>NW_004444045.1:4831981-4883620 GCF_000243295.1 Trichechus manatus latirostris | reverse complement strand
TTTCTTTTTTCTGTTACATCTTTTACTATGTCTTTTTTTTTAATGTTTCTACGTTAGGTGTGTTAATTATAAATACCATTTATTTGGTGTTGCTGTTTTCTCCAATCTGTGCATTACTATTTTTCAATAGGAGAAATATATCTGTCTTTCTATATATATATGTGTGTGTATCTTTGTTCCATTCCAGAAATATAAATCCTGTTTCTATTCATCTGCATCTTAAGATTAATTTTCCATTATTTGTATGTTAGCATGTATATTTTTTCCTCAACCATTATTTCTAATATTTCTTAAATTTTAATTCAATGTTTGGGACATTTCAAAGCTCACTGTAAGGTACATAGTTTCCTCTTTTTTAAGGTCTGTTTTGTTTTGTTTTCAGCTGATTTACATCCAATATGTCTTTAGGGGTCATTTTAAGAAAATGGCACACAGATGGAGCTTGGCTGCTAACCAAAAGGTCAGCAGTTCGACTCCACCAGCCACTCCTTGAAAACCCTATGGGGCAGTTCTACTCTGTCCTATAGGGTCACTATGAGTCGGAATCAACTCGATGGCAATGGGTTTGGTTTGTTGGTTGCGTATATATTGAAAATAGGTTTTAGTTAACTCCACAAATAAATAATAATCTGTTTAGGAATTAATGGAAGAGTACTTATATTTACATAAAAGCTTGTATGCAAAAAAAGGCAAATAGAAACAATATGGAAGCAAAAAAATAATAAACCTTGAAACAAAAATATGACAGAAATAAGATCAATAGCAATACGGTTAAATAGCATAAATCTAACATGAAATCTAAAATTTTGATGAAAACAAAAGCAATCTTTCAGATCAGACAAAATGCATACTGTCTACAATTTAAAAAGAATTGGGAAAGATATACCAGAAGAAAGGAGCCCTTGTGGCGCAGTTGTTAAGCCCTTGGCTGCTAACGGAAAGGTCAGTGTTACAAACCCACCAGCCATTCTGCAGGAGGAAGATGTGGTAATCTGCCTCTGCAAAGATTTACAACCTTGGAAACCCTATGGGGCCATTCTATTCCGTCCTATAGGGTCACTAGGAGTCTGAAACAACTTGAAGGCAAACAACAACAACACAGCAGAGAGATAAGACAAAGGGGCGGCGATAGAATGCACAATAGTAACACCAGGTTGCTATTGTTGTAGGTTGCCATTGAGTAGATTTCAACTCCTGGTGACCTCATGTGTGCAGAGTAGAACTGTTCCACAGGGTTTTCAAGACTGTGATCTTTATGGAAGCAGATCACCAGGCCTGTCTTCTGAGGTGCCTCTAGGTGGGTTCAAACTGCCAACCTTTTGGTTTGTAGTTGAACACTTAACCATCTATAAAAAATAAATAGGGTTTACGAGGTCCTTTTTTATTAATAAGTAATATATACCACAAGAAATTTAAACTTATTTTTCTTTTAAACGTATACCATATGGTAGCACAAATGAATTAAAACATCCTGACACATCTCTTTTAATTCTTGGAAGACTAAGATGGTTAATTAATTAACTATAAAATATATAATGGATAAATTCCTCCTCAAAACAAACAAACACACCAACTAGGAAGAGAAAGAAATTTCCTCAGCATGATAAATAGCATGTATAAATAATCTACAATTGACATCATACTTAATGTTGATAATAAATAAATACCAGACACGGGGAACAGGATAAGAATGTTTATTCTTACTACTTGTATTCAGTATTGTATTAAAGTCCCTACCTAGTGCAATAAGGTAAGTAAAATAAAAATAAAAAAATCATAAAGTTTGCACCAAAAAAAAAAGAAAAAAAGCATTTTATTTCTATTCAACATGATTGTCAATAGGGAAAATCTAAGGAGCTACAAAAACGATAATCTATTAGAATTAGTAAATGAAATTAGCAATGTTACAGACCAACACAGAGAAATCAATGTGTTTCTATATTAGCAAGAATTAATTAAAAACAAAAAAACTAAAATACTTGGAAATAAATTTAACAACAGCTGCTCAGCCTTTCTATTGAAAACTATGTAGCATCATTGAAAGAAATTAAAGAATAACTTAATAAATTGAGATCTATACCATTTTATAAATTGTAAAACAACACTGTTAAGTTGTTCATTTTTATCCTCCCTATACTCACACCATTTGCCATGTGACTTGGCATCCCTCATACTAAAGGTGGGTATATTCTCCCATCCCTGACCTTTGGGCATGACCATGTGACTAGCTCTAGCCAATGAAACGTGGGCAAAAGTGACAGTGTGCCATTTCTGAGCCTAGGCCTTAAGAGACAGCAAATATCTGTATTACCTAGGCCCTCTTTTGCCTCTCAATTGCCATTAAAAGAACCTTAGCTAATATGCTGCTCCAAAGAGAATGAGAGATACAAGGGCTCAGTCTATAGCTTAATGTCATCCAGCTGAGCACAGCCTGTATTAGATAAACTATTTGGTAATTCTACCAGCCAATGGTAGACACATGAATGAAATAAATGCTTATGGTTGTATACCACTGAAATTTTGTGATTGTTGCCAATCACTGACGTTGTCAGCTGTTGTTGAGCCAGCCCCCAACTCATGCAAACCCACACACTGTGGAACAAAACACTGCCTGGTAAAGGCCATCTTAGTCTGGAAGTTCCGCTTAAATCTGTTCAGCATCATAGCAACACATAAGCCTCCACTGACAGATGAGTGGTGGCTGTACATGAGCTGCACGGGCTAGGAATGTAACCCCAGGTCTGCTGCACGGAAGGCAAGAATTCTGCCACTGAACCACCACGGCCCCTACTGCTGCCAATTACAGACTGATGAACCTGACTCCTAAGGCCACTGTTTCAGACTGCCTAACAACAGCCACCATGAAATTCAGGAAGAGAGAAGTGAGCTGGGCATACAGTGCAGTTAATAAATGTGCTGACTAACAATCATGACCAGACAAGATAATTACTACTTTAACTTTCACATAAAACTGTCTGGAGATAAAGAGAACAGAACCGTACTAAATTTGGAGGAAATTACTTTGTCAACCGGACTACAACTCAGGCCTACAAAAGCCTGTGATTGCTTCAGGGCTAGATCTCCCAAATGGTACCAACAGGAAATGGACTGTGAAAACTTTGCAGTCCCCAAGTGAGATATATTCTCCAAAACCTATTTCAGATGTGACCACAAGTAATAATGATCTGCATATCATACCCTGGACTTTGAGTCATATAGCATAGCTGAATGGGATCTTGAGAGTATCTTTGCAGAAGTAGTCAGTGAGCCTATGAGAGAAAGAAGTTCTCACCAAGTGAAATGTGTGTGGAAATGATGTTTGCAACTCCACATGACTTCCTCGAAAACTGTGCATCCCCAACAAGGTTGTCTTCCCCAACACCTATTTCAGATGTGGCCACAGGTAATGACGGACAAGTAAGAATCTCCCAGAGGGCAAAGTTAGGAGCTATGGAGATTACTGAACAGAGGAATTCCTCCCAGGGAGCAGCACCCACCTTATCGTAACACATTACCCGTGTCTTATGTCACTGTCATGCCAATAAATTTGAATTTGGGTGCTACAGGAAGTAGGAAGGAGAAGTAACTTTAGAAAAATCCCCATTGTTTTAACTGCAAAGATGCTACATCAGTATTTGTGGCTAATTTAAATGTCTATTGCCTATCTTTCTTTTCTTTTTTGCTTATCTTCTTTCTGCCTTGCTAAATTAATAAAATGAAGGAAGAGAGGAAGAGAAAACTTGAGAGTGATTAAATAATATAAAGAAAGCAGGAAATATAAACAACAGCTTACAACTAGAAGGAAAAAGTAAGGGCTAGTAAAACATTCATATATTTTACTACTACCTCAGCTCTATTTAGTAATAAGATTCATGAATTTTCAAGGATATGTTCGACTTAAAAAGAGTCTTAAGTGGTATCTAAAAGTTCTCTTCACATTACCCCTTTTGAATATTGTAAATCCTGAAACTTATCAAATTGTATCATTTCACTGAAAACTGTAACCATTAAAAACACAGCTAATTGATCTGTCTGTACAGTTCACTTTTGCATCTGCTCCCCTCTTGTTTATTTAATTTTTGAATTCTTTTCCTCACTCTTTGCCACTTCCCCCATCACACAAACAGTCCTTCTTGAGGAAATAGGGTCAGATCTAAATGCAAGCAAGAGGTGAAAAAATAACTTATGCACACTTTGGGAAAACACAGAAATCCCCACAGGAGAGGTAACTGCCAATCTTAAGGTGGTTTAGTCCAGTTTTGACACTGTCTGAATTCTCTAACACCTTTCTTATGTGGTCCCTGGAACACATACCGACAGAAACACTTTGAAGAAAATCTCAGATTTTATTAAAAGTGCCTGAGGGCATGTTTTGATATTCACAGAGAAACTCACACTTTCTTATTTAAAAGTTTCTGACTTCATTTCTTTTTTCACTTGTAAGAGACTGGACCAAGACCTAAAGTCTCGTCAGCTGATCTAGAGGCTGAGCCCCTTGGAAGTGTGACTACTCAAGTGCTTACACACATGTACCTTTTCTCCATTAGCAGTATTTTTAAAGGATTCTCAAACAGATTAAGAGGAATGAAATCAAGGGCAACTAATCTCCTCTCCCCTGGTGTCGTTTTCCCCAGTGAATGGCACCCCACCTACCTAGTTGCCCGAGACAAAACCCTGGCGTTTCAATCACCAAGGTCTTTCAGATCTGCTTCTGGTATATCCTTCCGCATATCTCCACCGCCAAAACTCTCTCACAATACAGCGAAAGGCTGCTTGCAGTCTCTGCGCCTTCCATTTTGTTCACCGCCTTATCCGAATCTAGTCTTCACTGCAGCCAGAGAAATCCTTCTAAAACTTGGATTCGTTATTCCTCTACTGAAAATTCTTTAGTGGCTCCCCCATGCCAGACGTACAAAGTCCAAACTCTTTTGTACGCCCTTTGCTGTTTATTTTCCTAAAGAAGGAAAAAAAACCCTTTTTTCCTGAAATTTTGCATAAGTAAAAAAAGGTAAGAACTCTAATTTCAGACCATTTGAACCTCCGTTAAAGTCATCAACATCAAGAGATGCTGTATTCACAGCTATTTGGATAAACATACTCCAGGAACTCCAGAAAACAGAGGAACAAATTGTACTGTCCAATGTGATTTGAAAAAGGAATCTACAGAGTATAATAAATTAAACAGATCTTCTTCCAAACACTGTGTGAGATGGCATCCTCCACACTCCACCTATACATTTCTTTCATCTGAATGACTACACTGCCCAGATCTCAGATGTAGTAACATCCCTAAACTGTATGCTGACAGAGACCATTTTCACCAGATGAAAAAAAATCCCCAAAATTCTCAAGCTTCATCCAGTGCTTAATTTCACAGATGACATGTTTATTATAGACAGAAATAGTACATATGAAGTTATGCAATTGTAAACAAGTTTCTGCCAGACCATCTATAAGCTGCCTTGTTCCTGTCTAAATAATTACAACTGAACAGGAAGATAATTTATTTCTATCTCTGCAATCACATTTTAAAAAAAAAATTCAATTTCCACAGCATAGAATTGATGTCATTATGTGCAATTCTAAACACGCTCCCAAATAAAAGGTACACTGCTTTCTGACTATCTACGGAGGTGGAAGAATTTGTTTAAGGAACTTGCTATTAATGTCTACGTGGGAACTCCCCACCTAGTAATCTAATTTTTCCTCTTCAAAGATAGCAGTGTCCACCGTGACGTACCTTACTTCCAACGCACACGGCATCCCATTTTCAAGGGCTAAGATGTGTAAAGTCTTTCAAATATTGGATGAGGAGGCAGAAGGAAACACCCTTTTTTTCTCTCTCTCTCTCTTGGTCAGTAAACAAACCCAAAAAAGAATAGCTTTCCAGCATGTTGAAGATGCTCTGGAAGATCATTAATCCCAGAAAAATCTCTCCAAACTTACTGATGCATGGATTCCATTTTCAAATTTCTCATTAGTTCCTCTTTATGGATTAAATGCTGATGTTCACGAGTGAATGCACACAGCTTCAGCTGATGGATGTAATTGGGTTGTAATGGATTTTAGCTGCTGTTCCTTCTGATCTAGCCAATTTGAAATACAGCATCAATGTATTCTCCCCATCTCTTGGTAAGGGAATGAGAAATTGAAACCTACAAGATGAAATTTATCAACTTTCATAAAGTCAGCTTCAACCGTCGTAAAACTGTTAAACTTCTCATTATCATTCTCCCGAAGTTATTTCTCGAACTCTAGTCTGGCAGTCAAAATATTAAAGTGTATTTAGAATAAGTAGAGTTGATCCTTCAATATTCTGTGTGTCCTTAGCATTGATTTAGGTGCTGTAAATATTACCAAGCGAAGATGACATTAACACAGCAAAAATTTAACACCATAAACATAAAATGACAAGGAAAGATTTAAAGGTTGCAAAACCTTCTGCAATTTTATATTTGCAAATAAGGTTTACAACTATACTAGATTCAATTACAAAGATTAGGTGTTTGAAACTCTCCAAAATCGCTACTGAGCTGGTCTTCAGGTGCTATATTCTTCTCTCTCTTGGTGTGGAAAACATATGGTGGTGAATGAGACACATGGTTTGGAGAGAACTCGAAAAGTTGTTAGCTGCCAAAGTCACTCTTCATTTTCTACACCGTGTGTGTGTGTGTGTGTGTGTGTGTGTGTGTGTGTGTTTTACAAGTCCTCTGGAAAGTGAACTACAGAATTTAATTAAGCTCAAATAGGCTGAACTTTCCTTTTAACATTAATAGTGTAAAATGGAAGATATTGTGAAATGGCTATTCTATTAAGAATGTTCAGTGAAGAATATCATGGGAAAACAAGCTTCTATGCCTATCTAATATCTTCCTTTTAAATTAATGCAGAAATTCAAAGTTCTCCTACAATTCAAAAGTTTACTTTAATAATTCAGAGAACACTGTAAAACATCACCAGGCATATACACACCACTTCTATTTTATTCTACAAAGACAATTTATCACTGATAAAATTAAAGAACACAGGCTAGATGAAAAAATAAAGAGAAAAAAACTAGTGCTTATCAGTTGAATCTCTGATTTAAACAATATTTTCTTCGCATTGTACATTTTATAAAACTACAAATATGCAACTATTATTTGGGTTAATAAAACTTAGCCAGCTAAAGTGGCATACCTGTGCGGAAATGGAAACCATTAATGTCTTATTTGCTTTTCATAAATAATACTAATTAGCCGATACATTTCACTTAGCATCTTCAAAACACTTGACAAACATTAAGTAATTAATAAATTAAACAGAAGACCATGATGAGCATAATTTGAATCTCCCCAAGGGCACTCAATACATCTAGGTTCAAATAGGTTTTGAAATAACAAGAATAACCTTTCTTGTGGTATTTGACTGCAGTTCAAGTCCGGAAAGTACCTGACTGCATGACAATTAGATATTTTTAAAAAGGTCAATTGGATTTTGTGAAACCTCCAAAATGAGAGGTTTTTTCTTTTTCTCTCTCTCTCTTTCCTTTTTATTTTCTCTCTCCCTCAGTTTCTTTCTCCCCTTCCATCACTTACACACACACACACACAAAAACTGGCTTATCCTGCCAATTAAAAATCTTCCCACTAGGAAGACCATGCCTGGAACAAAACTGATGACAAATGACCTGGCATCAACATCCAACCAACCCTACGTAAGAAGCCATCATTAAAAGCTAATAATAATAAATTTGTGTTCTCCTGTAGATTAATATAAAACCAGTAGTTAATATCTATGAAGACAACCCACTCTTTTCCTGAATATGAGAAAAATTAACTCAGAGCTGTAACAAAGTTGCTTTTTAACACAAATCTTCAAAGGAGAGGCCCCCATTGACAAAAAGTAAAATTTAAGTTTTTAACCATTCATTGTTTTCATTCGTACCTGACTTAAAGTTTAAAATGTAAGAATCTTTCTTAATGAAAAGAATCTCATTTTAAATGTGATAAAAGCTCAAAGGAAAAATGAAATATGTGTTTCTGAATTGCCTAATACAATGTAAGCTCCTCAAGATGACTTCCTGAAACAGTGTAACAAGAAGGTGAACCCTGTAAAACTCTCTTCTCTTCCTTTTAGCATCTTCCCTCCCAGCAACAAAAGACTGAAAGAGAGTAGGGTAGAGTGAGGTCGCCCACGAGCTGGAATCTACTCAAAGGCAATGGGTAGGTCTATGATGGAGTCCTAGGTGGTGCAAACGATTAATGTGTTCGGCTGCTAACCAAAAGGTTGGTTATTCTAGTCCACTCAAAAGTGCCTCCAAAGAAAGACCTATGCTTTAATCCAATCATAATTCAAACAAAGTTTTGAATATTAACAAGTCTGATCACTTATCAACTAAAATTGATTCTGGCTATTTCTGAAAGTTAACATCGTCACTCAGAAGGGGAAGGCTTGTCATTATAGGATTGAAACAATTAAAAGAAAAACATGCTCAGTGCTCCGAGAAAAATTCTAAACGAGGGATTTCAAAATCAAAATGATAATAGCGATTTATTTAGTTATGCTTATATTTTGGTAATTTTATTAAAATTAAATCTAAACAATCATTTTGAGAGGTTTTAAATACACTTACTCTAATGATGTTGTCTTTTCTCAAAAAGACATATACTTCTACCTCTCCAGCAGATAATCTATATTTTGCAAATAGTATCTGCCTTGTGTGATTCCTTTTTTCACCCCAGGAATATCAAGATTTGTTTCACACAACTGGCTCTATATCCACTGTTGAAGGTCAAGGAAAGGATCCTTTCTCTCAAATGTCAACATAGTGATGCCTGGATTATTTAGATGAAGTGATGACAGAACCATTATCTTTCATTTTGAACTTTAAAGACAAAGCTTGTTCATTAAGATCATTATGTGGAAAGTACAATTCCATTGTGTTTTATTTTTATATATTTAAAAATAGGTCTGGGATAGTTTGCTTTAGGTCCCAGGATGCTATCTGTACCCTTTAAAACTGGCAGTTCAAAAAAAAAGACGCCACGAAGATATTTTCATCTCTAATGTACTTTAAGAGAAAATACACAGCTGAGGTAAAGCGAGAGATAAAGAAAATGATGAGAAGGAGTGGGTGAGAGTATCAAATTAAGGCTTTTGTGTTTGTTTGTTTTTTTTTTTTTTTGGCCAAAAATCTGAACTTGAAATGGCCAACCTTATTATAATAAGTTATTAGGCAAATTATATAGTAACATATAGAGCAAAGGAAAGAAACAAACAAGGAAGATCCAACATACTTGGGTATAGATTTGTTTGATTTTTTTGTTTGTTTTTATCTTTCCATTTCCCTTTAAGAAATCTAAACCATAGTATTATTGAAAGAATAAAATAAGAGAAAAGATGGATACAGGTACTCAAAATGTTAACAATGCTAAATGAGCCGAAGGTATTATCATATTTTTATACAAATAACGAGTGCCTTGTTTGCCAACTGCTACTACCCCCCGAGGTATTCTCGTAAGCACCGCCATGCCAATATTTTTTTTACACGTTGCTGTAAAAAAAATTAGCAAAGTGCACTAATGAAAATACCTCGCAAGGGAAGGGAGCAGTTGGCAAACAAATGTAGAAGGTGTGCATTATTTTCGTAAAAATACGGTATATGTTTTTCCTTTCTTTTTGTTCTTCTATCTTCTAAAGCTAGGTTGCTAGTTTCTCTGCTTTACAGCCTCTCTTTCTCTGCTAATCTAGACTCACTCTATCTATGCACAACAGAAGTATTTCCTCAACACCTGGTAAATAGTCATTAATTTTTATGGATTAAATTATTAGCTTGTGTTGCCAAGAATCAGGTTCTTTATCTTTTTTTGTATTTCTCTACCTGCACTAGCATGTTACTTAACACATCCTAAAGTAATTATCCAATTTCGGCAAATGCAGAGCATAAATTTCATAGCTTTATTATCTTTTATTATAGACTCTTCAGAGCCACTTCAAAGGCAGTTAAAAGATTGGCATCAGCACTAAATTGTACATCAAGGACATTCTGCATTAAACTCTTTTTATGCTCCTCAGCACTGAACCTAATTTTCTTATCTGTCCAGATTACATAAAATTAATCAATTGTTTGAAGTAGCAGTGAAATATTGTTTCCTTCAGCTAAGAAAAATGATTCAAAGGAATAGAATTGATCTTTCAATGTATTTATGGAGTAAAAATGTAGGGAGAATCCAGAGGGATAAGAGAATCCCTTATTCTCCTTCTTACTGCCTTTCTAGTTGATTTATGGACAATCTCCAAGTTTTCCTAATAGAAAAAAAAAAAAAAAAGAAACCTTTATAGGAAGGAACAAACAAAATCTTTTTCAGCGTCCAAGATACTCCTCAAGAAAATACAGCACCAATAGTGAGAACACTGCCTGGTAACTGCATTGGACAATGCATACACTAAAGGCATGTTTGTCACCAAGCCCTCTCAATTATTCCCTTAATACCTCCTGTCACATATTTAGCAGTGCCCAATATGCCCAATAAATATAGATTTTATTAGCATTTTACCAGATTTAACATCTCACACTATTTCCAATAATGCTCCTTTTCTCACACACACACACACACACACACACTCATTCACATATACATTTTCCTTATTCTCCATATTCAGTCACAACTCTCATTCCGTGACTTTAAACACACACATTCACATACATGCACACAGACGTGTATGTGTATATATTTGTATATATATTATAGTACATATATACATATGTATATTAATGTTACAGGCCTTGAATTAGATCTGATTTTAAAATAACACAGAACTACAGAGCTAAGCTCCTTTATGATTAGAGAAGAAAGGAGAACTCACCAAAGGACAAGGGCAAATGTTCCTATCATAGTTTTATATCAGATGGAACTGGCTTTGAGTCCTTGTTCCATCACTTACTAGATGTGGCATCTCAGGTTAGTTTCTTAACTTGATGTCAATTCAATGCAGCAAACATTCATTGCTGCTTACTATAAATATGATAAGATGCAAAATAAAAGAAACACACTTGGAGTTTCAAGCCTAAAGCAGTCTGTAGTCCGGAACAAAGGTGGGCAAACATTTGCTGTAAAGGGCCAGATAGTAAATATTTTAGACTTTGTGGACCATTTGGTCTCTGTCAGAACTACTCAACCTCACCACTGTAGCACAAAAACAGCCAAAGGAAATACGTAAATGAATTGATATGGCAATGTTTCCTTAAAACAATTTACAAAAGCAGACAATGGGCTAGACTGTGACCACAGACTATAGTTTTCAACCAGTGGTCTTGACCAACACTATCCAATAGAATTTTCTGTGATGGTGGAAATGTTCTATGTCTGCACAGTACCACTAGCCACATGTGTTATTCAACTCTTGAAATGTGACTAGCATGACTGAGAAACTACGTTACTTTTATTTAAGTTTAAATAGTTACGTGTCACTGGTGGTTACTGAGTTGCACAACACAAGTCTAAGGGAAGACAGGCATAGGAAAATACAAAGATGGTGTAAAAAATGCCTCGAGTCATGTCGGTGCAAGTAAGAAATAAACAGCTAATACTAAGTAGGAGTTTAACGGGAGGCTTTGTTTAAAACGACTCTTGAGAAGTAAGTAAACATTGGCAAGCTTTCTAACTTTGCTAGGTCCAAATTAAAAAAAAACATGCTGCAATAGGGACTCTTTGCAACATAATTCTTCTGATGGCAATGATAGTTCATATTTAAAATGTGTTTTATAATTAGAGCCACTTGTTTGGCACGCTACTGTTTTCCAAGCATGTTATGGTATAATGGAAAAGATACACCATCTAGGAAGAACTGATCTAAAGCTTTGTTTTGCCTCTTACTAGTCATGTGAGTTTGTATAAGTCCCTTCACCATTGTGAGTAGCAGTTTTCTCATATGTAAACTGGAAAAGATAGTACATGTATCTTAGTGCACTGTAAAAATCAAGGATGATTTAGTTATAGTGATTAGAACAGTGCTAAGAGCTTGGGATTCAATAAAGGAGAGTTATCATTTAATCCTTGTTATGCCACAAACATTTCAATCAATTCTCACAACTCTGGGTAAGGAAGAGTAGATACTGCCATCTCAATTTATACAAGAGTTATTATAAGAAATGCTAAGGTATCTTACCCAAGCCCACATGGCTCATAGTTGGTAGAACCAAGTTCAAAAGACCCAGGACCCTTCATACCTATACCAGTGCTTTTCCGCTATCTATTACTGACTTCTTATTAAAACAAGGAGCCCTGGTGGCTCAGTAGTGTTGGCAGTTTGAATCCACCAGCCACTCCTTGGAAACCCTATGGGGCAGTTTTACCCTGTTCTGTAGGGTCGCTATGAGTCAAAATCTACTCGACGCCAATGAGTTTGGTTTGGTTTTTGGTATGAAAACAAACTAATAAAATACTTGGAATATTAGCTCTTGACTGAACTTTTCATCCCTGTAGATTATAAGGGTTATTCAAGCTGATGAGGCTTTATCCAGCTAGTCATTATGCTTACTGTACAGATTCCCTGTTTTGACATAAAACCTGTCCAGACTTTATTATTTAAATATTTTTACAAGATACCTCCATCTGTACAGCATTAATTAGTGCCACCGTCTAGAGCTATGAATCTTGATATTTAGAAGATTATGTGAATCAAGCCAAACATGCTGATACATAGGGCTTTATATCTTAAGCTTTCCTTGACACGGGTTTGTGCTAAGTCCTATCCTTCCTAGAGGCTTATGTTTAATTCATTCTTTCAACATGAAGCAATAAATTGCTAAAAACATAAGGGATTTTATCTCATGCTTCCTCTAATCTACGTCCAACTTTCTAACGCTCATAAATACAGGCACAGAACAACACAACAGTCTTTCATATTTCCAGACAAAAAAGTAATAAAATGACATAGACAAGTGTATGTGTGTGTTTTCTTTCCTTACATCACATTAGAATCTCGATCAATAAAGATGAGCACTGTAGAAGTGGCATTTGTTGAAAAACAGATAATTTTGTGTCCTCTCATTCCATCCACTTCTTTTTTTCTTTTAATTTATCCTGGTAAAAATATACACAACAAAACATTCGCGAATTCAACAATTTCTACCTTGATTACATTCTTCATGCTGTACAACCATCATCACTATCCTTTTCTAAATTATTCTGCCACCATTAACATAAACTCAATGGTCCCTAAGCAAAAACTCCCCTTTTTCCTTTCCCTCCCACCCTGGGTAACCACTGCTAATCTTTGGTTTCTATATATTTGATTATTTCATGTAAGTGAGATTATGCAGTAGTTGTCCTTTTGTAGCTGACTTATTTCACTCAGCATAATGTTTTCAAGGTTCATTCATATTGTGGCAGTTATCAGGACTTAATTTATGACTAATATTCCATTTTATGTATACACCATATTCGGTTTATGCATCTGCTGACGGACATTTTGATTGTTTCCACCTTTTGGCTATTGTAAAAAGTGCTGCAACAAATATTGGTGTTCAGGTTTCTGTTTGTGTGCCACCCATTTTTAAAATACCCCATGTCAAATAGGATTCTCCAACTCCAACTCATCCCTCTGGACATCACCTCTGTGGGTGTGTACCAAAAGAAACTCACTGGTGGTGTTTGCGATGCTGTGGTTTTGTCTCACTAAAATGGTGTTGCAAGTGGAAGCAGATGCTGCCTAGCTCAGGGATCAAACCAGTTGGATTAGACTCTCTGGTCCTGGATGACAGCTTTCTCCCCCACACAACAGTATACCCGTGGCTGTCCGGTTAATTCCGACTCGTGGTAACACTACAGGAGAGGGCGGAACTGCCCCGTAGAGTTCCCAAGGCTGTAATCTTTATAGAAGCGGACTGCAACATCTTTCTCCCACAGAGCGCCTGGTGGGATGGAACTGCCAACCTTGTGGTTAGCCGCCAACGATTAACCACTGTGCCCCCAGGGCTCCTTACACAACAATATAAAAACAGACCAAAACCTGTCGCTGTGGAGTCGATTCTGACTCATAGCGACCCTGTAGGACAGAGCAGAACTGCCCCATTGGGTTTCCAAGGAGCGGCCGGTGGATTCAAACTGCTTACCTTTTGGTTAGCAGCCATAGCTCTTAACCAGGAGGCCACCAGGGCTCCCACAACAGTATAGAAGGGTCGAACCTGAAACCAATAACTTTTCATCATTTTTTTTTTCTTTGTAACCAGATAGGTGTGGCTAAGCATTCCTGCACCTTTTGATGTGAGCTCTCCAAGAGACTTCAGATGAGGACAAACCACTATGCCAGTCAAGGGAAAACGGACAAGGAAAAAAAGGAGGTAACAAAAGAAGGGTATCAATTTCCTGGTCGTAGTCCCTTTCACTATTCACTTGAACTGGAAATCCTTCACGTGGTCCCAAGTCAACCTCAGCCTGCAATGTGCTTTCTACACTTAAAATTATTATAACATGCACAGATCTACACTTTTTTGTCCAGTGACTACAAATGAAATTTTAGAAATGTAGAGCAACAAAGGATCGTTCAAGGGTTTGGGAAATTTAATTAATTAATTAATTTGCTCACTAATTTACTTATTTTATTCAATTCATTCATTCATTTATTAGAGATGGGCCAACTATAATTGAATTGTGCCCCCCTAAAATATGTGTTGAAATGCTAACCCCTATACCTGTGGATGTAATCCCGTTTGGGAATAGGGTTTCTTCCTTATGCTAATGGGGTCATATCAGTGTAGGATGTGCCCTAAACCTAATCATTTCTGAATTAAAAGAAGCAGCATAAACACAGGCAGCCAAGCACAAACGGGGAGCTGGGGGGGAGGGAGGGGGAAGATAGATGCCAGATGAAAATCACGGAAGAAACGAGAAATGCGGCGCAGAGAGGCGACGTTCCTTAGCAAGTAATAATTAATGGCAGAATTCCGCTTAACATCCGTGTTGTCTTAGTTTTCTAATGCTGCTGTAACAGAAATACAAGTGGGGGGGGGGGGCTTTAAAGAAAAGAAAGGTATTTTCTCACAGTTTAGGAGGCTAGAATCCTGCATCCAGGCCATCATCACTAGGGGGACGTCCATAGCTCTGGGGCCCGCGCTCCCCTAGCTCCACCCACTGCGGGGAAGATGCTTGTTTCTGCTTTGGCAGCCCGGCATTTCTTGTTTCTGCAGTGATTTTCATCTGGCATCTGTCCTCCCCCGCTCCCCGTTTGTGCTTGTTTGTCTGTGTTTATGCTGCTCCTTTTAACTCAGACGTGATTCGGTTTAGGACACAACTTACACTGATATAACCCCATTAGCATAATGAAGAGAACCCTATCCCAAACGGGATTACATCCACAGGTACAGGGGTTAGGATTTCAACACATATTTTAGAGGGGGCACAATTCAGTCCGTAATACATAGTAAAAGTTTCAAGTCAATACTTACCTTCCTGCCTGTACTGTTCCCTGCAGATGTACAGACATCCCCATGGGTATACCATAGCTTTGTTTGTTAAGAAAAAACTCAACACCCTAGGTTCTTCCTAGGAGCAATCTATATGTTTTAGGAAATTGGCTTAACTGCGTTCTGACATAAATTTCATAGTCTTGTGAAGTGACATGATGTTCACTGTTGCCCTGGTGACTTCCTATAGATCCCCCCTCCCATATACTTTCCTCCTTTCACAAGTTCAAATTTGCTCAATTGTTCCTAGCTCAGTTCCATAAAGTCTTCCGTGATGAATCCAGCCTTTATGGATTTTCCCTACAGTCTGACCTACATGCTTGCTTTAACCCTAAATGATACATTGCTGTGATCATTGCACATGTCAATTTTGTAGCCCTCAACCAGCTGTATCTAACATCTGCCTTAAAGGGAGATGAGTCCATGACACAGAGCCTTTTCACATATTAGGCCTACTTCTTCTCAATTTTACATGAATTTAAAGGACTGAATTAGTACTTTGATGGTTTTAAAGAGTGGCTGTGACTTTCCAAATTACTCTGAAACACTCCCAGTCCTGGTTTATTCATTGGGTGGATAAGCCTCAAAGTCTAGTCTAGGTTTGCATGCTATTTTTCCTCAGTACTCTTGCCTTCAAAAGAGCTTGCTACGCTTAGCTGAGCCAACAATCTTCACAAACCTTGATGTTTCATTCACATCATAGTTTAGGGAGCTTTGTTTCTTTCTCAATGACTGAGAATAAAACTTTAAAGGAAAACATCTCCACAGGAAGTCGAACATTGCTTCGGAATGAATAATCAGTCGCTGCCAGAAAACATTACTTGATTATCAGTTTGAATTTTCTTTTGCTCCTTAGTTTCATCCCATTAAGTAGTTCTTTTATCCCTTTGGACCACCCCAGACTGTTCCCCCTCCTGCCTGTCTCTAGATCTTTCAAGTATTTGGCAAGTTTCAGGTTTTGATTGATCTCCTTTTTTCATCCCTTCCCAAGTACTAACTTCTATCTTCAATGGATTCCTGTCTATTGTTCTTTGAGATTAAATCCATGAAAATTACAAAAGCTAAAGAATTATTTAACAAGTTCCTTTAGCCCGCCCTTCACCTTCTCACAAAAGACTTTTTCCATCTTATCACTTTCCTTTCAAAAGTACCACATACCTTAATTAAATTATTACAATTCTTCTGAGGATTATGAATAAATCTTCATTTGTTTTCTTTATTAGCATTTGATCTGCTTTTGTTAATTGTGTAAATGTTCCCCGTAGGCAGAAAAGCAATGTAACTCAAATGAAGCAGGGCTTTTTGTTAAGGATAGTCAATTTGATTAACATCACCGTCAATATGATGAATGGAAGCATTTTGGAACAAGTTGCTCAGTAACTTGAAATTGACAATATAATGTGTGTATCATTAGGACTAGAACAATAAATGCAACAGTGTATCATAGCATTGATCTGGGATGCTCCTTGGTTTGGGATAAAATAATAATTCTCTACATTTACATAATAGCATTCATTCTTTGATTTCAATGCTTATAAAAAGACTTTATCATCTTGATGGTTAAATGATGTGGAAACAAGTGGTCTTCATCAGTGCGGAAGGAGTAAAATGGTAATTCAGGGATTTGGATTCAGGGTTTAGAGTGAAAGAAATTGATTATCTCTCTATGGCTAGCATGATATAGTTAAAAGGAAGGATTTATAGCAAATGTAAGTAAATGTTCATCAGAGCCACTTAAAATGCAAACCAAGAAATTGCAAACTTCCAACTATACATATTCTCTGTGTCAAGCAGATAATTACCAATATTCACCAATGGATAAATGTATAACAAATTTTCCTATGATAAAAGAATAAGTAGATGGAAGAAACTGTACCTAAGAATTAAGACTGAGATAAAAGAATTATTCTAAGAGGCTATTTCTCATTATTGAATCACTTAAATCTTCCAGAAACTAAGGTTCTAGAACTAAAAATATTTGTTCTCTGTATTTTACTGTGGTAATGGTTCTTTTTATTTGCATATTGCTTTTTTTTTTTCTTTTTTCTTAAGATTGGAACACAATTTTGTACTGGGAAAAAGAAGGTAATTTATAAGAACAAACCCCCTTGGAGTGAAATAGCAATAAAAGGAGAGAGACAGAGAGAAAATAGTCTTTTGTGACTCATTTATTTACCTGGCAGAAGAATGAAATCACTAAAACTATGAAACAGAAGAAGCAGTAAATGAATAAATCTTTTCTATATGAAAGAAAAACATTAATTGAATGATATATATATAAATTTTACATATAAAAGCTCACTACTTCCTTTGCAGTATTTTTTCACTAAGAAGCAAGCCAACTGTTAAAATTAACAAGTTAATAAAACTCTGTCATCAAATTATTATCAATCAGTAGTTTCCCTTAATCAATACTTCAGATTTCTAGATCTCTCAGTTGTTAATCACTTTAATTACACTACATTCTATTTATTACCCCTAGGATTAACTTCTAACTCTAAAAAAACTACTATATATACATATACATATATATATGCACACACACACATATATACATTTGGCAAATGAACATATGCAAACAAAACACAGACAGCTTAGTTTTAATGTAACAGACCTACAATAAATGGAAGTTAAAAAAAATCTGTTGTAAACTGGAAATTTGTTCCAGGCTATAAATTCTTGAAAGTAAATACAGCTTTTAGTAAGAAGATAAATTGTATACACATGCAGAACAATCATCTTCAGGGGAAAGAAAAGTTTAAAATTATTTTAGGGAAAAAAGAGAGTAAAACAACCTAGATCAAAATCCTCTAACAGCCTTTTCTCTAATCACAGATTCCTCAACAGTTACTTTATTTTCCACCTATTTCTTCAATGGAGTATGAAAGATGCTAAAGAACAAGAATGTGAAAAGTCAGTGGGTTCCTTAGGTCTGTGATGTTAAGGTTAAGATTAAGGTGAAAACAGAAGCCCACTGCAGAAGAAAAACAACAGATTCTTAATAGTAGGCAAAAGAAGTGGGGAGTCTTGAAGTACATGGACAGGTTGAAAGTAAATTAGAAAACCATAATCAACTTAAGTCTAGAAGGAAACCTTGAATAGATGAAGCAAAGATTCAGAACACTTAAACACTGCCATACCTCTATTCTGAGGTAAATGTATTTCTTTAAATCTTGTCCTAAATTGTATATAATAATAAAGCAGGAAATACAGTCAATATATTCTCATGGAATATATTTCTAGAGCCATTGAGGCTGGATCAATCCCCTCCACCTCCCCAAACTACTGCCCTGAGGAAATCTTTAAACTTTAAACTGGAACTATCCCCTGAAGTCATCTTTAGAACAAATAATAGTTCGGCTTAACTAGAAAAGAATGTCTGCCTTGAGCATCCTGTTCTTTTAAAGAATCAACTACATAAGATCAAACTGACAACAACAACTCAAAAGGTTAGATGAGAAGCTCATGGGGCAGTGAGTTTGTGTCGATGATGGTGAAACAGTTTGGAAAAGGATATCAAGAAAGGTGGCACAACTTGAAGAAGGTAACCAATGTCCTGTCGAATTTGTTGAATTGGTGTATGTTTTGCTGTGCACATCTTCATCAAAAAAAAAAAAGTGATATATTATTTATGCTATTTAAGATAAATGTCTTTTTTATCTACATATTCATGTTACTCATTCTACCAAGATTTGAGACAGCTGTGCAATTTTCTTTCTTTTTTTTTAATTTAGAAACAAATGAAAGTGGAAAAGTATGTTATATATCCTCTTTTGATTTACTCCACCATCTGCCTATCAGTTTGATGTACTGTGGTAGCTTTTGTGTTGTTGTGGTAACGGATGTTATGCCACTGGTATTTCAAATATCAGCAGGGTCACCCTGATGGACAGGTTTCAGCAGAGCATCCAGACTAAGACCAATGAGGAAGAAAAGCCTGGGGATCTACTTCTGAAAATTAGCCAGTGAAGACTTTGTGGATCATAACAACATTGTCAGACTCGCTTGCTTTGGACATCATCAAGAGGGATCAATCACTGGAGAAGGACATCATGTTGGGTGAAGCAGAGGGCCAGCAAGGGTGAGGGAGACCCCCAGTGAGACAGATTGACACAACAGGCATAATGATGGACTCAAACACGCAGGCAATTCTGACAGTGACACAGGAAAGGCAACATTTTGTTGTCTTGTATGTAAGGTCGCCCTGAGTTGAAGTGGCTTCACTGGCAGTTATCTACATATCCGTCTGTCTATCTACTTATCTAGCTTTGATTTGCCCGACACCAAACGTACGGAAAACACGACCGTTCTGAGGATGGAAACCAGGACATCGTTTATCTGGTAATACTGTGTCTTATTTTAGGTAAAGTAACCTGGAGAAAACTAAAGGCTATGTAGGTCTGAGATTGAAAGGCCATCTTTGCAGAGGTTAATGCTACAGACTCTTACATCAGGACTTCTTCTGCAGTTTCAATATTTTCATATTTTTTGAATTATCTTGGAGTGTTACCACATTTTGTTCAATGGACTCTTTTAATATCCTTGTTGTATGAAGGATTCAGGGCCCCGAAGAACAAGAAAGTGAGCTGACCATGGATAGGGAAGAGAAGGATCATTTGTCCCCATTTCGACATTCCTTTTCATTATCTCTCTTCTCCCTTGCCAATACCCTTCCTCTTCAATGCCCAGATAAGTGAGGAGACCCAATGTCAGATTCACCTATTTAGTTGTCCTGTCCTCCTTCAGGGTCCCCATCCCTCTGCCCTCAACCTCCACCCTGAGGAAGGATTCCAGGGTAGTGACCTTTCTTCCCTTTCTCATCAACTCTTTTTCAGAACCTTCTTGCTGTCAGCAAACTTGCTCATCCCTTTAGCTTGAATGAGCCCCTTACAAAAACATCTGCTGACCCTGACCTTTGAAAAGGGCAAAAGAGGTTTTTAGCTAGAGCTAACCAGGAGGCGATGAAAGGTCTGGCAGTCTCTCTGGAACCCAAGGATACTAAAATTTCTGTAGGTGTGTCCCTTCTCTCAGTTGGCCAAATCATTGCACTGTTGAAACAACTGAAGCGCGCAAACCCGCAGCAGAGGTAAAAGGGAAATGGCCCTCAAAGTGCAAATTAGAGCCTGAAAGGAGGAGGAAAACTTGTCATCTTTCATTCTACCTGTCCTTGGCCAAAGCAGCCTTTAAGAATTTTCTTTGCATGAATACTCAATGTCTGGTCAGTATCTTGGCAATGCAATTCCCTTGCACTGTTGTTCAGGAATGATTGGTTAAGCTTCCCAATTTAGTCTCACAGCCATTTTAGGCATAGAAAGTTTTCTCCCGTATTCTTTCTTTTTATCCCCATGTATTTTCTTATTATCCCCAGACAAGTTTTTCTCCCCAAAACAATATCACTTTCCAAGAAACTGAACCTGCTCCAATGTTGTATTTCCAACTGCCTTAATGACTGAACTATTTAAGTTTATCATGAAAAAAAAAAAAAGAGTGCTATATAAACTAAAGAGATGTGTTTAACTGCATCTTTTCTTTCAAGATCAGGGCATGGCTTATGATGCGATATTTAAATGGAAGTAATATAGCACAATATGGCTGACTTTTAGACGCTCGAAACCCACGTACAGGCAGAACCTTCCTTCCCTTCTCGTTACCTTTTGTGTGTGTGTTTTTAATTAAATATCTTCGGGAATGGTGATACTGCAGGTGTTTAACACAATACCTATTCATTAGAAATACTTTATACTTATCACATCTTGAAGATGAACTTATCAGCTTTTTCTTTCAACCACATGCCTCAGATTAATATGCATCATGATAGAATTTATTTGACAGGTTCAGAAGGGTTGAACAGCAAGGAGATCACAGTACAAATCCTACTAGAATTAGTAAAAAGAGGTAGAAGTGACTGCACTAAGTCACAGTCAATAGTATGAATGAGTCCATATGCTGTTATCTCACAAGCACATAAAAAGAGGGAAAAAGATAAGAGAGCTGTATTTGCGCTTGTTGGCACATCTATGGCTTTCTTCTAATCCCCATATCTCTCCATGCCCTTCATGAGAGCTTATTCATTTAGCTTTGGTGGCTCAGCTGAGTTTGGGTATTTTAGATGACTCCTAATGAGACAGTAATCCTCTCATTTTAGGGTTCATAACAACCTTGATTCACAAAATATCATAGATGCGCCCATTTCATTTTTTAATCACCCAAGTGGCAAATTATATTTCCTGTCAGTCTATGTTGTCTTTCTCATTTAATAGCTCCATCTGCCGCTGCTATAGAGCTGCCGAGATAACAGCATGGCCACTTGGAGGAAAGCAATGAGACAGAGAGGCTTTCACCCAATCACGAATGCTCCACGTGTGCCACCATCCTCACTCCCCTTTGTTCTTGATCTCTGTGCAGGAGGCATTCCCCAGAGTCCACTCGGGCCACACACATCTACCTTGCCCGCACTTCTTCAGGTGTCTACACTGCACCCAGCTTTGCTCAGAGACATCAAGGAAAAGCTTGAGCCTACACTGCAGGAATAAAGCAGACAGTAATGGGAGCATTGTCTGGTGACATCTAGACACTCCAGCATCACTTGCAAAATTTTATTCTCCTCCACCGGTGCTGGCCAAAGAGAGATACTTTTTTGTTGTTATGAAACGTTCAAGGTAAAAACAGAAACGTTTATTGGAAAAAGAAATGTGGTACATTTGGCCCTAAGGAAAGAAGAACATTAACCACTAGCTACATACACCAGAACTGACCTTCATGATGAATGTGGCTTTGGTTTTAAAGATCAGTGCTCCTTTTAAATTTCCAAACATGAGCTCTAGTCCTCGATTATGGTCTCCACTCTTACTTTGCTTCCTATTTTGTTCGTTTCTCATTAAGGACAGTTATTCTTATATAAATAAAAAGACTCAAAAATTCAATGTTTTTCCAGCATACTAAGGAAGATGAACATGAGAAGGGGAAAAAATAAAAAGGCAGAATGCCTTCTGTGAAACTGTTCAAATGAGAAGTATTTGCTTTCCCTCCTAATTTTTTTGCCTTCAGTTACATCGTTTTACTTGGCACACACCCTGCCAAGCATGAGGTACTTGCATTGTGGATACAAGATTGCCCTTGACTCTGAAGGCCCCACAGGCGAACAGAGGAGAAATGTGTGAAACTCAGTCAGCACATGGCCATTAGATCTGTTTGGAGCGCAGTAGGAGACTTGGGGCAAAAAAAGGAAAGGATGAAAAGCTCATCATAATGAGTATGGACACTAGTCAATGCAGGGGGAACACTGACAATTAGGGCTCAGAGACATGAAAGGATATGGCGTGTCTAGAAAAAGAAGGAGTCAGAGCAGCTGTTGCAGGGGCAGTATGCGTACCAGTTAGCAGATGGCAAGTGTAACAAGATAAGTTAGGACCGGGTCTCAAACTTCCTCCTAGTCCAGGTTGCACCATTTTTGCATTATCCTAAATGACCACTAACCAGCTGTCTTTGAACTGATTCTGAATCATGGAGACCTCATGTGTGTCAGAGTAAAAATGTACCCTTTACGGTTTTTAATGAATGATGTTTCAGAAGCAGGTTGCCAGGACTTTCTTCTAAGGCACCTCTAGGAGGACTCAAACCTCCAACCTTTCAGTTAGTAGCTGAGTATGTTAACTCTTTGCATTATCCAGTGATTCCATCCTAAAGGAAACAGGAGATATTTTTGGAGGTATAGGAGTTGTTTGTTTTTTGGGGAAATAGCAAGTCATATACATGTTTTTTTGTCTTGTTTTGTTTTGAACCCTCAACGGAAACACTTGCATTCCTATCGGAAGAACACAGGCAGAGTTCTTCTCTACTTCTTTGCATGTCACGCAAGCCCACAGGTCTGAGCTGATGAGGAATGTTCAGGATCAAAAAACTGTCTGGGAGGATTAAAGGGAGGAGTCAGAGAAGATTAGCAAGTACCAAGTATTAAAAGAACCAATGATCCCATTTCAGAGAGGCAGAGTCGGCTGGAAGGGGACATGAGTACCTTTGGCCCACACCTTATATGCTGATATCTGCCTTAGATTCCACTTATTCAGCTCACTTTCCTTGGATAATGACATCCACCCCCACGACTTCTCTCTGTAATCACTATTACACAGTCTCTCCCTGTGAGTCAGAACCCTGGGCAAGTGTTACGTACAGGAGACGGAAGCAGAGGGAGCACTGGAATGGCAGGTAATGGATAAAGAGTCAGGCATGTGCAGAATTGCTCAACAGTGATGGAAAGCCATGGGCAGCTTTGCTTAAATTAAAATTTAAAATGTTTAAAGGGGAATCAAGAAGCCCTGATGGCACAGTGGTTAACCGAAACGTTGGCTGTTTTGAACCCTCCAGCCACTCCGGGGAGAAAAGACCTGGCGATCCACTCCTGTAAAGATTACAGCCTATGAACCCCCAAGACTCTGACCCTAAGACACCCTTCTGAACTGGAATGGAAGCCATTCCCAGAGACCACCTTTCAGCCAAACCATAGACAGGCACATAAAATAAACAATACTCCAGAAGAACATGCTTCTTAGAACAATCAGTTATACAAGATCAAAAGGACAACATTTGCCTAAAAACAAAGATGAGAAAGAAGGAAGAGGGAGAAAATCAGAACAAAGGGAAACTAGGACAGAAATGGGGAGAGTGCTGACTGGGGGAGTGAAAACAATGTAATGCAACATTTTGTGTACAAACTAGCGAACGGGAAACTAATTTCCTCAAAGAAAAGAAAAGATTACATCCTAGGAAACCATATGGCGCAGTTCTACTCTGTCCTACAGGTCGCTATGAGTCGGAATCAACTCAACCGCACGCCACCACCACAACCACAAAGAGTAACCTATTCCTATGTCAGTGATTACTTATCTGAAGAAGTAAAAGACAGCGAATGCCTACTTCGTCCATTTTATTTTTATTTTGAAAAAGAAAATGACACCCCTAGTGGCCACAATATATTCAGCTGGTTTCCTCAGGTCAGTTAAAAGCCTTCACATATTCGGAAAGAAGAAGGCTAACTGGAGAGTTGGGGAAACTGTTACAAAAAAGAGCCACATGGGAAGGATTTATTCAGCAATGACAGGTTGTGTGAAGATGATGTGAGACTGAGAGACACTTTTATGATCCTTTCCTTCAGTCTAGCTTATGCACCTTTTGAAGGAGCCCATGGCGTGACTGGGAGGCAGCCTTGAAATCAATTGACAGAGCAGGGAAAACATTAACAGCATCTGCAGCCACGGGACATTCTGCTACAGTGAGATTTGTTGTAGGATAGAAATGACAGCTCTATAACATCTTATTGATACGGGCTTCCTGGCAATGGGTAAAAAAAAAGAATGGATACTCTAGCAGGAATTGTTTGCAGCGGAAGTTAGGGGTTTTGATGGAGCAAACTGGGCTACCAACACAGAAGTACAGAGGGAAAATGGACATGCTGCTGCTGTGAAGAAAGACCGTAGGATAAACACCAGGCCCTGGTGATGCATGCAGTGTTGGGCCTCAACTCCATTTTTAGCCCGTTCTGTCACACAACAGCCACAGCTTAGCCCTTTTGTTTTTCCATTTGAAGCATCGATAGACCTTTAATATTAGGTTGACTTCACAGAGATGGTATGATAATGACAGATTAAAGTGAGTTCAATCTAACTGATTGCACAAATGGAATTCATAGAAACAAACCCTGTAGTTAGATTTGTGCTATTTATCAGTAAGTTCAAAATAATATTAACAAAAATTGATTCCAAAACTACCATCAGAATCTACTGATATTTTATTTTTGAGAACCATTTCCAGTTGAATTGCTTAACTAATTTTAAGTCTCAAATTCACAGCTCTTGAAATATTGATTTGTTTTAAAATAGGAAAACTTCATGTAGCACTATCAGGTAGAACTATGTAAATTAATTGAGGATATTTTTCTAACATGTTACAATCACAGTTCAGAATAGCTTTGATTTGGTACATTTATGTGTGTGTGTGCCTGTATAAATACATACACACCACATATATATGTAAATACATGTATATACATATATGTATATATAGATATTGCCTCTAGGGACAGTTTTGATGCTAATCCAAATTTTTCAATGTAGGAAATGAGGTGTCTGGTCTGGTAAAGTAAGTCGTTTATCAGAATTACAGTTTTTCCTGGTTGGGGATGTAAACAGAAATATCTAAATAGTTTAAGAAAGCTGATCTTATGATACCCCTGGAAAAGATGTCATAACACCAGCAGAAGCCATCATTTACTCCTCTTTTCCCAGGACTTAAGTACTTCAAGTTTACTGATTTATAAATAGGTTCTTGTTTTATGAAAAGATGTAAAACATTAATGTTCCTTTTGTTCTAATTCTGGGTGATGTCTGTGTGCCTGGAGAGAGGGGAAAGCCCTGTTAGGAGAAAAGGCAACGACTGATTCCATTTCTTTCTTGGTTATTCTTTATCTGCTATGATGGATTTTTCCCTCTATTTTTTTAACTTAGCCATATTCCATTTGGACAGTTCTGAAAGGTGTTGCTAGGTTTAATTTGTGACATCACACATTGTTAGATCTTGTCTATTTCAGCCAAGAACAATTCTAGATGCTACAGGATTTTACCACCCATTTGGTACTTTTGTATAATAAAATAACTAAAAATAAATGCAGCTTATGTGCTCTGGAGCCAGACTCCCCAGTCTGTAACTTAGTATTTGAGTGACCACGGCCTTGTGCCTTAGCTGGGAAAACAATATACATCACAGGGTTTATAAAACCGAAACCAAACCCATTACCATCGAGTCAATTCTGACTTACAGTGAACCTATAGGACAGAGTAGAACTGCCCCATAGGGTTTCCAAAGAGCAGCTGGTGGATTCAAATGGCCAACCTTTTGGTTAGCAGCCATAAGTCTTAACCACTGCGCCACCAGGGCTCCATACGGTTTATATGAGCATTACATAAGTAAATACACAAAGTGATGAGAATCGTGCCTACAGAGATAGTCATTAGATGTTATTATTCATTTATTTATTCAACTGATATATGCTGAGTACAAATTTGTGCTGGATATGCAGAAGTGACTAAGACAGACAAGTTGCTTTGCATCATTGAACTTATATTCTAGAAGAGGGAAACAAACTGAGTAAATGTATATAAGCAAGGAAGTGTAAGAGAAGTAAGTGCTATGAGGCAAAATCAGGATAATGGGATAGCAAATAGGGTTGGGAAGAGGATTTAGGTCAGTCAGAGATGGCCTCACTCAGGAGGAATTATTTGGGCTGAAACATTAAAGATTCACAGAAACCAGCCATATGACTAATATGTAAAACACGTGTGATGTTGAGTTGATTCTGACTCTTGGTGACCCCATGTGAGTCAGAGTAGAACAGAGCTCCACAGGGTTTTCAATGGCTGATTTTTCAGAAGTAGATTCCCAGGGCTTTTTTCTCAGGTGCCTCTTGGTGGATTCAAACTTCTTACCTTTTGCTTAGCAGCTGAGTGTGTTAACCATTTACATCACCCAGGGACTCCATGATCCATACGTAAAGTAGATCAATGCAAAAGGAAGGGAAATCTTTGAGCCCTGGGGGTGATCAGATAAACACTTCATGAAGAAGTGAATTTCAGATCCACTTCAAATTAGCTGAGAGAAGTAGAAAAGTCATTTCAGGCAAAGGCATTGCCACAAATTCAAAGACTCAGAGGTGGGAAACTAAAAGCATAAAGTTTGCTGATGAGTTCTAATATGTCTGTTTGTAATGAATGATTTATGCAGAAAAGTGGGGGCTAGGAAAGGCAGTAAGCTGAAACCAGATCGTAGAGGGCATACAACCTCAAAATCTTCTGAAAATGTCACTTAGATTTCTCTGTATAAAAATGGAAGTTATTGTTGTTTTATGAGTTAGAGAAATAAATCATTTGATTATGGTTAAGCTGGTTCCAACTTCAATGGCAGGCACTCAGAGGGAGTACCTGGGAAATATTTCTTGATTGAGTGATTAATCGGTTAGTTTGTTGGTTGATATACTTATTGCACAAGGCCTGAAGAAAAGTAAAAAGATTTGGCAATGAGATGATATGAGGAGAAAACCTACAGTACTATATTAACGTGGGAAGGGTTGAAAAGAGACAAATCAAAGATGAATGAGGTGTCAAGACTGAATGGCAAGTACACAGTAAGAGGAGAACACCAAGCAGGACATGGTTTGAAAGAAAAGAAGGATAATGAGATCCATTTTAGATGTATGGCCAAACAATTGTCTCTAACAAACAGCAGAAACACAGAATTGGAACTAAAGAGTGTTGTTGTTAAATGCCATCAGTCTGTTCTGACTTATAGCGACCCCATGTACAATGGAGGGAAACAGTGCCTGGTCCTGTGCCATTCTCACGATTGTTGTTATGCTCGAGCCCATTGTTGAAGCCATTGTGTCAGTCCACCCCTTTGGAGGTCTTCCTCTTTTTCGATAACCCTTTACTTTATGAAGCATGATGTCTTTCTCTAGGGATTGGTCCCTTCTAATGACATGTCCAAAGTACCTGAGATGAAGCCTCACCATCCTCGCTTCTAAGGAGCATTCTGGCTGTACTTCTTCCAAGACAGAGAGTAGTAGAGCCAAAATACAGAATTTTGGTTCATTTAAAAAGTGATTATTCATCTCTCTTTTATTGTTTTTTCACCCTTTTAGATGTGTTATCCATTACAATGGTTTTAAAAAAGATTGAGTTCTGCTGAATTTAACAAATATTGATTAAACAAGCACAATGTACTGGACACGAGGTTGAAATGAATACAACAGAATTCCTTCACCCCTCCTACAGGGAATAGGGAGTAAGGGGAACCAGCAAAACACACACACACACACACACACACACACACAGACTTACATTCACATATGAGAAGGATTAGTTGGTTAAAGGGGCTCCAAGATAACTGATGCAATGGGAGTAGAAATTTCCAACAAGAGCTCTTTCAATCATTTTTCAATATAAATTCTATGCAGAATAAAAGCTAAGAAAATACCATCAGATTTGCTAATTAGGAGATTTTCATTGTTCTTTTAAGAGGCAAATCAGATATTGGGGATGGAAGCCATATTGCACCTTTGTCCCCTCATCCCTCACTCTCTTGAATTTTCAGAATGTCTGCATTGTTAATCCTACCAATAGGCTAAAAATCATGGTGATGGTGCTTTTTATAAATCCTAAAAATAAATTACTAGGCCATATTCATAATCATTAAATTACCAGATTCCATGTTTTTAAAAAATAAGACAATCAAAAGCAATTGGAAGAAAAGCAGATAGTGTCACCTCATCTACCAAAAAAAAAAAAAAAAAAAACTTTAAATTTGCATAGTAATGTGTAATTATAAACATAAGACAATTGCGTTTTCTGACACCTCATGCCAGTGGAGGTACCAAAAAACAGAATGCCAAAAAATAGAATGAGTAAATAAATACAGTAGAGTTTTTTGAGAAATAATTTTTATTTACTTTATCTTAGAAGATAAATTTAATAATAAATAAGAAAGGAAAGAACAAAGGTTTTGAAGGTCAAGTTAAGCATCTCTCTTCAACAAGGTTATTTTGACATTACTAAATGAATCAGCCACGGAACTTTGAGCAGACCTACTAGATTAATGACAGATCAACGGCAAGAACAAGTACTATTTGTTAAGCATCTTCCCCCTCAATACTTTTATTCTACTTGGGACCAAGAAAAGGCGGATGACCAGAAAGCCTAACCTAACCCTGGTCACTATATATTTCCTTCTTCTCTCCTTCTCTTTTTTTTTTTTTCAGCTTGCTGAAAAAGAATCAACAGCAAAAAATAGTCTTTTTCAGAGAGTATCAAAAAAAATCAATAATTAATCTTGCCAGAAGAAATTCAGGAACATTTTTAGAACTGCTACAGATTAGACAAACTGTATTAATAATAAAAAGCCATATGCCCAGTATTTTATATACTCTGATAGGAAGTGTCTTTATTATTGCATAAAGCCTCCTTGACCCACTCATGTCCCTCAGCCAAAAATAACCTGTTTCTCCTCTGACAACCTTAGGATTTTATATTTCATACAGAAAGTAAGAACTTCCGGCTAAACACGGGGGATTGATTCAGTGAGGGATTATCTCTATTTCTCCCAGGCATCCCTATTCAAATGAAAGTAAAGACAAACCTACAACCAAGAAGGGAAAAGGAAGGAGCTATTAGGGGATAATGAGATGCAACAAATTATTGAGAGATGAGTGATGCCAAGGAGAAGCAAGCTGGATCAAACAGCAAGACTCTGGAAAGCCTCATAAATTGAAATACTAGCTACCCAGGCAGGCTAGGCAGAGGTGTGGGGCTAAAAACTGAAGTCTATACTAGGCACAAAGGAGAGGGGAGGGAAAGGCATCATTCTGGAAAAATACTAACGGACAACAACCCCAACCTTCTTAATTCCACTCCACTGCAAAAACGCCCTCTGTTGGGCCAACATCCCTAGAAAGGAGTTTGAGTAGTCTTCTCTGGAAAAACTCAACAGCACCCAAAAAATACTTAGAAACACTGACCTTTTGGTTGTCTCTCATTAAAACACCTCAGTTCCCGTATAATCTCCCTGGAGTGAAGTCCACCAGTCCATAAGACCTATCCACACATACAGAAAATTGCATGTTAATCTCCATCTCATAGGCTGCCTCCCAGGGAACTGAACCTGTGGTACAATGATGCAAGAAAACCTTCTAAAAGAGAACATTATTTTCCAGATTGAAAGTGTCTGCTACAGCTCCAGCACAGTGAAAGATAAATGGCCCAAGGCACATCAACATGCAATCTCAGAAAAGCAAGAAGAGAAAGAAGAGCCTAAAAACTTCCAGGAAAGAAATAGAACAGATAATATAAAAAGCATCAGAATCATAATGGCATTGGATTTCTCGGCACACAACACTCCAATCTAGAAGACAATAATTTCTTCAGAATTCTGAGGGCAAATGGTTTCCAAATTATACCTGTAAATGCTGCCAAGTTACTAATTAAACATAGGGCAGAATAAAGTAGTTTTATACATGCAAGTTTTATAAAAATATATCTCTCTTCCTCCTTTTATTTAAGATGCTGCTGATGGGCATGTACTGCCAAAACAAGAAAGTAAACCAAGAAAAAGGTTGAGTGTCTGCTGGCTTTGGTAAGGAGGGAATCCAATACAAGAGAGAGGTGAACTGAAGAGCCACAACAAAGGCTGTACATCAGGCCCCAACCATGAGTCCAGTAGGAAGTAGGAGGAGAGAGGAGTTTGAGAGAAGTTTCCAGAAAATCGTGGAACTGTTATAATGCCTGAAGTACTTTAGTATTCAGAGGAGGTTATGATTCTTTTGGGAAATATGGAAAGGAAATGTAATGGGGGTATAATACATCCATCAGTTATGATCAATTAAAATCTGAATATCATCTGAACTAACATTGTCATATAACCATACTGGGACAACAAAGGAAAGGAATTGGAAAAGAAATAATTTGTGGAAGAATATCAAGAGTAGTGAGAGGCAGATTAGAGAAATGCTGTAATTTTGTAATTAGCCTTGTAGTACTACTTATTGGAGTCCCTGGGTATTGAAAATGGTTAAGTGCTAGACTACTAACCAAAAGGTTGGTGGTTCAAACCCAGCCAAAGGTACCTTGGAAGAAAGGCCCTGTGATCTGCTTCCAAAAGATCACAGCCATTGAAAACCCTATGGAGCACAGTTCTGCAACAAATGGGGTTGCCATGAGTCAAAATTGATTGACAGGCAGTTGGTTACTTACTACTTAATTATTAAATTCTGCATGTATATTTTATTGACAAAAAAATTTCAATATTTTTTAATGGAGTGGTGAGTGTCACAAAACAGGAACAGATAAGTTATTTGTGTAAACACGTTAGCTTTGCTATTAGATCATCAGATCTTGAGTGCAGGTCCCATGTCTTATTTATCAGGATCTCTCCTGTATTCTTTGTATAGTACATGACAAATCCATAACTAGAATACATAATTGCTAAAGAAAAGTTTCTGGAATTACAGAATATTATTCTTTAATTCTCATAGTGCTTAGCGCAGTACTCAGTTTATAACAGATATTCAACAAATACTGTTTAAATGTACAAATTGCTAATTTAGTAGGAGAATATTAGGAGACAGAGTCACTGATAACCATGCAGTAAGAATTGTTGCAGCTTCAAGCAACCTCAAACAGAAAATAATCCAATGAATGGAAGAGAAAGAGAAGATAGAGGAGGAGGAGAAGGAAAGGAAGAGGAAGGGAAGGAAAGAGGGGGAGGAGAAGCAGGGAGGAGGGAGAGAGGGGAAAGAGAGAGGAGACAGACGAAGAGAGAAAGAAAGATAGATCAGTAAGTTCATGTAACAATTATATTAAGTAACCTGACAATTCAACCTCTACCAAAGTAAATTAATTTTCCATCCTTTCCTGTTTAGGTGTTCCTTTTCGGATCATTTCCCTAGAAAATCAGATGTACCTTTGGCTAATAACTCCAGAGATGGTATTAAGAATATTTTTGGGCAATTTTCAACTAGATAGAAAATAGATCCATTTATGGCTGCTCCTTCACTATATGCCTACAAGAGAACAACTGTACCCATGTACAACAACTGTACCCATGTCAACCTGAGAATAGCCAGCAGTATTCAGATTATTCTTTTATTGGATTGAATAGCCTTAGTGAGTAGGCTGCTCATCATGAAGAAGACAGTAGAGGAGGAACTGACTTTGAAAAGCATCCATGAACTGAAGATGCATATGTTGCATTTGCACAATTAAAACACCTAAATCAACAGTAAAATACCCAAATATGGACTGAAGAAAGGTCATCCATGCAAACATTCATTTCCTGGAGTTAGTCTTGTCACTTGCTGACACACAGTCTAGATGTACATAGGCAGGATAAAGGAGAATGGGATAAATCTGGATCTGGAATCTGTTCACTTGGAAGCAGTGGAGCTATAGGCCTTGAAAGTATGGTAAAAAGAATACAGCATATAAAAGGTATTATCCAAACAAAACTTCATATTTATGAACCCCTGAGGCAGGCAGAGCTAGGCATCAGGGAATACAGAAGATAGAAATAGAAACCTAGGAAGATGAAGAAGAAGTCAGCATTTAGCGGAGTCTATCAGAGAATAGTGGAGCCCAGACAACTGAGATGGGATTCAAGAACAAGTCTTAAATCCTAAAGTGGATCACAAGAGCGTGGTAGAGTCTCAAATCCAGCTCATACTAAGTAAATTACCAAGTAGGGAATGAGACTTACAGAATGAAATGGGAACCAAGTTCTTAGATATAAATATTTGTGTACATATTTTTGCTAATTGTATAGTAATAATAATTGGTCCTGGTAAGGAAGCACTGAACCAGACACTTCCTAAAATTCTTGTGTCGATGTCCCCCAAGCATCTGTCAGTTTGTTGTACTGTGGGGGCTTTCCAGCCCAGGAAAATATTAAACGATGCAAGAAGCATCAAAAGAAGATGGAAGGAATACATACATATATATGTCAATATTCAACCATTTCAGGAGGTAGCATCTGATCAGCAACCAATGGTATTGAAGGAAGAGATACAAGCTGCACTGAAGGCACTGGTGAAAAACAAGGCTTCAGGAATTGACGGAATACCAACTGAGATGTTTCAACAAATGGATGCAGAGCTGGAAGTGCTCAGTCATCCATGCCAAGAAATTTGGAAGACAGCTACCTGGCCAACTGACTGGAAGAGATCCATATTTATGCCTATTCTGATCCAACCGAATGTGGAAATTATTGAACAATGTCATTAATATCACATGCAAGTAAAATTTTGCTGAAGAAAGATCATTTGAAAGTGGCTGCAGCAGTACATTGACAGGGGACCACCAGGAATTCAAGCAGGATTCAGAAGAGAACATGGAACCAGGAATATCATTGCTGATGTCGGATGGATCCTGGCTGAAAGCAGAGAATACCAAAAAGATGTTTACCAGTGTTTTACTGACTATGCAAAGGCACTTGACTTTTTAGATCATAACAAATTATGGATAAGCTTGTGAAGAATGTGAATTCCAGAACACTTAACTGTGCTCATGAGGAACCTATACATAGATCAAGAGGCAGTTGTTCGAACGGAACAAGGGGATACTGTGTGGTTTAAAATCAGGAAAGGTGTCTGTCAGTGTTGTATCCTTTCACTGTACTTATTTAAACAGTATGCTGAGCAAATAATCTGAGAAACTAGACTATATGAAGAAGAATGCATCATCAGGGTTGGAGGAAGATTCATTAACAATCTGTTATACAGATGACACAGCCTTGCTTGCTGAAAGTGAAGAGGACTTGAAGCACTTACTGATAAAGATCAAAGACCACAGCCTTCAGTATGGATTGCACTTCAACATAAACAAAAGAAAAATCCTCATAACTGGACCAATAAGCAACATCATGATAAATGGAGAAAAGATTGAAGTTGTCAAGGATTTCATTTTACTTGAATCCACAATCAACGCCCGTGGAAGCAGCAGTCAAGAAATCAAACAACACATTGCATTGGGAAATCTGCTGCAAAAGACCTCTTTAAAATCTTAAAAAGCAAAAACGTCACTTTGAGGACTAAGGTGCACCTGACCCAAGCCATGGTGTTTTCAATTGCCTCATATGCATGTGAAATCTAGACAATGAATAAATAAGACCAAAGAAGAACTGACGCCTTTGAATTGTGGTGCTGGTGAAGAACATTGAATATACCACGGACTGCCAAAAGAACGAACAAATCTGTCTTGGAAGAAGTACAGCCAGAATGCTCATTAGAAGCAAGCATGGCAAGACTTCCTCTCACATACTCTGGACATGTTACCAGGACAGGGACCAGTCCCTGGAGAAGAACATCATGACTGGTAAAGTAGAGGATCAGTGACAAACAGGAAGACCCTCAACAAGATGAACTGACACAGTAGCTGCAACAGTGGGCTCAAGCATAACAACGATTGTGAGGATGGCGCAGGACTGGGCAGTGTTTTGTTCTGTTGAACATAGGGTCTTATGAGTCGGAACCAAACTGACAGCACCTAGTAACAATGTCACAGTAAATATATTAGTTATCTGTTTCTGCAGAACAAAGTATCACAAAACACCAATATTTATTATGTTACAGTTTCTGCAGGTCAGGAGTGGTCTTTGGCTTCTTGGTCTCTCAGAGGCTGAAATAAAGTAGTGGCTAGGGTTGTAGTCATCTCAAGCTCAACCACGAATGCCTCTACTTGCAAGCTCACTCACGTGGTTGTTGGCAGGATTCAGTTTCTTGTGAGCCTCAGTTCTCACTAGCTGTTGGCTAGAGGCTCCCCTCAACTCCTTGCTACACGTGGTTGCTGTTGTTGTTGTTTTTAGGTACCACTGAGTTGGTTCCAACAAAACTGCCCAGTCCTGCACTACCCTCATGATTGTTGTTATGCTTGAGCCCATTGTTGCAAGCACTGTGTCAATCCATCTCGTTGAGGGTCCTCCTCTTTTTCACAGACCCTCTACTTTACCAGTCGTGATGTCCTTCTCCAGGTACTGATTCTTCCTGACAACATGTCCAAAGTATGTGAGAGGAAGTCTAGCCATCCTTGCCTCCAAGGAGCACTCTGGCTCTACCTCCTCCAAGACAGACTTGTTCGTTACTCTGCCACGAGTTTCCCCATAAGGCAGCTCACAGCAGGTCAGCTAGCTTCATCAGAGTGAGAGAGAAAGAGAGAGGGCAAGCAGGACAGAAGTTACAGTCCTTTGTAACCTAATCTCGGAAGTGATAGCTCTTCAATTCGGCTGTATTCTATTTATAAGTGAGTCACTAAATTCAATCCACATTCGAAAGGAGGGGGTTACACAAGAGCGTTCACCAGGCAGGAATCATTGAGGTCATATTAGAAGGCTGCCTATCACAGTAAGTTATTGTAATTCTTTAGAAAACAGTGTGTGTGTGTGTGTGTGTGTGTGTGTGTATGTGTGTGTGTGTGTGTGAGTGTGTCTGTGATTTTTTTGCGTAAACCTTAAAACGCTCATATCCTGGAGACCTATTGATTCCATTTCCACTGGAAATCTATCCCAAAAATAATCCTAGATATGGAATAATTTAAGTGCTAGAAGATATTTATTGTAATTTACTGTGTTTTGAACAAATGAAGGTAAAAGCAACCTGGTAATATGGGGAAGAAGGAGCCCTGGTGGGACAGTCCTTAAGCGCTTGGCTGCTAACTGAAAGATCGGCGGTTCGAACTCACCAGCTGCGCCACAGAAGAAAGATGTGGCAGTCTGTTTCTGTAAAGATTACAGCCTTGTAATCTCTGTGAGGCAGTTCTACTCTGTCCTGTAGAGTCGCTATGAGTCGAAATCGACTCACCGACAACAGGTTAATGCGGGAAGGGGTTATGCAAGTTGCAGGACATCTACTCTATGAATGATATGCAGCCATCAACAATTATAGTTTTGAAGTCTATGTAAAAGCCTGAAAAACTCTTATTTTTGAATAAGCCAAAACTCAGAATACAATGACTTATTTTATGAGTTTTATTTCTTATATCATTACAAGTGGTTTAAAACTTGCCCAAAACTGGAATAAAACACCCAAATGATTGTATTAGAGCAAAGAAGAAAAACAATCATGCATCACCCTGGGTCCACGGTTTCCAAATTTCTCTAAAACTCTTTACGGCTTTTGTGTTATCTTTGTAAGAAAAGAAGGAAGGAAGAGAGAGGAGAGAGGGAGGGAGGGAAGAAAAGGAAGGAGAAATATTGGCAATGAAGGAATTATCTAATAACTTGAAATGAGATACAAGTCAGGGTTAAGCTAGCAGCATGGGGATGGCCTGATGCTGAGTAGATAGCGTTCTTCCTAAAGACCAGGAAGAAGCTGCTGTAACTGTGGGGCAAAAGGGTGGTGAAGTTAGGAAACAGGGTTTAGCATCACAAACTTGGGTCTCAAACCTCCAACTTGTTTTCTTTTTTTTTTTTTTTAATTGTGGTGAAAATATATATAACAAAACGTACACCATCTCAACAATTTCTACATGTACAATTCAGTGACACTGATTACATTCTTCAAGTTGTACACCCATTCTCACTCTCTTTTTCCAAATCATTCCACCACCATTAGCATAAATGTAATGCTCCCTAAGCAAAAACTCTCCCTTTCCCCCTCCCTCCCGCCCCGGTAGCCGCTAAATATCTTTGGTTTCTATATATTTGCTTATTTCATATGCGTGAGGTCATAGAGTACTTGTCCTTTTGCAAATGACTTATTTCACAAAGCGTGATCCTTTCAAGGTTCATCCATGTTGTGGCATGCATCGGGACTTCATTTCTCTTTACCAACTTGTTTTGAGAAACTGCTATTATGTAAAATCAGTTTTATTTTGAAGGGAAAAAAACCTCTTTTTAGAGTAATATTTGAGATGGGAATATCACAGTCTCCATCAAACTGGAAAACATATCATTAATCAAAACATACTTAGCAAGGAAAATAGCATATTAGAGAAAAAACAAAGTATCCCAGAAATTTATAACAGGGGAGCTTAAAAGATATAGAACCAAAGTCATTATCTAATAGTTGGTGTCAAATGAGCTTCTGCCTTTATATTATTAGCCTAAGTGTTCCAGTTCCTCTACAAAATGAAGGGATATTTTTTCCCTGAATAACCTCAAGTCAATCTTCTTTCCATAAGTTGATTATAACTGGAAATGATTTAGCAGTGATCTCACCATAGCTTAAATCTATTTCAGTATGTGGCTCACATGAACATTAGAAGACTGATACGATATATTCATTAAAATGAGAAGCATTAATTCTGTCATATTTATTTAAATTAAAAAACCTTGGTGGCACAAATGTAAATTATTTGAAACGGGAAACTATGTCTAAAAATGCAATGCACATTCTTGCCATAGATATCGGGCCAAGGATTCAGACTAAAACATGACTCATTTCCTTTGTTGGAAATTTCAAAATGTGCATTCTTTACCAGGTACTAATTGTACCATTGAGGTTTGTTCAAACTACTCTCACCTGGGATGTGGTTAAGAATTCTTACTTCATCAGCACAACTATTCAATCTGAGACTTAACTAGAAAAGTACATATCAAACCATACTTTCATCCTTACACAAAGTGAAGTTAATACATGATGCTGTTAGCTCTGTCAGTGTCTACTACCAAGGACACAGGATGCTCCAGTGCTGCTATTATGGACAGTGTGGGCAGGTGTCATATGGTTAAGAAAATAATTCAAACTCTCATGGAATAATTAAAGGGTAAAACAACAGACAATAGAATGCCATTTTGAGTGGTATATATTGACAATTAGAGAACAGGAAAGTGCTCAGTAAGTTATCAACTATACAGGAAATACAAAATGTTTAAAATGAGTCAGGGCACGGAGAGACAAATGAATATAAGATTTAATGTTCAAGGGCGAGAACGTTGTCAAGAAAATCCAAGGATATCACCTGCTCACAAATCTCTGTACATTTAGCTGGGACCATGTAGCCTTCAACAATATTAATGACACTGTCATGGACTGAATGGTGTCCCCCCCATAAATGTGCGTCAACTTGGCTAGCCCATGATTCTCAGTGTTGTGTGATTGTCCACCATTTTGTCACCTGATGTGATTTTCCTATGTGTTGTAAATCCTACCTCTATGATGTTAATGAGGCAGGATTAGAGGCAGTTATGTCAATGAGGCTGGACTCAATCTATAAAATTACCTTAAGTCTCAAAATTCTTTTGAGAGAATTGAGCAGAGAGACATGGGAACCTCACACTACCAAGAAAGCAGCACCAGGAGGAGAGTATGTCCTTTGGACTCAGGATCCCTGTGCTAGACCAGGGGAAAACTGATGACAAGGACCTTCCTTGGGGCCCTGAATTCGGGCTTCTAGCCTCCTAGACTATGAGAGAAGAAATTTCTCTTTTAAAGCAATCCAGTTGTGATATTTCTCCCACAGCAGCACTAGATGACTAAGATAGACATCACAGATTTATGTTACACTTTACACCTTTCAAAACCTTTTCATACTTGACTGATAAGTGAGGGCATGTATTAACACTGTTTTTAGATGTGGTTACAAGATTCATTGACATAAGATGACTTTTATAGCACTACACAAAAAGCACAGTGAGAGGCCTCTGGTAGCCTGGGTTCTACCCATGACCCTGCCACTGTGACATCAAGTTGCGTGACCTAACGAGAAGGAGTGTGTAACAGAAGAGAAAGGAGGAGGGCGGTAGAGAGAATGATTTTACAGCACTCAGGTGTCAAGTGGCTCCTGGCATAATGGTTAAAATCATTTTGAAGAAGTGTTCCATCATTTGTTCCTCTAAGCTATGGGGAGGAGAGAAAGGGAAAGGGCCACACACCTGTTTGTTATGAGGGGACTTCCCTTCTAGCTTAGAGAAAGTGACCTGTTTGACAGGCACGGTTTTGCCGTAGCAGGTGTCCTCCTACGAGTGGAGTGAACAGGGAGCTCCCCTATCCCTGTCTACAAAGTAGGAGCAGAGGCTGAAAAGAGAGTGGTCAAAGGAAGGGTTAGCAACTTGATTCTATTAATAGTGAACGCGGGAAGTGCCAATTGCCACTGTAGTGGTCCACAACAGAGACAAGTGCATTGTGCATCTCCTTCACAGAGTGGTGTCAGTTGTTGTTAGGAGCAGTCAAGTCAGTTCCGACTCTCAGCGACCCTAAGTACAGCAGACGGAAACACTGCCTGGTCCTGCGCCATCCTCACAGTCGTCGTTATGCTTGAGCCCATTGCTGCAGCCACTGTGTCTATCAGTCCATCTCGTTGAGGGTCTTCCTCTTTTTTGCTGACCCTTTACTTTACCAAGCATGATGTCCTTCTCCAGGGACTAGTCCCTCCTGATAACATATCCAAAGTACATGAGACAAGTCTCACCATCCTCGCTTCCAAGGAGCATTCTGGCTGTACTTCTTCCAAGACAGATTTATTCATTCTTCTAAAAGTCCATGGCAATTCAATAGTCTTCACCAACACCATAATTCAAAGGCGTCAATTCTTCTTCCATCTTCCTTATTCAATGCCTTCACAGAGTAGTCATGTGCAAGTAGATTTGCTCCCTCTAGACCAGATTTTTGTCCTAAGTAAAATTGTAAAATCACTTGCATTTATCCTTTGACAGAGGAAGCTGGCCACTCATAAGGGAAAAAAGTTCTTTTGTAAATGAATAAAGTCCCCATTCTAAGGGACGCATGCATTTTTTAAAACTTAACCGATGTGGTAGGCCTCTCAGCATCTCCTCAGCCCTAAATTGTCTTGTTTACCTTTCCTTCTGCCTTCCACTTGGCTACCAAACAGGATAAATCCATAAAGAATGATGATCTTCTGGGAAGAATGCACTACAGCTCTCTCTCATGTAGCTATACTGGATCTGTGGACCCTAATGGGAGATGAAATGTATTTTTCTGACAGTAAATGTCATCAAAAATGACTTGAAGACTCACAGGAAAGAAATATTCGTGGTAAAAAGATAACATAGAGCTTCTTTCTGGCCAAAACTAAGCTGTTGGTAGAAAGAAAACCTTGGAAAACTCAAGGCTACAACTGGAGGTTATAGAATCCACTCATTAGAATAAACAGCATGTCATTTCTGCACTGTTTTCTGCACTCCACAGTAGTAATGCTTTTCCCACTGAATAGATCCATCTCAAGGGCCCTCTTGGAACTGTCAATATAGTCGTTATCCATTATGTAATGCAGGGGGGAGCAAAGATTAATAATTCAGAGCCAAGACATCACCATGATTTATAATCTTGCATGTAACTGTCTACAGCTAACATTGGGAACCTGTCATTAAAAAGCATTAACTTGAGAAAATTAGAGCTCTGTATTGATTACCAAACATGTGTAGTTTATTGTGGAGTGATGCTTTAATTTATATTCCAAGCAAGGCTCTAGGTGAATATCATTGGTGTAGGGAAGGCTACCTCCTGAAGCCTTCTGGCTCCCCAACATGACAGTAGCTGTAAGTAAGCATCCTCTCTCAGCACTAAAGTGCATTCCAGTTGCAGGAGACAAAGAATAAACCCAACACCAATTGTGCAGGGTAGCATGTGATTAAGGTGCAATTATTGACCAAAGAGGTCTAATGCTGCTTGTTCTTGAACAAGTATAACTTTAGGTAGTAAATAGTTTGATGGATGATCTAGTGAGAATATTTCCTTTCCACGTTCCTATTTTTGGGTAGGTTGCCTTGAACTGCTTCTCTGCTCTTTTTCTTCCCCTGACTCTCTAACAATTTTCCTTCCTTAACAACCTTAAATGAAGTTATCTAAATTACTTAGCCCGATCCCTGAGTGTCTGTAAGTGGACACCAGAGGTCTGTGACTTTGCAGTGTGATCCCTGAGAGAATTGGATGTAAGGGCGCATTAACTCCAATAATCAGACAGTCAGCACCAACCTTCAGAGGAAGCATCCAAGAGATCTGAGCTGAACTTGGATCAACTAAATAAGTTTTTCAAGCACTGAGTAATAGGAAGTTAGGAAGAAATCTCACAGCATCTAGGTGACAATGGGTTAACAATGGTTTTCTACTCTGGCTGCAGATTATAATCATCTGGGGAGTTTTTATAAAATACTTATGTCTGAGTCTCACCCCCAGAGATTCTAATTTAATTGCTTTGGGGTGGGGACTGGGTATTGGACACTTTTTAAAGTTCCCTAGGTGATTCCAATGTGCAGCCATTCTGAGAACCATTGGTTTTGGGGGTGTTCAAATATATGTGAGTAAATTTTAGATAGAAAGAATGGGAAACATTGCAATGGCTAAGATTTGGTATGAGCATAAAAATTAAGCAGCAAATAGAAAATAAGTACATAACATAAAATTATGGTTGCAAAGTTTTTTCGGAAGGGGGTTTACGTTGGTCTTGGCTGCTTGGCAGAAGAGTCTTAGAGGGAATGTGATGACGTAAGAAAGTACCAGCATGCCCTATCTACTTATAACATAGCAGAAAACACAGCTGTTCATTTTGACACCAAGCAGCTAAGGTGTGTGATGGACATCTGCTGAGTTTAGTGGGAAGCAGATATGCTCGTACAAGCTACGAAACAGAGAGAGGGGTATACAGTACATGAGCAATCAGAAAATAGGATATTGCAGCTTTGGGGTTAGAAAAGAAAACCATGCCTTTAAAAATGTCTTTGAGAAGTTTATGTCCAATACATATTTCACAGAGGCTGCTAGGAAAATGTTTACTGTGTCCCATCCAACTTTTATCCGTACATTCAGACTTGGAAGGAAACAAAAAGAGAGGGTGATATGAGGAGAACTTGTATCCAGATACAGTGCAATGCGATAAAGGAGATTAAATGAGTGTTTTCAAGGGTTTAAAACCTCAAAGATAAGCATCTAAAAAAGAGCATTCAAGGCAAAGAACAATAGATTAGAGAGGCAGCTCTGATAAATTTTCATGCTGAGGGAACAAGAAGAATAAAGAGATAAACCATCTAGAAAGAGCCCTAAAGATCTGTCTGCTTACGCACTGTTAATAACTAAAGAGGAATTTTTAAAAAATCCTGATGAATAGAACGACAGCTTTGATGTTTCAGCAGTAGTCAAGGATGAATGAAAAATATGTATCTTCTACTTACAAATATACGTGTAAATCAGGACAAAGTTACATTATGCAGGGTATTATCCCAATCTCTAGATCTAAACGGAGGCTAGTCTAAATGTTAGCAAAACAATTCTTGGTAGATTTCAGGATACCTCTGAGCACTATTGGTTGTTTAGTGATTAGTATCACATAGACTTGTTCCCAAAATGCTGAAAAGACCCTGGCATGCCCAGTCTGCCCAAATCTCCCAGAATCTGAATCACAGCTGATTTTTTCACTTGCCAACTCTTGGCATATTCAGCCATCAGATAACCTCTAGCACTTGCTGAGACATGAAAAGCAAACTTTTCTTCACCTTCTCCCTTTGTGATAGCAGATACATAGTTTTTTTTCTTTCTCTCTCTCTTTTTTTTTTAATACAGAGCCTATGGAGTTTTATAATCTAGGGGAAACTATAATGGAAGAAAAAAAAGACATGCAATATGGCCCCATCAAATAAGGTATTGCCATCATTTCTTGTGATTAGATTAAAGAAATCTCAGGACACCACAAAGCAATTTATAGAAAAATGCATTCTTATTTACCTGGGGAGAAGTGACTCAGGTTACAACTCCCAGATTCTAGTCTTACTGCCTTAAATTTGATTAATAGGGCCCAATGCTTGGAATTAACTGCATCAAGCTTGTGTGTAATGAGATGTGGTATTGACAGGGACATTTCTATTTCAGCAGGCCAGTTGAGAGGTGAGCACGTGTTCGGAAGGAAACATACTTGGTCTGAATTCCCTTCTAGTCCCTGTTTTTTAAACCAGATCTTTGTATTCTCAAGCCTCACTTCCATTATATGTGCCCCTTCCCTTTGTCTTCACTGCCAAACAACATTCTAAGTGGGCACCAATCCAACAATCCAACAGGAGGAGATACTAGCCTGGATTCTCTTATAATTTCAAAGACCTCCCTCTGAAATCTTAAACTCCTTTTATTATATTTTTAATGACAACCCCTAAGCCTTAGCACTCCCATTTCCACAAAAGTAATCCAAAAAACCAAACGAGTTGCTGTCAAGTCAATTCAAACTCATGCTGACCCCATGTGTGTCTGACTAGAACTCTTCCCCATAGGTTTTTCAATGACTGATTTTTCAGTAGTAGATTGCCAGGCCTTCCTCCCAGTCCTCTGGGTGGACTCTAACCTACAACTTCTCAGTTAGCAGCCAAGTGCATTAACCATTTGCACCATCCAGTGACTCCCTTTTCACTGGAGAAGACATGTAACCTGCGTGCTGAAGGATAAGCAGTCAATTAAAATGAGTCAGGGACGAGGAAGAGCTAGAGCCGGGACTCAAGGAGGGGTTCCCTGACCTCGAGTTCTGAATCACTGTACTACAGCATCTACTTTTTGACCTCGTCTACACCAGTCTCAGGCAATTAGGCATTCATTTTTCTCAATTCACTCTAACCAGCCCTCCTTCTCCCTCCATTTCAATGTAGCCTCATGCTCTTGTGACTCCCCTGGGGCCCCTCTCCTTTAGCTATTGTTTCCCAGCTATGTGTCTCCATCCTCTTTTTCTCTTAATTCCTTTCCTGTAGTCTATAAACATCACACACTGCTTTTACCTTAAAATAACTCTCAAGCATACATCTCCCTTCTAGCTGCAACCCTAGCTCTCGTTGTCCTTCCAGAGGAAATTTACTTGAAAATAATCATTTATTTTTTCCCTTTCACACTTCTCATTGTCACCATGAACCCTTGGAACCATAACTGGTTTAGCATCTTTCTCTCCACTGAACACAAGAGGTAGTAGAGTGAAAAGAACAGACTCTGGAGTCAAACAGACAGGAAATAAAGACGCAAGTCCTCATCTCTAGGTGTGTGACCTTTGGAAAGACACTTAACCTCTCTAAATTTGAATTTATGTATCAATAAAATGTGGACAATGATAACAATACCTGCCTCACTGGTTATGTTGCTGTTAATTGTAGTCGAGTCAGCTCTGACTCATGGCAGTTCCATGAACAACTGAAGGAAATGTTGCCCAGTCCTGTGCCATCTTCTTGGTATGCTCGAGTTCATTGTTTGGACCACTGTGTATTTTGAGTGCCTTCCAAACTAGGGAGCTCATCTTCCAGCACTATATTTAACAATACTCTGTTGTGATCCATAGGGTTCTTGTTGGCTAATTTTTGGAAGTAGATTGCCAGGCCTGTCTTAGTCTGGAAGCTCCACTGAAACCTGATCACCACGGTGACCCTGCTGGTATCTGAAATACCGGTAGCATAGCTTCAGCATCATAGCAACAAGCAAGCCACCACAATATAACAAACTGATAGACAGGTGGTGGTCACAGGTAATAGGAAATGCTAAAAAAGAAAACACATACAAAGCACTCAAAGCAGGACCTAGTACAAGGTAAGAGTAATAAGTGTTAGCTGTTATTTAAACTTCACAGGCAAAAGTCACCAGTGACTGACTAATTGCCAAATCCAATGGGATGTTTTCAGACCTAAGCTTTCTATAACTTCCCTTTGACACTTGACATAACCGAACACTCCCCTCATCTTCAAACTCTCTACTTGGCCTCCAAACACCACTTTATCGTGTTTCTCATTCTATCTCATGACTATTCCTTCTTGGTGCTTGGCTGGTTCTACTTGCTCTGCTTCCTCTCGTCTTCTTGGCAGACCTTTCTTTGGTTATCCAAGGCCCATCTCCTGGTCATTTGGATGACCTTAGTTGCCATCTATATGTTAATGACTCTCAAACCTAACTTCTACTGACGGCTGCTCCATGAGCTCTAGATGCGTGTACAACCACTTACGGGACTTCTTCACCTCCACGACCCATTTTCTTTTTTTTTTTTTTCTGTTGTCATCAAGTCGACTCTGACTCATGGTAACCCCATGTGTTACAGAGTAGAACTGCTCCATAGGGTTTTCTTGGTTGTAATTTTTACAGAAGCAGATCAGCAGGCCTTTCTTCTGCAGAGCCACTGGGTGGGTTTGAACTGCCAGCCTTTAGGTTAGTAAAAACAAAAAGCAAAAACCAAACCCGTTGCCATCGATTCCGAATCATTGTGACCGTATAGGACAGACAAAACTGCCCCACAGGGTTTCCAAGGAGTGGCTAGTGGATTCGAACTGCTGACTTTTGGTTAGCAGGCAAGCTCTTAACCACTGTGCCACCAGGGCTCCAATTAGGTGAGTGCAAACCATTTGTGCCACCCAGGAACCTTCCCAGGGCCCATAGGCACTTTAACGACAACTTCTTATTTAACTTTGGTTCCCTTTCTCATTTTATATTACCAATATCCACCCAATCTCCTAAGTATAAAAGATTGTTACTATGTTAGGGTGCTTGCCTGGCAGATCTAGGACAACTATGCACATCTCTTGCCTCCAGATCTAGTTTTCTTTGACTCAGCGCACTGTGATTAGCAGTTCACGGCATGTACTTTAGCCAAGTTAGTAATAGCCTGACCTTATTACTCTATGTCTATTAGATATCACTAGCACTCTGCCAGCGTAACTTCCCTTTTACACATTTGTATTATTTATTTTTTGCATAAATACATGCCAGGTATGTAATTGGCTACCTACTCTATTTAGATAAATGATATCTAGGAATATGTTAAATCGTGTGCAGTATAGTTCTTTAATCTTTAGAAGAAAAAGCAGCCATTCTCCTTTCTCTCTCCCACTCACTCCTTTTCTTCCTCAGTCTCCCACTGCACTCACCCATCAGTCTCATGGCCAACGCATAAATGAATGTTGAACTTCTCACTCATCCGAGTGGTTGGCAAGGATTTGCAATCCAAGTATTTTTGCCTCCTTCAATAGGAAAACAAACCAATTTGCCCCCTTGGGATTCAGGTGGTGGTTGTTGTCAGTTGCTGTCAATTGATTCCAACTCATAGCGACCCCATGTGTGTAGAGTGGAACTGCTCCATAGGGTTTGCCAGGCCTTTCTTCCATTGCACTTCTGGATGGGTTCAATCTGCCAACCTTTCGGCTGTTAGGTGAGCTCTTAACCTTTTGCACCACCCAGGGATTCCCTGACATCCAGGTGATAGAAAAAAATTAAGAACTAATGAATTACAGCATTGTGTTCTTTTCTCCTTCTCACACTTCTAAATGATTGTTATGTCTTAAACTGATAATAATTAACAGCTACCATTGCCCTTCAGTGATGAGTTAAAGACTGAAGGAGCTTCGCACGTCATCAGCAATTTGGCTTCTCAGAAACAAGGGACAAAACCTGATTTGGAGAGAAATCTCTAAGGGATCAATTAACTCAGCACTGGGTAAAGCCTGAATGATGGTCTGAAGCTTGTGTGCTACTGGCTAAAAAATGCAATTAATGTAATCATGTAATTAATGTAGTATTACATAAATATTTTAGGATGTAAAAAGAAGACAAAAATGTGTTTCTTTTTGACCTACATGTTTTTACCTCACAATCGAACTTACAAATCCTCTTCCTTCTTCTATCTGGAAAAAGAGATATCTAAGAAGTACCTTATAGGGAGTGGATTACTGCTCACATTAAGTTGCATACCTTAAAATGATATTGAATGACAGTATTCACCTTTGCTGAACTGCCAGAGCTTTTCATAAACACAAAGGCTTTGGACTTCTGTTGTTGTTGTTACTTGCCGTCAAGTCAATTTTGACTCATGGCAACCACGTGTGCAGAGTCGAACTGCTCTATAGGGCTTTCAAGGCTATGACCTGTCAGAAGGACATCGCCAAGCCTGTCTTCCAAGGTGCCTCTGGGTGGGTTCAAACTGCCAAAATCTCAGCTAGTAGTTGAGTGCTTACCTGGTTGCACCACCTATGAATCTCTTTGGACTTTTCGGTTCTGGTTTGTGAGGGTTACTCAGTGGGTAATAAAATTAGCCAGGTTTCTCTCTCAAGCAAGGATGTATAACTATTTACTCAAATAGCCTATTTCAGGAGCTTTAAACTATTCTCCACATTCCATGTTCTGCTCTTGTGAATATCTGGATTATCGGAATTAATATTGAGAGGGGGTATAGACACAATTTTTTACGCAAAAGGATAAATAATATGCTATCGCTCGTGTATTTAGGCAAAGGAATGTAAATCTGGTCCTCACAGGCATCACCTCTTCTTTCCTGTTTCTCTATGTGCATTCTTTTTAAAAGAAGTTGTCCTTAGTGACTCACCATTCAACAAATGGTAAAATAATATCCCTCCCTATTTCCCACCTATACTGTTCTTATTGTGACCATCCTCAACACAATAACATTAAAAAAGAGCATAAAATAAAATCATAACACTTCTAAAAAACCCAGTGACTGAGTGGAATGGCCAGTCTGTAGGGCACACATTGGCATAGAGACTTACACCAAAAAAACCAAACTCGTTGCCATCGAGTCGCTTCCGACTTATAACAACCCTACAGGACAGAGTAGAACTGCCCCATAGGGTTTCCAAGGAGCGCCTGGTGGATTTGAACTGCCGACCTTTTGGTTAGCAGCCGTAGCTCTTAACCACTGTGCCACCAGGGTTTCCAGAGACTTATAGACAAAGGGTTCATTTATTTTTACTGCAGAAGTGTCAATCTAGCTTCAGAAAATATAACATGTATTATATTTGAGCCCACACATAGTATCTTTGCAAATAAAACACGCCATCAATGGAAACATAAATCAAGTGGATGCATGAGGTTTCTTTGAAAATCTTCTTAGAATGATCTAGATGTGGTTTATTCTAAAGCCAGAGAAATGGATAAAATAACTTTTTAATCTACCCTCCTTGTCCTAAAATTGTAATATATAAGAAAATATATTCTGATCACAGAAATGGCATTTTCTCGTGTAATTTGCTGAAGGGAAAAAAAAAGACGTGCTAATGTTGTTGAAGTAAAATTAACATGTTTTGCTCTAACTTTAAAATCTTAGTGGATATTTCATTAAAATTATGATTTGATTATTCATTAGGTAGAATACACTTAACATTTCAATAATTAACTGCTCTAGCAATAGGGGAGAGAAGCCAGTTTATTTGTTTGTTACCACTCTTTAAAATATCTAATTGTTTTTGCCATCATCTACTTCATAATGTGCCAGGGACTAGAAAACATCAGAAATTATTAAAGACCTGAGTCCCAAGATGAAGATTTTCACATCTTTCCTTTAAATAATCCCTTGAAAGCCAGGAAGAATTGTCTTTCTATTCATTCTCTCTCTTTCTCTTTTCTCTCTCTCCCCCTCTCTCCTTCCCTTCCTCCCTTGCTTCCTCTCTTTCTCACACAGACACACATACAGTACATAGGGGTTTGGAAGATTCAAGACCTATTCAATAGTATAGAAATACTCAACACTAGTAATAAAACGTGTACCTTTTAAAATAGTTTTGATATATATAAAAGCTATCAAATTCATATATACACAGACACACAATACACACACATACACACACACAGAGAAAAGGTACGTCATCAAGTAATAGTACGTCAACAACTAAAACAGAAAGTTCTCTGAACCAATAAAAGCCATGTTTAATAAGAAGTCTTCTGTGTATTTCTGTAGCTCACCCGGCCTTCAAGCAGAGCTCTCCACAGTAAATATGATTCAAAAGCTCAATCATTAATTCTATTTAGGCTTAATGTGTCATAAAGCTAAGGAAAGCAGGACCATTTTCCTCTCTGCTGGGGCACAAAAAGTGTATTAACTATTCCGGCTAGTACTGTGAATGATTTATTAATTCAGTTTTGGAAAGTGAGACTGTCAGATCATATAAGCACATATTATAAACAATCTCTCCGAAGACTCTTACTCCTTCTCTTGGTTAAATGACTGACAGTGCACTTCACTGCTGAAATCTTTCTCTCTCCCTGATTACTCCCCTAACACACACACACACACACACACACACACACACACACACACACTCTCTCTCTCTCTCTCTCTCTCTCACTCACTCAAGCAGTCCAGGCATGGTCAATTACATTCTCTCATGTTTGAGGCAATTGACTCTAAATGTGAATTTAAAGCACCTGTAAGGAAAGGAAGGGGTTTTCCCAAGCACAGACCTAAAAAATTATGAAGCCAACTGTGGCGTGGTAAAAAAATTACATTAGTCTGGAACTCATGAGCTGTATTCTATACCAGGATCTTCCACAAATATCCTTGGGCAAGTCACTTCACATGGGTTCTCATCTTCAAAGGGGCAGGACAAAATGATCTCTACGGCTCCTTCCGGCTCTGACTTTCTATGAACCTACGTTGAGGAATGAGTGAAACATGATGAAATAATGATAATCTAGGCTCAACTGAGGAGTCTCTGGGTGGCGCAAATAGTAAAGCACTTGGCTACTAAACAAAAAGTTGATGGTTCAAATCCACTCAGAGGCACCTCAGAAGACAGGCCTGGTGATCTGCTTCTGAAAAATGACAGCCATTGAAAACCCTACAGAACAGTTCTACTCTGACACACATGGGGTCACCATGAGTCGGAATGGATTCAGCAGCAACTGGTAACCTGCTCAACTGAGTGGCACAATTTTCTGTGCAGTTCTTTTCCATGTGGTTTAACATGATACTTGAGGACATCTCAATGCTCAGCCCGTATCTTCTCAATAATATACTATGGTAAAGATTTATATTATCCAACCTTAGAATCCTGATACTGAGACAACATCAGAAGGTATGTGTGTGTGTGTGTGTGTGTGTTTCCTGAGGTTAAATTCTTAGCATTTACAAACACTCCTTAGACAATTTTTAACCAGGGGTCCTTTGTCAGAGAATACCGCTAGCATTTTAGGGTGCTAACACCATTTTTATTATCTTTCTCTAAGACTTTCAATCCCTCCTGCGTCTCCTTTTTACACGCAGAAGAGCCTGGTTTTAGTTTCCCAGGAACTCTGAGAATGAAAATGTAGAAATTATTTTAATCATGTGATGGTGATTCATTTCCTAAGATATTCAGTGCATGATAAATACGGGTAAAATCAAGGGATAATTTTCAAGATCAGAGAGCTGTTTGTGATTTTGCATCATGCTGAAAGTACACTCACCTGTTTCCTAGCAAATTATTCTCAATGGGAAATGTTCATTCCTTGTGTCTGACTAACCCTTTTTATAGAGAATATGCCCATCTCTGTCTTAGACAAAAACCTCAGGTGCAAAGCAGTTAAAGATAAGGTCAGGAAAGCACTGGTGTAAGGCAGGGGGCAGAAGGAAACTTGAGTTTACAAAAGTAGAAAAAGAGCAGGAATTGTTTACTATGAGAGAGAGTCATCGTGTATTCTTAGCAAAAGCTGTACCATGCTGCCTTCTGTGTACGAGCTATTTCAGTTGTAAAATTTTGTTCTGCAGTATCTATTAACACTTTTCTGCCTGGGGATTCTTCATAGACAACATGCTCAGAACTATTCACCCATTATATTGTGTCCCAAATCTTACAAATGCCAGTACGATGGTCAGTTTCAGCACGATGAGGGCCTCCTTCAATTATGATGATGCAATGTTCAAAGGAAAAGCAGACACAGGAACCACATTAGAATTTAGTTTCTTCAATTCAAATGCAACATTCCTGACTTTATTTTGTTCTTTGCTTTTTAAAATAAAGGCTTTACTTAAATTGCTTTCTGCATACATGCTTGTGTTTACTGTTTTTACATTTTTATTATTATTATCCAAACATGAGAAAGCTTCAAATGCTTGAAATGAGGAAGAAGTTCCCTGGACGCACAGCTTGAAGAGACTGACTTCATTAATGGGCTGAACTTCAGATGAAATGGAAGGATGTTCACTTTGTTGGCTACATCTTCTGCTGTTGTCCCTACCACTTTAGGTCCAGGCTATTAATTTGTGGCAATGGCACTGTGTCCATGGACTTTACCAAAGAAATGCCAATTTAACTGCCGATTAGGGAATACACAGATCCCCCCACCAACCCATTTACCTTACCCTCTTTTTTCCCCTTCTTTGCTCTTCTTCCCTCTTGCAGTTCACCCTTCAAGTTTCTTTCTGCATCAACAAGATTTTGGCAATTTGCTTCAGGAGAAATCAGCCCCAATGTCTCCTAGGCAGCTGGTCAGTGTCTCAGACTGGCTGCCATTCTCCTCAAGGTCTTGTGTGTAGAATACAAAATAAGGTTAGCAGAGCGAGTGGGAGGAGGCTGTGACTCTGATTCCAACTTTTTATTTTAGTCTTTGAAAACATGAAGGATGGGCTTACTAAGTCCCTTGAATTCTTCTGCAGACCTCCTCCTGTTTCATACAGCCTAAGATAACAAGCCCTCAGGTCACCTATATTCTGTTCTCTGTCATTTCCTCTGACGCCTGATGGGCGAGTCTGTAATAATACCACTGCAGACACTTCTCTATTCCCCAGACAGAAAATAAATAATTAAGTGCAGATTTCTATCATTTTTTCTCTATTTATACAGGGTTGTGAATAGTGAATTAATATCTCCAAAGATCCCACTCATAATAAAGAAAAACTGGATGAGAACTGATTTGTATCTACTGCTACTGTGTTTAAATCACTATGTTTTTCTATTTGCTTTTCAGCCACAGACAAGAGGAGGCCAACAAAAGAAAATAAACA
>NW_004444045.1:4812231-4831881 GCF_000243295.1 Trichechus manatus latirostris | reverse complement strand
CGCCCAATGTCTTTGTTTCCAGGACGTTTTCACATTGATATACCATTATGGACTCATGTTGATGAGTTCAGGGCCTCCTTCACAATCCCTGAACTACCCTCCAAAGAAAGAAAAATCTCACAAACCAATTTGGTTTTCATATAAACCTCCTGGGTCAGCAAATTGAACTGTAAATTTCCCTAGAACTGCTTCTTGGGAGATTTCTAGCATTTCCGAATGGGCCAGAAATGAGGGAAAACCGTCTCTATCTTGCCATATTTTGGCATTTGGGCTACAAGAAAGAGAAAAAGGCACAGATTTATATGGAGCTTTTACTACAATTTTCCATTAAGTTGCACTCGGCCACAGCACCTGTTTATACAGGGTCTCTGGGGCTTTGCTTTAATGCCTTTGAGCTATCAGTAAGCTAAGGGAGCAAGGCTTCGACCCCAAGAGCTCTCATAACAACAGTGAGCAGCCCAGCGCAGGGGACTTCTTACCTCCCAGGAAAGCGAGACCTACTCAGCTGCTCTGGAAGTAACTCTGTGAGCTTTACCTCCTAAGGAGAAGATATGGATGTGGAAGCAAGCATATTTCCACTAAGATTTTTTATCCCTTAGGAAATTCACTGGAATCACTTTTCTGAAAGGAGGAAGTACAAAGGGTAAAATTGTCCACTAGTGCTTACTCTCCTTCAGTGGTAGGACTCTCACCTTCCACGTGGGAGACCTGCGTTCCATTCTCAGCCAATGCACTTCATGCACAGCCATCACCCATGAGCCACTGGCGGCTTGCATGTTGCTATGATGCTGAACAAGTTTCAGTGGAACTTCCAGACTAAGATAGACTAGGAAGAAGACCTGGAGATCTATTTCTGAAAACCAGCCAATGAAAACCCTATGGATCACAATGGTCTGGTCTGCAACTGATCACGAGGATGGTGCAAGAAGAAAGTTCCTTTCCATTGTGCATAGGGTTGCCATGAGTCAGGCGACTCCACAACATCTAACAACATTTATTCTCTCAATGAAACAGGCCATGGAAGTAAGGTAGGAGGGTAAGTTTTCATAACACATATTTGGGGCACAGCTACCCCTAGGGTATCTGAAGTCTGATCAAATATTGCTTGTGCATGACTTCTGTCTACATAAACAATTTGAGTCACCCCAAGTTACCTGTCAGCTTCTTTTTGATGGGCCAATCTCACGTGATCCCCTGAAAGGAGTTAAGAGCTGGACAGCAAGAATGATCAGCTGGCCAGGTTACTCATGGGGACGTGACCGAGTAGGTATGACTCCCAGGCTCCTTCAGGTATCTGGTTGAGCCCACAGGTGGGTGGTGGATTGGAGAACGACCTGACCCTAACGGGTCCGGGCTTGAGGCACCCTGCCTGGAAGGCACTGGTCCGTAACAATCGGAGACTGTGCAGAGGGACTTTGAAAATTTGGAGGAAAGCACTCCAAAGGAGGGGGTGAGGTAGGATAGCTCCCTGTCACCCTGCTTGCCTGCATCTAAAGCGGTACTGGTTTGGAACACCCAACAGAGAATTTTACAATTTTACACGTAGTTTTTGATTGATATTTAATCAGCATCATATAACACCGAAAAGTGGAAACTCACTTTTATTTGATTACAGTCCGTTATCTAAGTGTTGTTCAAATATTTAAATGGCCATGTTTCCATATACATGCATATACTGTTCTATTGTTTGAGAAAATTACTTGCATAAATGACTATATATGATTAGACTATTTGCAATATGTGTTTCACAAAGTAGAAATGAAATGGCTGACTCATATCAAATATTTGAACAGCATACGTTGATGTGTAAAGTGCTGTAGGAAAACGGGTTATTTTTGCAGAAGTTCACAAATGTTGCACTGATTATGTGTTGCTATAGTTTCCAAATTGTTTTATAATGTTATATGGTAAGTTTGGGTCTTGTATAAACGTCTTTGCTTGGCCATGTTTAAGGAGAATAAGTACAAAGAACTTCCATTTTCAGCACTATGGCAGTGTGGAAGGATAAACGATTGAATAAAATATGTGGAGACATTTTGTTATCTACATTTAAAAAACAGATTCTTTTATCATACATAAAAAAATAATTGCACATAAAATAAAGTTCTAATTGTGAAACATAAAATTTTAGGAGAAAATACTGGAGAATATTTTCTTACATGTTCAGGCTAGGGGGAGAGACTACTCTGTTTTTCTTCCAAAATCTTCCAGCTATTGCCAACTAATGGGTCATCTTCCACCTCCCTCTTCTTACCAAGCAACCTTTCTAGGTTCTTGGTTCCAGACACCTCAACCTTCTCCGCGCATTTCTTTCCTATAGAGGACAATTTAGCTATACCTCAATCTCACACTCTATTTTACATCCACATACCCATTAAACAGGTTGTCAGATAACAAACCCACCTTAATTCACTTGATATCTAGGTAGCAGAAATCTGTAAACAGAATTCCCCCCACTTGAAATTTGAAAAAAAAAAAAACAGAATTCTCTTACCAAAACTAACAGAAAATCTAACTATAATTAAAAAAAAAAATACAAAACTAAATTTAAAAAAAAAGAAACCGCAACCTAGTTGATAAAGTTGTTTCCCATGGGGATACAGGTTAATAATTCTGGAACCAGTAAGCATGGATACTGGAATTGAACAATTAAGTCAAGGCATGGCAGATGGTGGGAGATGGGTTTCTCGCCACTGGAGCTGGAATTTTAGATAGGCAAAAGGAGAAAGCTAGAATGATCATGTCGTAATGGATTAGAGTTGAAGGTATCAGTATTAACCCATGAGCTTAATATAGGGATTGTTACAACAGAAATACTGCAGATATGTGTATATGCATGAGTCAGTACACACATATATATTTCCTAGTTCTGTCAGCTGAGAGGGCCTAGAAGCAATGACATCCCAGTAACAACAAGCACATCTAACACCCAGATCTTGGTTTCTAATACCATTCTTCAGTGAAAAGAAGCAGGAGAAATGGCTCATTTCTAAAATCGGGGAAAGAAATGTTCAAGATGAGTCTGCAACATCTTGCGGTGCCAGGAAATAAGCAATGATTAAAAAAAAGAAAAAAAGATGAAGTTTTCTCAAAACACACAGGAAGCAACTGAAAGAGCCCCCAAAAGCTAAAGATGAAACTGTTTGAGCAGTGAAATAAACACAAAACAGTACTGGATTATAACCTACAGTACAAAATTAATATCCATGATTCCATACTGATAGAAGTAAGTGACTGAATACATAAATAAATGGGGCTGAATAGACCAATCTCCCATGAGGAAGAATCCCAAATAATTTGCTAGATACTCTGCCCTCAATGAGGTGGAGCATAACTCCCATTCCTTAAGTCTGGGCTGTTCATAGTGATTTCCTTCCAAAGAATACGATATGCAAAGGGGGAAAAAGGTAACTTTACATTGAAGAAACCTGACAAACACTACATCTACCAGGTATTCAAGGTTAAGATCAACAATGATTAGTCATGTTCATACTACGAATCCTTGATACGTTATAATGAGAATGGCACTTTACCTCAGTAGCCTTCCTTCCAAAACATGTAACCCCAGTCTAATCATGACAAAATCGTCAGACAAATCCCAACTGAGGGTCATCCTACAATATACTTGAACCAAACCAAAACCAAACCCACTGCCATCGGGTCAATTCTGACTCATAGCAACTCTATATGACAGAGTAGAACTGCCCCATAGGACTTCCAAAGAGCCACTGGTGGATTCAAACTGCCGACCTCTTGGTTAGCAGTCAAGCTCTTAACCACTGCACCACCAAGGCATCATACCTCAACAGTACTCCTCAAAATGGTCAAGGTCATCAAAAACAAAAAAAGAGTGAGAAACTGTCACAGCCAAGAGGAGCCTAAGGGACATGACAACTAAATGTAATGTATGCTGGAAGGAATCCTGGAACAGAAAAATGGTATTAGGTAAAAATGAAGGAATAAAATACTATTTAGTTAAAAATAGTGTGTCAATTTTTGTTTATTAATTGTGATAAATATACAATACTGATATAAGATGTTAATAGGCAAAACCATGCATGAGGTATTTGAGAACTCTATACTTCCACTGGAGAAAGATGTGGCAGTCTGCTTCCAAAAAGATTTACAGCCTTGGAAACCCAATGGGGCAGTTCTACTTTGTCCTATAGGGTCACTATGAGTTGGAGCTGCCTTGACAGCAGTGGGTTTGGTTTCTGGTTTTTTTGTGAGTATATGCTGACAATTTTTTGGTAAATCTGACATCATTCTAAAATTAAAAGTTTATTTAAAATAAACAAAGCAGAAAACCCTCATTGTTGAATATCTTGGACTTTTGACAAAGTATCTGGTAGAAGGTCTCTGGGGTCAGGTACAGTTTCAAATGTTATCTTCTCAGTGAGAAATTCCCTGATCATCTGATTTAACATAGTTTCCACAGTTACTCGTTGCCACAGTACCTCCTTTTATTCTCTGCTTGGAACCTAATGCTACCTGAGTAATCTTTTTTATTTATTTGTTTTTCTCATATATTCTGTTTCCTGAAGTAGAAAGTAAGTGCCTTGAGACCAGGCATCCTCTCTGTTTAATTTGAGAAGTATTTGGCACTCAGTAATCACTCATTAGGTATTTGTTGAATAAATGATCTTTACAATCACTTGGAATCATGAAATTCTACGCCCTCACAAGATGAAACCAAGACACGTACCATCTCACCTTACGTGACTCTCCCGTAATCTCCTACCCACCCAGAAGTATTTGAATCTCAGCCTCTTGTTTCTAGTCATGGATTTTCAAACCTAGACATGTTCTGAAATATCATGCAGTTTGGGTTTGCGTTTTATAAATGGGGTGTGTAAACAAGAAATCATAGACTTGAATGTCTCTGACTGACCTTAGATAGAGAAATAGAATTGTATTAATAGGAAGACCTGTGGAATTCAAAGTGTATTCCTAGCCATGAATTAAAGCGAAAAATTAGCAAATTTTCATGTGCTGTTTGTATTTCAGGGTCTACAGCAGTATCATATAAACAAGGAATAAGGTGAGACAAAGGCTTATAAGGTTAAACTTCACAAATTCTCTAAGCTTAGGTACAGGATTCTTTCCCTATATTTCCTCATAGTGAAAAGTAAGATTTATAAACAAAATAATTTAACCATTTAAAAACTCTGTTATTGAAAATTGTGTTTGTTCACTTAGGGTATAAAATATGTTTTGTAAAAATTAACTTTTCCCACTTAAAATTGTGAAATGGATTTCATAGCCTCATATTAATGTACTTTCTATTCCATGTATTATGTGAATTCTCTTGCTAATCAAAACAAACAAACAAAAGGGGTCTCAAATTCCTGACTCTGATTTCCTCTTTGCAGACTTGCAAACTACAACATATTTAAATCCAGATGCAAGATTTTATCACAAAGGAGAAAAAATATCTTCAATATCCTTTGAAGGCTTACTATGAGCCAGGCACTGTTCTACGCATTTTATTGGTATTATTACATTTAATCTTTACAGCAGCTCTACAGAGTAGGTTGTATAGTTATTTCTATTTAATAGGTGAGTAAATTAAGAAACGAAAAGTGTAAGTAACTTATTTCAAGCCACATATCTAATAAGCAGTGGAATATGGATTCACACCCAGGCATTTTGATTCGAGAGAATACGTGCTTAACCAGTATGCTAATAATTCCCTTGGGCCTTATCCCATTGTAATAATGAGAAATCCACATCGGACAAAAATAAAAAGTCTCGTTGAAGTTAAATTCATGACCTTTCTTGCTTTCTCCTGCTCAGATAAGCATGTTTCTCTTAGCAGTGCAACTCTGGATGTATACTAACTTGATGAAAAAAGATAGTAGTGAATATTATAAACATGGAAAGAAGTGAGTAATTTGCTATTGACAAATTTCTGCTAACCAATCAAGACATTTTAAAATAGATGTCTCCTTGTAGTTCACTCTTGAGATATTGCCAGACTGATCTTCTCATGGCACAAATTAATCATACCATTTCCTTATTCAAGTGCTACAGCCTCCTCAACCCGTTGAAGGACTACTAAACATAGTACAGATGTCTTTGCTTAGGATTCCAGGCCACCACAGAGTGACCCAAATATACCTTTCCACTAATCACTTACTTGTAAATTATGCTATAGGGAAACCAAACTGGTTGTCATTCTCCTAACCCTTTCATGTACGAATTTAATTTTTTTTTTAAATTTTTTGTTGATACCCTGTGTTTTCACTAATGGAAGACATGCTAACTCAAGAAGCATTTCTGAAAATTTGTTAGGAAATATGGATTTTGATACATATTATGTGGGACACGTATGTCCCTCTGGATTCTGGGGGTAGGATATGAAGGACACACTTATCACACTGGACTCTGGAGGGAAGGATTATGCGGGACAGATATGTCCCTCTGGACTCTGCATCACCTTCTGGATCCCTTGCATAATGGATTGAATTGTGTCCCCCAAAAATATCTGTCAGCTTGGCTGGGTCATGATTCCCAGTATTGTATGCCTATGTAATCTGATGTGATTTCTTTATGTGTTGTAAACTCTGTCACTATGATGAGGTTATACTGATTACGTCTACAAGATTAGACAGTGTCTTAATCCAATCTCTTTTGAGATATAAAAGAGAGAAGGAAGCAGAGACGCATAGGAACTTCATACTGCCAAGAAAGTGGTGCCGGGAGCAAGCGCGTCCTTGGGACCTGAGGTTCCTGCACTGAGATGCTCCCAGACCAAGGGAAGACTGATGCATCACAAGGAAGCTTCCTCCAGAGCTGACAGACAGAGAAAGCTTTCTCCTGGTGCTGACGCCCTGAACTTAGACATGTAGCCTACTGGACTGTGAGAGAATGAACTTTTCTTTGTTAAAACCATCCACTTGTGGTATTTCTGTTAGAGCAGCACTAGATGACTAAGATACCTTGAAAGGTGCATACAATCTATGGCACCTGAAAAGGGGTATTCGCATGAACATGGAATCATCACAAGAAACGCAACTTCCAAATAACGCAAAAGAACCCGGATATATACTTACAAGGTTTAAATCACTGTACAAAAGCCAAAAGAGACAAAAGTTTTGCACAATCACACCTCCAGGATGCAACACTTTATACAATACCCTATAAAAACAGTAATTTATGGCACATGCCCTATTCTTCTATTTCAAACAGCTATACAGGTCCCTGTCTGTCAGCAGTATGTACTATCAGTGGTACAGTGTTCCCAATAAACCTGAAAGGTGAAACAGGTAGGTGGGCACCGTATGTCCTGCTGCTCATGAAAGGGCTAATATGCTTTTCGATCTCCCATTTCTACTCCTTTGTTTATGACAGACCCTCTACCCAAACTTGGGAACCCTGGTGGTCTAGTGATTAAGGTGCTCAACTGCTAACCAAAAGGTCTGGGGTTGGAGCTCACCGCCCACTTCACAGGAGAAAGATGTGGCAGTCTGCCTCTCTATGGCAGTGGGACTGGTTTTTGGTTTGGATGGTGCAGTGGTTAAACTCTCGGCTGCTAACAAAAGGTGGTGGTTTGAATGCACCAGCCGCTCAGTGGGAGAAAAATGTGGCTTTAATTTTTAATTTTTACAGCTTCTGTAAAAATTACACTTTTGAAAACTCTATGGGGCAGTTCTACTCTGTCCTATAGGTCGCTATGAGTCCAAATCAACTTGACAGCAATAGGTTTGGTTTTTGTTTTTCCATTTGTTTGCTTGTTTTTTTTTGTTTTGTTTTGTTTTTTCTGGCTACCCAAAATATCTCCTCCCAATTTTCATTTGAAGAAATACCTCCCGCCATTCAATGCCCAATCAAATATTGTCTCCTTTATGGAGCCTGATTAGGTACCTGAAATTAGAAGAGACTTCTCCTGCCTTCCTTCTAACTCTCATCAAACTGTGTTCATACTTACTTTATGTTGCCTCCAAGTGACACAGAACAGAATAATATGTAAATATCACTCACATAAAAATAACTCCTTCAAAAATGAACTGTGTCTTTATATACCTTATAGCCCAGGCTCATTACTTTATATATTATGATTACTATATAATGCAATTGTTAGAAAATGAATGAGCGAAGTATGTAAAATCGTATGCACCATCTCTGTCATCTCTATTTCCTTGCTGAATAATACTGTTAGGGGCTATGAGGAGCAGGTAAAGAATACAGAATAAATAAAATGCTTATTGTCTTCATGTACCTTATATTATCAGTAATAATTTAACTTTTGATAGAAATACAAATTTTGAGTTAATTATTAATATTATTCATAGCTGTCAATACCATTAATTCCCAATATGGAAATAAGAAAATATGTGAATACAAGTTGAATATGAATAAGTCTTCATATAAATAAAAGGTAGAATGTAATAACATATTACCAAGTGTCTTAGCCATCTTGTGCTCGTATAACAGGCATACCACAAGTGGATGGCTTTAACAAAGAGAAGTTTATTATCTCACCTCTAGTAGGCTACAAGTCCAAATTCAAGGCATCAGCTCCAGGGGAAGGCTTTCTCTCTCTGTCGGCTCTGGAGGAAGGTCCTTGTGATGTATCAGATCAGTCTTCCCTTGGTCTGGGAGCATCTCAGCACAGGAACTTCAGGTCCAAAGGACACGCTCTGCTCCCGACACTGCTTTCTTGGTGGTATGAGGTCCCCACGTCTCTCTGCTTGCTTCTCTCTTTTATATCTCAAAAGAGATTAGCTCAAGACACTATCTAACCTTGTAGATCTCATCAATATAACTGCCACTAATCCATCTTATTACATCATAGTGATAGAATATACAACACATAGGGAAATCACATAAGATGACAAAAGGTAGACAATCATAAAATACTGGGAATCAAGACCTAGCCAAGTTGACAGATATTTTGGGAGGACATAATTCAATCCATGACACCACAGGAAAATTAATGTAAATAATCTGAAGTTTCTAATACAGTGTTACCTCAGGCAGACTTTTAACATACTTTGGACGTTATCGGGAGGGACCTAACAACATGTTGTCGTTATACATATATTTATTGTTGTTGTTAGGTACCGTCCAGCTGATTCCAATTCATAGTGACCGTATGTACAAGGGAATGAAAGACTGCCCAGTCCTGTGCCATCCTCATAAGCCTTGCTATGTTTGAGCCCATTGTTGCATCCACTGTGTCAGTCCATCTAGTTGAAGGTCCTTCTCTTTCTCAATAACCCTCCACTTTGCTAAGCACGATGTCTTTATCCAGGGAGTGATCCCTCCTGATAACATGTCTGAAGTTTCTGAGAAGTCCTGCCATCCTCAGTTCTAAGGAGCATTCTGCCTGTACTTCTTCCAAGACGGATCTGTTCTTTCTTCTATCACTCCATTGTATATTCAATATTCTTCACCAACACCATAATTCAAAGACATCAACTCTTCTTTGCTGTTCCTTAATCATTGTCCAGCTTTCACATGCATATGAGGCAATTGAAAACACCATGGCTTGGGTTATGTACACCTTAATCCTCACAGTGACATCTTTGCTTTTTAACACTTTAAAAAGGTCTTTTGTGGCAGATTTGCCCAATGCAATATGTCGTTTGATTTCTTGACTATTGCTTCCAAGGGTGTTGATTGTGGATCCAAATAAAATGAAATCACTGACAACTTCAACATTATCTCCATTTATCATGATGTTACTTATTGATCTAGTTGTGAGGATTTCTGTTTTCTTTATGTTGAGGAGTAATCTATACTGAAGGCTGTGGACTATAAACTTCATCAGTAAGTACTTCAAGTTCTCTTCACTTTAGGCAAGAAGGTTGTGTCATCTGCATATTGGAGGTTATTAATTAGTATTCCTCTAGTCCTGATGCTGCATTCTTCTTCATCTAGTCCAGCTTCTTGGATTGTTTGCTCAGCATACAATTTGAATAACTATGGTGAAAGGATACGACCCTGATGCATGCCGTTCCGCATTTTAAACCAAGCAGCATTCCCTTGTTTTTTTCGAAGCACTCCTCTTGTTCTATGTACAGGTTCCGCATAGGCACAATTAAGTGTTCTGGAATTCCCATTGTTCTCAATGTTATTCATAATTTATTATGATCTGAACAGTCGAATGCCTTTGCATAGTCAATAAAACACAGGTAAACCTATTTCTAGTATTCTCTGCTTTCCCAAGATCCATCTGACAACAGCAATAATATCCCTAGTTTCAAGTCCTCTTCTGAATCCGGCTTGAAATTCTGGCAGTTCCCTGTCAATGTACTGCTGCAACTGTTTTATCTTCAGCAAAATTTTACTTGGGTGTGATATCAATCATATTGTTCAATAATTTCCGCATTCTGTTGAATCACCTTTGTTCGGAATGGCACAAATATGATCTATTTTAGTTATTTGGCCAGGTAGCTATTTTCCAAATTTCTTGGCATAAACGAGTGAGTGCTTCCAGCATTCCAGATGTTTGCTGAAACATCTCAACCTGTATTCCATCAATTCTTGGAGCCTTTTTCACCAATGCCTTCAGTACAGCTTGGACTTCTTCCTTCAGTATTATTCATTGATTTTTGATCATACGCTACCTCTTGAAATGTTGAACTTCGACCAATCTTTAGTACAGTGACTTTGTGTATTCCTTCCATCTTCTTTTGATGCTTCCTGGGTCGTTCAATATTTTGCCCATAACATCCTTCAATATTTCACCTCTAATCTTAAATTCTTTCTTCTGTTTTTTCAGCTTGAGAAATACTGAGCTTATTCTTCCCTTCTGGCTTTCTAACTCCAGGTATTTGCACATTTCTTTATAATACTTTACTTTGTCTTCTTAAGCGGTCCTTTGAAATCTTCTGTTCAGCTCTTCTACTTCATCATTTCTTCCATTCACTCTAGCTACCCTACATTCAAGAGCAAGTTCAGAGTCTCTTCTGACATCTGTTTTGGTCTTCCCTTTCTTTCCTGTTTTTATTTATTTATTTATTGTGCTTTAGATGAAGGTTTACAGAGCAAATTAGTTTCTCATTAAACAATTAACACACTTACTTTTTCGTGACATTTGTTGCCAATCCCACAATGTGTCAACTCTCTCCCCTTCTCGATCTTGGGTTCCCCATTTCCATTTGTCCAGCTTTGCTGTTCCCTTCTGCCTCTCATCCTTGCCCCTGGGCTGGGGTGTCCATTTAATCTCTTATACTTGGTTGAGTTACATGTATTATTGTTTGTTTTATAGGCCTGTCTAATCTTTGGTTGAAGGGTGAACCTCAGGAGTGACTTCAGTACTGAGTTAAAAGGGTATCCAGGGGCCATACTCTTGGTGTTTCTCCAGTCTCTGCTAGACCAGTAAGTCTGGTCTTTTTTTGTGAGTTAGAATTTTGTCCTACATTTTTCTCCAGCTCTGTCCAGGACCTTCTATTTTGATCCCTGTCAGAGCAGTCGATGGTGGTAGCCAGGTACAAAGTCTGGCGGAGGCTGTGATAGTTGTGGTCCATTAGTCCTTCTTTCCTGTCTTTTTAATGACCTTTTTCTTTCTTTATGTATGATCTCCTTGATGTCATCCCACAACTTGTCTAGTCCTGGGTCATTAGTGTTCAGTGCGTCAAATCTATTCTTGAGGTTGTCTCTACATTCAGTTGGGAAATACTCAAGGTCATACTTTAGCTCTAATAGACCTGTTTTAATTTTCTTCAGCTTCAATTTTAACTTGCATAGGAGTAACTGATGGTCTGTTCCACAGTCAGGCCCTGGCCTTGTTCTGATTGATGATATTGACCTTCTTCATTGTCTCTTTCCAAAGACGTAGCTGATTTGATTCTTGTGTGTTCCATCCAGCAAGGTCCACATGTATAGTCACCGTTTATGTTGTTAAAAAAGATATTTGTAATGAAGAAGCCATTGGTCTTGCAAAATTCTATCATGCAATCTCCAGCATCGTTTCTATAACCAAGGCTGTATTTTCCAACTACTGTTCCGTCTTGTTTGTTTCCAAATTTCACATTACAATCACCAATTGTTATCAATGCATCTTGACTACATCTTTGATCAACTTCAAACTGCAGATACTGGTAGAAATCTTCAGTTTTTTCATCTTTGGTATTAGTAGTTGGTGTGTAAATTCTAATAATAGTTGTATTGACTGGTCTTCTTTGTAGGTATTTGGATATTATCCTGTCACTGACAGTGTTGTATTTCAGGATAGATCCTGAAATGTTCTTTCTGACAATGAATAAGATGCCATTCCTCCTCAATTTGTCATTTCTGGCATAGTACATCATATGATTGTCTGATTCAAAATGGCCAACACCAGTCCATTTCAGCTCACTAATGCCTAGGATATCAGTCTTTATGCTTTCCCTTTCATTTCCAAGGACTTCCAATTTTCCTAGATTCATGCTTTGTATATTCCACATTCCAAACATTAATGTATGTTTGTAGGTGTTTCTTCTCATTTTGAATTTGCCACATCAGCAAATGAAGGTCCCGAAAGCTTGACTCCATCCACATCATTAAGGTCAACTCTACTTTGAGGAGGCAGCTCTTCCCCAGTTGGATTTTGAGCTTCTTCCAACCTGAGGGGCTCATCTTCTGGCACTGTATCAGGCAGTGGTCTGCTACTATTCATAATGTTTTCAGCGGCCAATTTATATGTGTGTGTGTATATATATATACACACATACACACACACACACACACACACACACACACATATATACATACATATATATGTATATATATATAAAGAAGCTCTGCTTTCACAAGGTTTAACTGCTCAGCTTCTACCTGAAAGATCAGTGGTTTGAACCTACCAGTGGCTCTTTGGGAGAAAAGATCTGGCAATCTACTCCTCTGAATATTACAGCCTAGGAAACCCCATGGGGCAGTTCTGCTCTGTCACAGTGGGTCACTGAGAGTTGGAATTGATTGTCTCAACAGCATACAACAACAATATATATATGATATAATATATATATTTAATTTATGAGTATATAAATTAAATACATATTAAATGTAATATATATATTATATGCAAAAACTAGGATCATACCGTAAATATGGTTTTCTAAAATGTTTTACTCACATAACAAATGAACATTTTCTCATATTGACAATATGAATGGAAATTATAATTTCAATATCTGAATATTTATTTACCCAATTCTTTTTTGTACACTTAAAAAGCTCACATTTTTTTACTACTATAAACACTGCAATGAACATCCTTGTATGTACATCTTTGCATATTTGTCGAATTATTTTCTTAATATAAATAACTTGATGTGGAATTGTTGGCTGAACACCTATGAGTATTTTAATGATATTTAAAGCATTATTCAAGCTCTCTGGAAAGACTGCATTAAGTTAACACCCACTAAGAAACATAAAACTGTCCATTTGCTCCTCACTAACACCAGATACTAAAAAAAACCAAATCCATTGCTGTCAAGTAGATTCTGACTCACAGCAACTCTATAGGACAGAGTAGAACTGCCTCATAGGGTTCCCAAAGCTATAATCTTTATGAAAGCAGACTGCCCCATCTTTCTCCTGAGGAGTGGGTTGGAATTGTTGACCTCTTGGTTAGCAGCCAAGTACTTTAATCACTGTGCCACCAGGGCTCCATCTAAGACCAGATATTAACCCTAAATTTAATATATGCTTCTTGAAAGAAGAAAACAGTCTCTCATAGCTATTTTAATTTCAGTGCAGTTGTTTCACCAAGTCAATATCATGAGTACCTTCAATTACGAGGGACAAGACCTGAATCAGACCCTTCAGCTCTTAAGTAGAAGAGACTGTTGCCAAATGGCATTTTTGTACTCAAACATGGACTTTAATTAACCCTACTAGAAATTAGGCTTTTTTTTTTTTTTTAAATAAAATAACAACAACAAAACCAAGCTATGAACTGGGGGCTTGTCTCATAGCCAATCTCTTTTCAGAGAAACCAACACAGACGCTCTCTCTGTCTTTCTCTATGTTCTTACACCTTTGTGCTTCTGAGACTTCTTGTTTTACATGAGTCTCATCCTTGGAACTTGCTCAGTTGGAGAGAAGGTTATGATTAAAAGAAAACTTGGCCCCTCCATCTTGTTGGCTGTGTACCTTTCCTGATGATGTCTTTCTACCTACTTTAACGATCTCTTCTTAGCAGGTGGGAAAGGGCAAGGATAAAGCATACCACTGGGGAGTTCAAGGAGCAACATCTGTCAATATAATTGGCACCCTATTTGTTGAAGGATCTCTTAGGAACTGACAAGTAAGAGACACATAATTACCGGACACAATTTTCTCCTTGAAAGTAAAACAGAACTTAATAAACATAATGCCCACTGGGTGCACAGACCAAAGTAGCTCTCCTAGTATCCTTCTGTGTACTTCACTACCACTTGCCACCCCATGCATCCTATAATGAAGTGACCTCTCAAACAAAGATGAATGATTTATTACATTTTCGAATTGTCACTGGTAGAGTTGCCAGTGTAACTACTGCTGAGTGGCAAACTGAAGTCTAACTTCAGGGAAGCCTACTGGGCACTCAAACTTTCGTTTCTTTTCATTGCGCTTCAGGCTTTCATTGGACTCAACCTCTAAACTTTCTACAACTCTGAAAAGGAAAGACAATAATGGAAATTCTCTGTGCAGGATAGAAGTAAGCACCAACACATCTGAGCAATGAGCATTATTTTTTAAAAAAAGGAAACTTTATTGAAATAAGCAAGAAATTAAACATTGAAATGTAAACAGAACTAAATTAATGAGATTTGAAGCCAGTTTTAAGTTCCACTTACTACTAGCTGAGTGATTTGGGGAAGGTTACTTATCTTTCCAATGCAATTTCCGAATTTTGAAAAGGGATAACACACAACTAAAGATTAAATATTATTTAATGGGGGGAAAAAACTTAGTAATTTCTTATAGTCTATATTCACTCATTGTAGAATATCTTTGGCTTTTGACAGTTGATTCTATTTTTCTCTTTAATTTTATTTTTTCCTAAGTTATGCATTTACATGGTACAAAATGCAAAGAGCAGAAAAGAAAGAGTATATAGTGAGAATTATCTTTCCCATCTCTAAACTCCAGACATCCAGTTTCCCTCCCCTGGGTCAACAAATGTTATCATTTTCTTTTATGTTCTTCCAGAGGTATTCCATGCTACATAAAGAATTAACTCTCTGAATATATATGGGTATATGTACATTTATTCTTTTTATTCCTATGCTATACAAATATTAGAAAACAAAATGTACTAGTGTGAACCTTGATTTTTTTTTTTTTTTTTGTAATTAACATGGAAGACTTTCTATTTTTGGACATAAAAAGCTCTTCTTGTTCCTTTAAATAGCTGCATAGTATTCCATTGCTGGAATGTTCCGTAATTGAATCTATTTCTATTAATGGATATTTAGGTTGTTTCTAACAATTTGCTGTTTCAAAAATTATTTTGCAGGACTTCTGGTTTCTAATTTAGTATGTAAAGAGCGTGGAAGTCATGACCCCTGCCCATACTACAAGAAAAAAGCTGAAAAACTGAAACTCAGCATCTCTTCTTAGACCCGGCAGAGAATTGAGGTCACAGAGCAAATTGCAGCCCTGAAAACTGAAGAGACAAATAGACTAATACAGAGAATCACCACTTACCAGGAACAGAAACTGCCAATGTAGCTGTCACTGCTACCACCACCAGACCCAGCATCTCATAGGAATACTTTAATTTACTAAGCGCTGGAGACTGAATATAGACTTGTTTGAGAGATATAAATTCATGGAGGCCCAGAATTGTGATGAGGGGAGCACATTTTCATGAATTTTACTTCCAGGAGCCTTACCAGGTTTTCACTGTGAAGCTCAAAGAATCTTCCAGCAGGAGGAGAAGAAAAGTAAGAGTACTCTGCTATCCTTGACAATGGCCTGCCCTCAAGAGAGACTACTTTACCAGAGCCTAACCAATGTGAGTTTTATCAGTTCCTAACCAACTTGAAGGAAGGGAAAAACTAGTTCCCTTCTCCTCTGGCCTTCCACATGGGAGAAGAGAATTACCAAACTCCAGATCCCTTTTAGCCTTTAACGTGGAGGAAGGGAGATACTCAACTGCAAACCCCCTCTAATGTTGGGTATGGGGAAAAGGAAATACTCAACTCCAGCCCTCTCTAGCCTTCGTATTTCACCTACGGGGTAAGGGAGAAAAGCTGAGAAACACTTGTGAAGCTCTCTTCCCAAGGACACAAGCTCACTAAAAGACTGAGACCTAATAATAAGACTGTGGAACACTTCCCTTCCCCATACAACTTACCACCACATCAACATCATCAGAGCTTTACATGAACTATAACTGAAAGAACTTCAGGTCTTCTTACCCGATAAATCATGTCCAGCTTTCAACAAAATATTATAAGTCATAATAAAAGGTAAAAAATACAGTCTGAAGAGACAGAGCAAGCATCAGAATCAGACTCAGGTATGGCAGAAATTTTAGAATTATTAGATCAGGAATTTAAAATAGCTATGATTAACAAGGTAGCTATGAGTTCGAATCAACTTGATGGCAACAGGTATGATTAATATACTAAGGTCTCCAATGGAAAAAGTGGACAGCACGCAAGAACAGACGGGTAATCTAATTAGAGAGATTAAACTCTAAGAAATAATTGAAAGGAAATATTAGATAACAAAAACACTCTAATAGATATGAATAATTCCTTTGATAGGCTCATTAGTAGACTATACACTACCAAGGAAAAGATCAGTGTGCTTGAGCATAAGTCAACAGAAATTTTCCAAAGGAAAAAGACTGATAAAAATGGAATACTATCCAAGAATTGCAAAACAATTATAATATGTAACATACATGTTATGGGAATACCAGAAGGAGAAAAAAAACAGAAAGGAGCACAAGAAATATTTGAAGTAATAATGGGTGAAATTTTCCAAAATTTCTAATAGACACCGAACAATAGATCCAGGAAGCTCAGAGAAAAACAGGTAGTATTAATACCAGAAAAATATACACCGGCATATCTTATTCAAACTGTAGAGTATCAAAGACAAAGAGAAAATGTTGAAACATGCCAGAGGAAAAAAGCAACTTACCTATAAAAGAACAAGGATAAGAATTGCATCAGACTTCTCTTCAGAAACCACGCAAGCAAGGAAGAGAGTGGAGTCAAATATTTAAAGTGCTGAAAACAAAAACAAAACAAACAAAAAAAACACCAACTTAGAAATCTGTATCTACGGAAATTATCCTTCAAAACTGAAGGGAAAAAAAAATACTTTCCCAGACAAACAAAAATTGAGGGAACTTGTCACCAGTAGACCTACCTTGCAAGAAATCATAAAAGTTCATAAAAGAAGGAGAAGCCAACATAGCACTATAGGCAGAAGGACCACGCTGTCCCTCCACAGCAAAGACCAAAAAAAACTAAGTCAAACAGAGACATATGTCAATCCTCGAACCCTAAGTGTCAAAAGAAGAGATAAAGAACTCAGCCAAGCCCCAAGTGGAATAAACAACTGACAGAGAACAGAGAGTGAGGAGAGATACTAGCAGAGGTCCCCTATCAGCCCATGCAGCACGGATTCGCCATCTTAGTCTCCTGTCGGACATGGGTGGACAGGGAGTATGGGAAAGCAGCTTCATGGAGCTCCCAGCAAGAGACAGAACAACTGGTAATCAGTGATATACACTTTCCCAGCGCTCATCCTTCTCCCCCTCTCTAGGCCTCTGCTGCTTCCTGCTGGCCGCAGCCTCTCAACCAGGAGACACTGGCTCTGTGCCTCTTGGATTCACCCTGCCCACACTGGCTGTCTCTCTAAGTGTCATTTCTTTGTTGCTGGTGTTGCTTTTGTCCACTTCTTTTGGTTCCTTCCCTGCATCTCACCTCCTCTGCCCTCCTTTCTCTCGAACACCTGAATCTGTGTGCCATCTTTGTTTCTTGAAAGGTTGTGAAGAGCTTCTCAGTTAGGGAACTGCTTCCCCAGTCCACGCTGCCATGCTGGTGGGATCCTCAGGGCCTTTTTTTGTTTGTTTTTTGTTTTTTTGTTTGTTTGGTTTTGATTTGTTTTGTTTTGCTCTGTTTTATTTGTATTCTTTTTCTTTTCATGGCTTGGGAGCCCCTTCTAGCTGGGCTGTACTACGTAGCTTGGAGCCACTTCCTCAGTGTGCACAGTGGTGCCGCCAATGGTATCCCTGGGGCATTTCTTATTTTTTCCTTCTTGTTTTTCTTGATTTCTCAGTTTCTTATCTCTCTATACTTACCTTCTTTTCCTGTCTCTTGAATACCTGGCACTATTTGGCATTTTCCCCCCTTCTATCCAGGCTGTACTGCGCCACCAGGGAGCCACTTCCCCAGTCTGAGGAGCCACACCGGTGGTATCCCTGGGCCTTTTCTTTTTTTTTTCTTTTTAAATTTTATTTATTTATTTATTTCTCTTCTTCTTTTCCTTTTTATTTTTCTCCATTTCTTGATTTCTCATCTCTCCACTCCAACAGCAAGCTCCCTGAGCACTCTTTTTTGGTTTTTTCCCTCCTATTTGTTTGTTTGTTTTGGCTCCTATTTCTCCCTCTTCTCTATCTTCTTTCCCATACCCATCTTAGCTCCACACATCACAACTTCCCTGCTCCTTCCTACCTGCTTGCACTGTCCACTGAATATCACATCCCTAAGCAGCACAGGCATGGCATACTGGAACCTGCCCTGCATTGATTCCTCGCCACCCTGCAGGCCCTAGTACATGCGAAAAACAACCTACTGCAGCCCCTTCGCTTCAGCTGGACCTACCTTACTGCACCATAGCTGAGCAACTAGCCTTGCTCATTGGACAAGGAGGTGAAAAGTATCATGCCCACAGACGAGCAAACAACAAAGAATGCACAGCCTGCCTGCTCAGAAATAACCAAATAAAACAAAAAAGCAGGTCAAAACAAACAAAACTACAATCAATAAATGAAGAAAATAACTATTGAATGTCCCAAAGACAGCAGACAATATCAAAACATATTAAAAAACAAAAACAAAAACAGGACAGGATGATTCCAGTAGGCGTCCAAAATAAAACACCAGATAACTTTCCAGTAAAAGAAAAGGCACTAGAACTACCTGATAGGGAATTCAAATCTCTAATATTTGGAGCTATCCGAGAGTTGAAGCAAAAAGCAGACAAAAGTGAGGACAAAAGAGACAAATTCATGGAAAAGGTAAACAAATTCATGGAAAATATAAACATGAAAATGGAAGAACTCAGGAAAATAATACAGGAAAAAAATGTCAAAATAAATTCACTCCTAGAAATCATACAAAAACAACAATTAGAAATCCAAAAGATAAACAACAAGATTTCAGAAATGTACAGTGTCACAGAAGTGCTGAGGAGCAGGCTTGAAACAAAGGAAGACAGGATCAGAGAAATTGAAGACAAACACTTGGATACAACTCTGTTTGAGGAAAAATCAGAAAAAAGAACAAAGAAAAATGAAGAAACCTTGAGAATTATGTGGGATACAATCAAAGCAAAAATCTGCGAGTGACAGTGGTAAAGTTACCTTCGAGGTTCACTGATCAGCCTGCAAGTGGACAGCCCAGTAAAACCATGAGAGTAACGAGGTACAGGAGTCCAGTGACAAGGCCCAGAAGGCAGAAGGGGAGTAGGAAGCTGATGATAGGG
>NW_004444045.1:4809583-4811577 GCF_000243295.1 Trichechus manatus latirostris | reverse complement strand
TAGGCAGAAACCATGCAGGCAAGAAGGCAATGGGATGACATATATAAAACCTTGAAAGAAAAAAATTGCCAGCCAAGAATAACATATCCTGCAAAGCTCTCATTCAAATAAGATGGTGAAATTAGGACTTTTCCAGATAAATAGAAATTAAGGGACTATGTAAAAACCAAACTAAACTTACAAGAATTATTAAAGGGAATCCTTCAGTCTGAGAACAAACATCAGACCACAGACTGAACCTAGGACGCAAGATCGTACCAGACAGATACCAACCTAGGAAATGAACACTCAAGGACATCCCAAACCAAAACAATTACAACAAGGAACCAGAGAGGTTAATCTGTAAATGACAAAAACATCAGAACAATAAAAGAGGGAATAAACAGTGTAAATATACAACTTTCTAATGGAGAGGAAGTCAAGGCGATACCAAGTAATAATTGACTGGTTCAAATCTAGGAAGATAAGGGTAAATTTCAAGGTAACCACAAATAAAGTTAACAAACCTACTCATCAAAATAAAGAAGAAAAATATAAAGTCTCAGCAAAAACAAAATCTACAAAAACAAAAGAAATGAAAAAAAATCCACAAACAAAAGGAACTCAGCACAGGAGAGGAAGAGGAACAAAGAAAACGTCAACATCCACCCACCAAAAAAAAAGCACTACAAAATGACAGCAATAAACTCATACCTATCAATAATTACACTGAATGTAAATGGCCTAAATGCACCCATAAAGACAGAGAGAGTGACAGAATGGATAAAAAACAAGATTCATCAATATGCTGTCTACAAGAGACACACCTTAAAAATAAAGATGTAAATTTATTAAAAATCAAAGGGTGGAAGACAATATCTCAAGCAAACAGCTAGCAAAAAAGAGCAAGAGTGGCCATACTAATCTCAGATAAAATAGATTTTAAAACAAAATCCACCATAGAAGACAAAGAAGGGTACTATATAATGATTAAAGGGAGGATCCATCATGAAGACATAACCATAATGAACATCTACGCACCCAACGATAGGGCTCCAACGTACATAAAACAAACTCAAATGGCACTGAAAAGAGAAACTGACAGTTCCATGATAATACTAGGAGACATCAACACATCACTCTCAGTAAAGCACAGAACATCTAGAAAGAAACTCAGCAAAGATACAGAAGACCTAAGCGGCACAATCAGCCAACCTGACGTCATAGACACATATAGACCACTCCACACAACAGCTGCAAAGTATGCATTTTTTTCCAATGCACATGGAATGTTCACTAGGATAGACTACATCTTGGACCACAGAGCAACCTTCAACAAAATCCAAAACACTGAGATAATGCAAAGTATCTTCTCTGACTACAACACCATCAAGGCAGAAATGAACACTAGGAAAGGCAAGGAAAACAAATCAATTACATGGAAACTGAATAACACCCTGCTTAAAAACCACTAGGTAATAAAAGAAATCAGAGATGGAATAACAAGAATGAAAACACATCATACCAAAACCTTTGGGACACAGCAAAGGCAGTTTTCAGAGGTCAATAGATAGCGATAGATGCACACATCAAAAAAGAAAAAAGGGACAAAATCAACACATTAGCTACACAACTCAAACAAATACAGAAGAGCAAAAAAGTCCGTATCACCAGAAGAAAGGTAGGAATAAAGATCAGAGCAGAAATAAATGAAACAGAGAATAAAAAATAAAAAAAATAGAAAGAATCAACAAAACCAAAAGTTGGTTCTTTGAAAGGATCAACAAAATTGACAAACCTCTGGCTAAACTGACAAAAGAAAAACAGGAGAGGACACAAATAACCCAAATTAGAAAAGAAATGGGGAAAATTACAACAGACCCAACTGAAACAAAACAGATCATAACAGAGTATTATGAAAAACTATACTCCAACAAATTTGAAAACCTACAAGAAATGGACAAATTTCTAGGAACACACTACCTACCCAAACTAACAAAAAATGATGTTGAAAA
>NW_004444045.1:4785518-4808657 GCF_000243295.1 Trichechus manatus latirostris | reverse complement strand
TGAAAAGGAAATCAGGAAAACAATACCATTTATAATAGCCTCTAAAAAAATAAAATACTGAGGAATACAACTAACCAGGGATGTAAAAGACCTATACAAAGAAAACTACAAAACACTACTGCAAGAAACCAAAAGAGACCTACATAAACGGAAAAACGTACCATGCTCACGGATAGGTAGACTCAACATTGTGAAAACGACAATTCTACCCAAAGCAATTTACAAATACAATGCAATCCCGATCCAAATACCAACAACATTCTTTAAAGAGATGGAAAAACTAATCATTAACTTCATAAGGAAAGGGAAGAAGGCCTGGATAAGTAAAGCACTATTGAAGAAGAACAAAGTAGGAGGACTCACACTACCTGAACGCAGAACCTACTACATAGCTACAGTAGTCAAAACAGCCTGGTACTGGCTCCACAACAGATACACTGACCAATGGAACAGAACTGAGACCTCAGATGTAAATCCACCCACCTACACTCACCTGATCTTTGACAAGGGCCCAAAATCCATCAAATGGGGAAAAGACAGTCTTTTTAACAAGTTGTGCTGGCAAAACTGGATGTTCATCTGTAAAAAAAATGAAACAGGACCCCTACCTCACACCGTGCACAAAAACTAATTCAAAATGGATCAAAGACCTAAATCTAAAGCCCAAAACTATAAAGTTCATAGAAAAAAAATAGGATCAATGCTAGAGGCCCTAATACATGGCATTAACAGGATACAAACCATAACCAACAACACATAAACTCCAAAAGATAAACCAGATAACTGGGATCTTCTAAAAATTAAACACTTATGCTCATCAAAAGACTTTACCAAAAGAGTAAAAAGAGAACCTACAAACTAGGAAAAAATTTTTAACTATTACAAATCAGACAACGGTCTAATCTCTAAAATCTACAAAAAAACCAACATCTCTACAACAAAAAGACAAATAATCCAATTAAAAAATGGGCAAAGGAAATGAACAGGCACTTCACCAAAGAAGACACTCAAGTGGCTAACAGACACATGAGGAAATGATCGTGATCACTAGCCATTGGAGAAATGCAAATCAAAACCACAATGAGATACCGTCTCACACTGGCATTACTGGCACAAATCAAAAAAACAGAAAATAACAAATGTTGGAGAGGCTGCGGGGAGATCGGAACTCTCACGCACTGCTGGTGGGAATGCAAAATGATACAACCATTTTGGAAAATGATATGGCGCTTCCTTAGAAAGCTAGAAATAGAAATACCATATGATCCAGCAATCCCACTCCCAGGAATATATCCTAGAGAACTAACAGTAGTCACATGAATAGACATATGCACACCAATGTTCATTGCAGCATTGTTCACAAATAGCAGAAAGATGGAAACAACCTAGATGCTCCTCAACAGATGAATGGATAAACACACTGTGGTACATACACGCAATGGAGTATTACACAATGATAAAGAACAACGGTGAATCTGTGAAGCGTCTCATAACATGGATGAATTGGAAGGCATTACGCTGAGTGAAATAAGTTGATCACAAAAGGACAAATATTGTGTGAGACCATTACTGTAAAAACTCATGAAAAGATTTACACACAAAAAGAAACAATCTTTGATTGTTACAGGGGCAGGGACGGAAAAACACTAAATAAGACAATAGATAAGTGGTAATTCTGGTGAAGGGTAAGACAATACACAGTTCTGGGGAAGCCAGCAGAACTTGTGCAAGGCAAGGTCATGGGAAGTTCCATAAACACATTCAAACTCCCTGAGGGACCGAACTGCTGGGCTGAGGGCTGCGGGCAGCATGGTCTCGGAGAACATCTAGCTCAAATGGCATAGCATAGTTTACAAAGAAAATGCTCTACATTCTACTTGGGTAAGTAGCGTCGGTGGTCTTAAAAGCCTGTGAGCAGCCATCTAAGATACTCCACTGGTCTCACCCCTTCGGGAGCAAGGGAGAATGAAGAAAACTAAAGATACAAGGGAAAGATTAGTCCAAAGGACTAATGGACCACAACTATCACGGCTAACACCAAACTGAGTCCAGTACAAGATGGTGCCCAGCTACCACCACCGACTGCTCTGACAGGGATCACAATAGAGGGTCCTGGACTGAGCTGAAGAAAAATGTAGAACAAAGCTCTAACTCACACACACACAAAATAGACAAGACTTACTGGCCTGACAGAGACTGGAGAATCCCTGAGAGTATGGCCCGGACACTCTTTTAGCTCAGTAATGAAGTCACTCTTGAGGTTCACCCTTCAGCCAAAGATTAGACTGGCCCCATAAAACAAAATGAGACTAAAGGGGCACATCAGTCCAGGGGCAAGGACTAGAAGGCAGGAGGGGACAGGAAAGCTGGTAATAGGGAACCCAAGGTGGAGAAGGGAGAGTGTTGACATGTTGTGTGGTTGTTAACCAGTGTCATGAAACAATATGTACTGTTTAATGAGAAGCTAGTTTGTTCCATAAACCTTCATCTAAAATACGATTATATGTATATACGGTAAAAAAAAGTTCATAAGAAGGAAAATGATATATGTAACTTCTATATTCAGATCTAGATAAAGAAAGGAAGAGTGTTAGAAAAGGAATAAAAGAGGGTAAAATAAAACTTTCATCTTTCCTATTCTTAATTGATCTACAGACAACAGTTTCTTAAAAATAGCAACAATATATTGGATGATTATAGCTTATGGATAAGTGAAATGGATGACAGCAATGTTATAAGGGATAATATAAAAGAATTGAGAATGTTTTTCTATAAAATAGTGTCTCAGGCTGGGTTATCTAGAGGAACAAAACCAGTGAAGCGTATATCTAAATATACAGAAAGATTTTTATTTCAAGCAAATGGCTCAAGCAATTGTGGAAGCTGGCAAGTCCCAAATCTGTGGGTCAGTTGGTAGGCTGGAGGCTTCTCCTGATTCATGTGGTTGCAGAGGCTGAAGAACCCAAAATCTGCAGTTCAGGCAGCAGGCTGAAGGCTTCCTATGTCCCAAGAACATCTTGCATCAATTGTCAACAACTGTTGTTGTTCTAGATGACTAGTGTTCTTGATGACGTCTGTTGTTCAGATGACAATGAGGCAAATGCAGGATCGAGAGAGAAAGCTTTGGGAGAACATCTATTTATATCATGGATGCAGGCCATGCTCCCAAGGAAACTTCTCTTCCAATTGATTGGCTACTCACATCAGATCACAAAATGGGAGGTGATTACATAGTGTCTGCCAAATCACTGAGAATCGTAGCCTAGCCAAGTTGACACATAATATTAACCATCACAGGCACCCAAACTACTCACGGAGAACAGAATTATTTGAAAGTGGACTTAGATTAACTGGAAATGTCTATTGCAAACTGTAAGGCAACCACCCCCCAAAAAAAAAGTTTTTAAAGAAACATAATTGATATGTTAAGAGAGGAAAGAAAATGGAATCCAAAAATGCCTAATTCAAAGCAGAGATAAAAAAGGAACAAAGAACAAAGGAAATGAATAGAAAATAGTTACAGATACATATATATATGTAATAAAACAAAAAACTGTTGCCATCAAGTTGATTCTGACTCATAGCAACCCTATGGGACAGAGTAGAACGACCCCATAGGGTTTCCAAGGAGCAGCTGGTGGATTCAAATTGCCAACCTTTTGGTCAGCAACCAAGCTCTTAACCACTGCACCACCAGGGCTCTGTTACAGATATAGTAGGTATTAATTCAACTATAGCAACAGTCACTTTAAATGTGAATGGTCAATGAAACCAAATGCATGGTGTTCTCCTTCTGGTACCATGTTTCAGCCAGATGTTAGGTCACCTCTCTGATACTGCATTTTTCAGTTTAAATATTAGCCGACTTAATTACGCACCATGTCTCTCCAAGAAGAATATATATTCCATGAGGGGGAGAGTCAAGGCCTCAGCCAGCACATTTGAATGTATAGTAGGGATTGAAATACACATTATTGATCTAAAGTTAGTTCTTTCACAAACTGCCTCGCTATGCCAAGCAGCTCACGGCCCTCTCCACTTTCCACCATTTTTCGTTTTGGAAAGCTCACAACCAAATGTAGTATGTGGGAAATAAGATGCAATAATTAGATTATAAAAAGTATTTTTTAAAGGTTTTGAGTATTTCAGGACCTTTCTTTTTTGGGTTTTTTTTTTTTTTTTTTACAGATTCAATCTCTCCACTTATTACGGGTTTGTTGAGATTTTCTATTTCTTCTTGAGTCACTGTAGGAAGTTGATGTGTTTCTAGAATTTTATCCATTTCATCTAGGTTATCTAATTTGTTAGTGTACAATTGTTCATCGTTTTCTCTTATGATCCTTTTTTATTTCTCTAGGGTTTGTGGTAATGTCCTCACTTTCATTTCTGATTTTAGATGTTTCTATCTCTTCTCTCTTTTTTTTCTTTTGTCAGTCTAGCTAGAAGTTTGTTGATTTTATCGATCTTTTCGACTCTCTTATTGATTCTCTCTATTGTTTTTCTACGGAAGTTCCTCAAAAAGTTAAATATAGAATTACCATATGATCCAGCAAGTTCACTCCTACCTATATATCCAGAAGACTTGAAAGCAAGAACACAAACAGATACACATACATCAGTATTCACTGCAGCAGCACTACAATAACCAAAACTGGAAACAAGCTAAACGTCCATCAACAGATGAATGGATAAACAAAATGTGGTATATGCATTAAATGGCATATTACTCAGTCATAAAGAGAAATGAAGTCCTAATACATGCTACAACATGCATAAACTTTGAAAGCCTTATGCTGAGTGAAATAAGCCAGCCACAAAAGGACAAATATTGTATGATCTCACTTACACAAAATATTTAGAATAGGCAAATATCCGAAGTCTATCAGTGGCTACCAAGAGGGGGAGGGAGGAGGGGGAAGAGGAAGACTCATTGCTAAGGGGGCCCGGAGCTCCTGGTGAGGGTGGTGGAAGAACCGGAAATGAAGAGTGGTGGCAGTTGTACAACATGATGAACGTAATTAATGTCACTGAACTGTATGTGTAAAAAGTGTTAAAATGGAAAATGTCTTGTTACATATATATTTACCACATAAAAAATTGAAAAAAAAATGAGAGTATTTCAGAGGGTCATTGCTCTAAAAAAAAAAGTACATAAAAACAACCTGTACCTTCAAAAATACAAAGAAATCTCTATTCTAATAATCAACGTACTGTCTTCCTTTTGTATTTCAAACCATAGCCACTATTTTCAGTTCTGAGGGTAAAAATAGAGTTCTGCTCTTTCTAATAACGTTTTTGGCCTCCATGATTTTAAACGTCAATTTGTTTTTCTAAATTAAATGTAGCAGGTCAGTGAGCCTATAATGTAGTTCTTTAGATGCCATAAAGGAAATAGAATTAGACATGTTATTAATGGCTGAAAATTAGTTCACTCTGTCTGCCTGAAAAATTCCTCTCCTATGTCAGACACTCAAACCCATATTCACATCGGGGTGATAAGCCACAGACTGATGCTGAAAACTTTCGGAAGAATTACATTAAAAGCCATTCAGAGGAAAAAGGAGCCATGATATTCTCAATGGGCCCCAGTTGACTTCTCTCCAGGATGCCGGTTAGATTTACGTAACACAGCATTCTGCCTGCCTTCCTCTCCCACAGGTATACAGGTGAGGGCAATGACCTCTTGGTATACACGTGAGCATGGTCTCTTAAACAGATTGCCGAGTAAATCATCAAAAATGTGCTGAATGTGAAATCAGGAAGCATAGGTTCAAATCCTGACTCTACTCATTATTAAATGAGCAGACCAGGGCAATTGATTTAACTTCTCTGAAAACCAACTGCATCTCTACAGATACATATTTTGAAGGGTTTTGGAGAGAATGAAACAAGATGATATAAAAATAAATAACACAGACGCTAGCAAATAGATTGTCAATAAAAGCTCCTTTTCTCTTTCCTTCCTTCCTTCTTCTCATTCTTTCTTCAAATCTAAATAGGTTCCATGTTGTTGTTGTTGTTAGGTGTTGTTGATTCCAGCTCACAGCAACCCCGTATACAACAGAATGAAACACTGCCCAGTCCTGTGCCATCCTCACAATCGTTGTTATAGTTGAGCCCATTGTTGCAGCCATTGTGTCAATCCATCTTGTTAAGGGTCTTCCTCTTTTTCACTGACCCTGTACTCTACCAAGCATGATGTCCTTCTCCAGGGACTGGTGCCTCCTGACAACATGTCCAAAGTATGTGAGACATAGTCTTGACATCCTTGCTTCAAAGGAGCATTCTGGTTGTATTTCTTCCAAGACAGATTTCTTCGTTCTTCTGGCAATCCACGGTATATTCAATATTCTTCTCCAACACCATAATGCAAAGGCATCGATTCTTCCTCAGTCTTCCATATTCATTGTCCAGCCCTCACATGCATATGAGGTGACTGGAAACACTATGGCTTGGGTCAAGTGCACCTTAATCCTTAAAGTGACATCTTTGCTTTTTAACACTTAAAGAGATCTTTTCCGGCACATTTGCTCAATGCAACGTGTCATTTGATTTCTTGACTGCTGCTTCCATGGGTGTTGATTGTGGATCCAAGTAAAATGCAATCCTTGACAATTTCAATCTTTTCTCTTTTTATCATGATGTTGCTTATTGGTCCACTTGTGAGGATTTTTGTTTTCTTTATGTTGAGGTATAATTCATACTGAAGACTGTGGTCTTTGATCTTCACCATTAAGTGCCTCAAGTTCTCTTCACTTTCAGCAAGCAAGTTTGCGTCATCTGCGTAACGAAGGTTGTTCATGAGTCTTCTTCCAGTCCTTATGCCGTGTTCCATGTAGTTAATGAAAAATTGAGAATTTTAAAACAGTAAGTGGAAAATCAATAGAATTTCATAAACTGATATTGAATGGTTGGGACCATTACCACCTATAACTGAAAATCATCTCTTTGCATCTAAATAGAAAATAAATATTTTATTTCAAAATTATAGTTCATTTTTGGCCACATTTGTTGTCTAAGTGCAGGTTGCCAATGCGTGGAAATGGTGATTTTTTTCAAAACTGTGATAGTATTTTTTTATTCCAATGTATAGTTTTACCAACTCAGTCTTTCAGTAAATATTGAACTAACATGACTCTGTGGCCCAAGTTGGACTATAGGCTAAAGATGATTAAGATCCCTACCCTCAAGGAGATGCTGGTCTAGTAGTGAAACAGATTTGTAAATCAACAGTTGTATTACAATACAGTAAGCATTATAGAGGTATGGAAAGGTGATACTGAAGCACAAAATGGGAACATGTAACTTTGACTGGACAAGTGCAGACAGGAAAGATTTAGAAAAGCTTCCTCAGATGGAATGACCTTTGACCTGGGTTGGCAGATGAAAGTATGGGTCTGAAGCTCAGAAGAAAGGTAGGAGTTTGAAATACATAGTTAGAATCATCAATGTGTTAGTGACAAAAATGTGGATAAGATTGTTCAAGGTCAGTGTGTAGAATGAGAAGAAAAACAGCATAAGATTGCATTATTGATTTATTAGTCACCTTCTCCTGCCATACTGAACAATCCTACTGTAAAAATGGCGTGGGGGCAGCGTCTGACTTCCTCTAGCTTCATGAGGGGGAAGAAGAATTAAGATCAACAGCCCAAGACTGATTTCCATGAGGCAGAGATCAGACCTGCCTCCACCCTCCAAACTTTTTACCAATTGTGACACCAACCGTCCCTCCCATGGCACTCTGTACTTCTTTGCTGAATTCAGTAATTCTTTGCAATGGCCACACAGAACTCACAGACAATATGTATGATTATGGGATTTATTAGGGAAGTAACAGGTTACATTTCAGGTTCAGGAACACTCAGGACAGCCTCAGCCATGCGCTTAGGCATATCTTTCTCTTTCCTTTCCAAAGAAAAGGATTAAATGCCTTTCTCTGGCCCTTGGCCTCTGCCCTGCTCAGGCAAGTGTTACAAAGCTCTTTTAGCTCTGCCAATAAGTGCCCAGTGGCATCCCAGTACACCAGTAAGCCTTGGCCAGAAGGAACTCAGCTCTAGCTCTGTGCATCAGGAAACCTAGCTCCTTCGAGTGCCCAGAGACGCTCTACTCTGCCAGCAAGGCTGCTGCCCAAAGGCATTCAGTTTTATTGCTCTGTGGGCTGGGAAGCCCACCACGCCGACTCCTGCCGGTCTCCTGCCTCACCACAATTTCTCTGCTGCCACTTGTCACCGTCTTCACTGTTATACCTCTCTCTCTCCCTTTCTTTCTCCCTCCTCTCTACAAAGAATAATTTCAAACAGTAACCTTTTATTTTTATTTTTTATTTTAATTTTCTGATCTACTTTTACCCCTTACATTTTGTGACCATCCGGCAATGGCCCTGCCCTCCAGACTCTGGGTGTGGGCCATGGTCTCCAGATTCTTGGTGGAGGCCTCTCGGCCCTGGATATCAGCCCCATCTTCCAGACTCACTGAGATAGCAATCTTGCTTCCTTGCCTTTGGGTGGCCCCTTTCTCCTGCTTCACTTGAGTGATGACTCCAGCCCCATGACCCTTGCTGGCTTCATTCTCCTGGCCTTTGGGAAAGGCAGTCCCACCGAATCAATTTTGGGTCTGGACCCCATTCTCCTAGCCCCTGATCATGGCAGCCCTGCCCCCTCAACCTCTGATCACTAAACTGTTCCCAAGGTAGTAGCTTCCTTTCCATGAAGGACCACAGATGTTTGCAACCAAGTTGCACCATTGGCTCACTTCCTGCCTGTAGACTACCAGGAGGCAGACAACATTCCTTCATTTTGTTCAGTCTCTGTTCCTTTCAGTCTAAGTTGAAGGAATTTCTGCTGTGGTGGCTCATTAGATTCATCACTCACAGGCTTAATCTCCTTAACAAAAGACGAGCAGCCACAACCTTGGGGAAAGTTTTTCTAGGACACTTTTCCTTAGATTGTACAACAGAATTTTCCAAATCTTTAAGTCCTTGTTTCATTTTTTGCAGTTCATTTTTAAGTCTATTTCTTTCCTCCCACATTTTACTGTAAGTGGCAAGAAGAAATCACATAACCCCTTCAAGATTTTTGCCTAGAAATATTCTCAGCTAAATATCCAAGTTCATCACTTGTAAGTCCCACCTTCCACAAAACATTCAAATATAATTCAGACAAGTTCTTTGCCACTGCAAAAAATCACTGCCTGCTCTACAAGGTCCAATCACATGTTTTTCCTTTCCTTTCAAGGCTTCGCCAGAAGCACATTTATTGTCCGCATTTCTAGCAACATTCTGTTTGTGGCAGTAGAAGTCTTCCCCACAGCTCTCAGTTCTTTCTGAGCCCTCATCAGAATCACCCTTAATGTCCATAATTCTACCAACAGTCTCTTCAAGGCAATCGAGGGCATTACTGTGAAGCACGTCAAAATTCCTCCAGCCTCTACCCATTATCCAATTGCAAATCCACTTCTACAATATAGGTATTTGTTAGAGCAGCTCCCCACTCCTGGTACCAAATTTTAGTTTCCTAGTGCTGCTGTAACAGCAATATCACAAGTGGGTGGTTTTAAAGAAGAGAAATTTATTTTCTCACAATTTAGGAGGCTAGAAGTCCAAATTCAGGATATTGGCTCTAAGGGAAGGCTCTCTGTTTGGGGGGAGACACTTGCCTCAGCTTCTGTAACCCTGGTGTCCTTGGTGATGGCCACATGGCATCTATCTTTCCCCATTTCTGCTTGCTTGTCTCTGTGTCTAATCTGCTTTTTTTAATATCTCAAAAGTCATTAGGTTTAAGACACATCCTACACTGATATGGTCTCACTGACATAACAAAGAAAATTCTATTCCCCAATGGGATTATATACACTGTTATAGGAATTAGGATTCCAACACATATTTTGGGGGGACACAGTTCTATCCACAACAGAGTCTATAATTGTGTATTTGTCTATTTCTCCTTTCAGGTCTATCAATTTTTGTTTCATGTACTTTGCAGCTCGGTTGTTTTGTACATACACATTTCAGAATTGCTAAGTCTTCTTTGTTTATTGAACCTTTTATTATTATATAATGTCCTTTTATGTCTCTGGTAATTTTCTTTGCTCTGAAATCTACTCTCGCTAATATTAATATAGCAATTCCTTCTTTCTTTTGATTAATATTTTCATGATATATCTTTTTTCCAACCTTTACTTTTAAACTGCCTATACCATTATATGGAAACCCTCGTGATGAGTAGTAGTTAAGTGCTACGGATGCTAACCAAAAGGTCGGCAGTTCAAATCCACCAGGTGCTCCTTGGAAACTCTATGGGGCAGTTCTACTCTGTCCTATAGGATCACTATGTGTCAGAATCTACTTGATGGCAATGGGTTTTGTATGGTTTTTATACCATTAAATTTGAAGCTAGTTTTTCATACACAGGATATAGATGAGTCGTGTTTTATTATACATTCTGTCTTTTAATTGGTGTATTTAGACTATTTATATTTAATGTAATTATTCATCTTAGGGCTTACATCTGACATTGTAATTTTGTTTTCTGTTTTTTTGTTTTTCTGTTTTCTTCCTGTGGATTACTTAAACATTTTCTAAAATTCCACTTTGATTTATCTATAGTGCTTGAGAGTCTCTCTTTGTATAACTTATAGCTTTTTTAGTGGTTGCTCTAGAGATGTATGTATACATATATATCATTAGTAATATGTACTACATACAATGTTGCAGCACATAATTTGCTGATGTTATATCCTCAGACTTTCACTTATAGATGTTCAATATTATGACTTACTGTTCAAAACAGTGCCATATAGCTGGCTATGGCAATAATAATGAGCACTTTAAAAAAATGACATTCTACTTACATCAGACCTGACTTACAACAGAGTCATCAGAATGGAACCCCATCATAAGTCAGGGACTATCTGTATATACAATCATATATATATGCTCTTATTACATTCCCTTCAAAAGCCCAAACCCACTGCTGCCAAGTCTATCCGGACTCATAGAGACCCTATAGGACAGAGTAGAACTGCCCCCACAGGGTTTCCAAGGCTGTAAATCTTTACAGAAGCAGACTACATCATCTTTCTCATGCGGAGAGGCTGATGGGTTCTAACCGCCGACCTTCTGGTTAGCAGTCAAGTGCTTTAACCACTGCACCACCAGGGCTCCTATTTATATCCCCTTATCCTACCGTATTTATAATTGTCTTAAATATCTCCTCTACAAACATTTAGAACCACATCAGTGATGTAATTTTTATTTAGTCATTAATCATCATTTAGAAAGCTCAAGTGGAGAAGAAAAATATATTGTATTTACCTATATGTTTACTCTTTCCATTGTTCTTTGTTTTGTCTTGATATTCCTAGATTTCTTATCTGATCGTTTCTTTCTGTTTAGAGAAGTTCCTTTAGCCATTCTGTTTTGAAAAGGGCTGCTGATAACAAAAATCTCTTAGCTTTTCTTCTAAAACTGTCTTGACTTTTCCCTTACTTCCTGAAAGATATTTTTGGTAGATATCAACATTTTGGGTTGACAGTTATTTTCTTTATGACTAGAAAAATGAGCTACACCCTTCTAGCCTCCATGGTTTCTAGTGATTTATCAACTGTCATTTGAATTCCACCCCCCGCCCCCAATAGGTAAGGTAGGTAAGATGTTTCTCTCTCACTGCTTTTGAGATTTTTTCATCTTATAGTTTTCTGAAGTGTGACTATTATGTGTATTGTGTGTATTTCTTTGGGTTTATCCTATTTGGAGACGTCCCTGAGTGGCACAAACACTTAAGAGCTTGGCTACTAACCAAAAGGTTGGCAGTTTGAATCCACCCAGAGGTGCTTCAGAAGAAAGCCCTGGTGATTTAATTCTGAAAGATCACAACCACTGAAAACTCTATGGAGCACAGTAATACTCTGAAACACATGGAGTTTCCATGAGTCGGAATTGACATGACAGCAATGAGTATCTTATTCGGGGTTCATTAAGCTCTCTGAATCTGTAGGTTTATATTCTTTGCTAAATTTGGGAAGTTTTCAGCCATTATTTCTTCAAGTACTTTTTCAGTCACAATCTTGTTCTCCTTTCTTCTGGGAATCTGATGACATGAATGTTAAATCTTTTGTTATACTCCCATAAACCGGAGGCTTTTTTGTTTGTTTTTTCTGCGGATTTTCTTTCTCTTCTTCAGATAGGTATTTTCTATTGTCCTGTCCTCTCCATTCTGCTATCGAGCCCTTTCACTGAGTTGCTTTTATTTCAGTCATCGTATTTTTCAGTTCTAAAATTTCCATGAGGTTCTTTTTTACAGCTTCTATTTCTTTGCTAAGGAGCCTCGGTAGCGCAATGGGTAAGTGCTCAGCTGCTAACCGAAAAGTCAGTGGTTCCAACTTGCCAGCCGCTCCATAGGAGAAAAGACCTCGCGAACTGCCTAGCAAAACCTATGGGGTAGTTCTAGTCTGTCCTATAGGGTCACTACGAGTTAGAATTGACTAGACGGCACACAACAACATTTCTTTGCTAAGACTTATTTCTTTCCTGAAGCTTTTTATTTTTTTTTTAAATTTGTGTCAAGCATGTTTGTAATTGCTTATTGAAGCTTTTTTTTTTTTAATGATGATTGCTTTAAAATCTCTGTCAGATAGTTCTAGCTTCTCTATCATCTCAATATTTGCATCTTTTTAAAAAAAATGCAGCTTGAAATATTTTTAGCTCTTGGTATGACAAGTGATTTTTGACTGAAACAAGCACATTTGAGTGTTATGAGATTTTGGATTTTATTTGAACACTGTTTTATCTGACTTCCTCTGACCCATCCCTGCAGGGAAGGGAAACGACACTTCATTACTGCTGGGGGTGGTAGGGTGAGTCCAAGCTTCCCATATGGTCTCTATGACACTGTGGGGGAAATGAGGGCTCATTAACACCCAGTGAGGATGAAAGTTCCAACTCTTCTCTAACACTACCCTGGCAAGGGTTTACAGCACCCTGTTACAGCCTGGTGAGGATGGAAGTCTTGACTCCCCACACTGTCTTTACTGACGGGATGGGGCCACACTTTTTTCTGTGGTATTTGGCTGGACTAGACTAGTTATTGTCTAAAGGTATTCCTTCTTGCTAGACTGTCTCTTTCTTTGTCCTTTGGTTATAGACAGCAGGCTTTGTTAGAGCTTTTTTTGTCTGTTATCATTGATGTCTCTGGGTGGCTGACTTCTTCAGTTGCAAGTCTAAGATACAAGAGGCAAAACAAAATCCTAGAGAACCTACTACAATGTCATTTTTCAGGTCCAGAGTTCCCTAGCTCATCTGCCTTCTTCTCTCCACCTTTCAGAGTCTTCTTCTAAAAAAGAACTATATATACATATATTCCATATATATAGTCCATATATATAGTCTCTACATGTAGTCCTTATATATAGTCCATATATATAGTCCTGATATTATATTCCATATATATATTCTTTATATACATATATTTTCCTTATATATATATATTCCATATATATATATTTATTTTATATATATATATTTATTATATATATATTCCTCCCACAGGGATTTTACTTGTACTTAACAGAGGAATAGAGAAGGTGTTCCTACTCCATCTTTATGGATGTATAAGTCTCCTTTGAGTTTTTAATTTTAATTATTATTTTTCTCTTCTAAAATTTTATTTTTTTCTATAATTAATTTCTATTCTTGTATTGCATCTTTCATCTATTTTATCTTTTTAAAAATTTATTTTATAATTTATATCTCTTTATATTATTCTACTATCTCAAGCTCTTAGAATACTAATCCTGCTGTATGTTGTATCTGTCGATTCCCTTCCATTACAGATCATTTCAGCCTTTGGTTTGTAATTTTTGAATGAATGTTTACTTTCAGCTTGAATTTTGGTGTTTTTTTTTTTTTTTTTTTTTCCTGTGTGAGTCTCTTTCCTCCTGTATTGCTGAAGCCCTGAAGAGCAGTTTTGTTTTGTTTCTGTTGGCCACCTCTGAGAATTCACCTATCCAGGATCAGTGTTTACATTTTTAATTTCCCAGTTTAGAATTCATGCCTGTACACAAAATGTGAACTGGTATTCTATACTTGGAGATGCTGTCAGCTTTGGGTTTCAGTTCTTAATTGGAACTTTTTTTTTCTTACCTAAAGCATAAAGTAGAAATAGGCTTCCTTGTCATTTCTTGAGACTCGTGTTTTTTCCTTGTCCACCTAAGAGATTAGGCGATTCTTAAGGGGCCCTCCTTTTTCCTGGTGTCTCAGTTTCAGCAGTCAGTCTCGTATGGACCTAAGGCCACGTCTCTTATTCTTAGTCTTAGTCACTAAGTCTTAGTCTTCAGTCACTAAGGTGTATATTTATTTGTATACCTTTAGGTCCAACTTGACAATTCTTACTAATCTGGGTATAAATTATTTATGGAACCTGGGGATTGTGTTAATGTGTGCTTACGCCAGCTTTTACAGTTGGTCAAGGGTTAATGGCTAAATATTCATAAATGTGTGAACTGATTGTTATAAACATGCTGCTTAAGAAATGCATTTCTAAGTGGTTTTCATGTTGGAGGTTCTGCATTAGTTCAGAATGTCATGATGTTGAAATTAGAATTTTGTCATTAATTTAACAAACTCAGGAAGTTTAAATTAAGTAGAAAATTATTTTACTCTTTATCCAGGGTAATTCCTTTTGCCTGCTTACAGAAATGAGAAAACTAAGACTCAGTAAGATTAAGCGGCAAGAAGCTGGGTAAGGATTTACCTCACTCCCTATTCCACCATTGTTATTTCATCCTTTGATCCCACCTGTGCTTTTTTAGTAAAAGATAACTTTCTCCACTTTTCATTTAAAATAAGCCCCAGAAAAAGAATCTAAATGCTGAGCCGCTTGCTTCCGGGTGCCAGGGTGCTGGAAGGCACCATCAAGAGCTGTCCAGGCAGTTGGTGTCTCCCTGGAGATACCCCTGGCTGAAACAATTTGAAAAACCATCTTTGAAGGGCAGATGTCTTTTCATATTTCCCCAGCATACACCCAACACTTGCCAAACAGCTCCCATATCAATGGAAGTCTCCAGAAGTCAGCTTCACCAAGGTTTACCCAGCCGAATGGATGTCATTTTGAGCCACTTCTTTTTTCCCTCATTTTATATCTTTACTCTTCCTTCTCTTTTCATCACCGTCCCCTTTGTACCTCTCTTCATTGCAGTGTCCCGTTATTATTACTATTTTACTAAAGCAATCATCGTTGATATGCTTATCCCAACATCATTAACATGCCACATGAATATACTGTTTCCCACGTGCTGCATTTTGTAAGGAGATGGTGGATTTCTAATTATCAGGAGGAAATTATTCTTACTTAGTATCTTAGTTTCTTAGTGCTGCTATAGCAGAAATACCACAAGGGGTGGCTTTCATGAAAATAAATTTATTTTCTCTAGTTTAGGAGGCTAGAAGTCCGAATTCAGGGTACTGGCTCTAGGGGAAGGTGTTCACTTTCTATAGGCTCTTGAGGAGGGTCCTTGTCTCCTTTCAGCTTTTGTTCCTCCTTCCGTTGGTGATCTTCATGTGGTGGGTGTCTTCCCCTCCATTTGTGCTTGCTTCTCTGTGCTAATCTGCTCTTTCTATAGCTCAGAGGTGATAGATTTAAGACACACCCTACACTGATGTGGCCTTAGTAAAGTAACAAAGAAAACCCTATTCCCAAATGGAATTACATCCACAAGTATAAAAACCCATTGCCTTCGAGTCAATCCTGACTCATAGTGACCCTATGGGACAGAGAAGTGCCCCATAGGGTTTCCAAGGCTGTAATCTTTATAGAAGCAGACTGCCATGTCTTTCTCCCACAGAGTGGCTGGTGGGTTCAAACTGCTGACCTTTCAGTTAGCAGCTAAGCGCTTAACCACTATGCCACCAGGGCTCCTTTCCACAAATACTAAAAAAAAAACAAAAACCCGTTGTCATTGAGTTGATTCTGACTCATAGCAACCCTATAGGACAGAGTAGGACTGTCCTATAGGGTTTCCAAGGAGCAGCTGATGGAATCGAACCGTGGACCTTTTGGTTACCAGCCAAACCCTTAACCACCGCACCTCCAGGGCTCCTTCCATAAGTATAGGGCTTAGTATTTACAACACGTATTTTTGGGGGACTCAATTCAACCCATAACACTTAGGAGCTAAAAAAAAAAATAAGTAGACTGAGATATATTTGAAGACCTAACAGAAAAATTCAAAAACTAGAAATACTGTCAGTTGTAATACATTCGTTATCTTATTATAGGTCACCCGTAAATAGCTTTGGATCAATATACAACTGTGATGCTAAAGAAATTTATATATTAGCATGCTGAGGAACCAAAGATTATTTAGTCTAATCCCCTCATTTGATAAATGGGAAAGTAATACCAAGAAAGCGAGCACCTAGTTCTTCTATTTTCAAGCTCAGGGCTTGTACCACTCTTCTATACAACCTTCTTCAAGCATGCAATAAAATCTCCTGTTAGCTTTAATGATACTACATTAGATGCTACAAACTGAATTTTCTTGAATGTCATATATATGACAATATCATTTAAAATGTCATGCTCTTTGGTCCAGAGACCCAGCACTGACCAAGAAGCATATATCGGTAGCATTCGACTCTCTGTTCATATGTGAAAATAAACCCTCCACAATCACAATGTTATCTCTGCAAAAAGGCACGTTGTGACCGTGTAACATAGTGATTGCGAACCCAGACTCTGGAGCCAGCCTACTTGTGTGTGCAGACCATTTTCATCAGTTACTATCCATGTGACCTTGGACAAGTCCCTTATATTCTCTATGCTTCAGTTTTCTCATCTGTAAAACACAGATGATGATGGTAGCTATATTTAGGGTTGTTCTGAAGATTAAATGAACTATTCATGTAGAACACTTAGAATGACTTTTGTCACAAAGTAAACACTATACAAGGATTAGCTATTATAATAACCCAAAAACCAAACCCATTGCTGTCGAGTTGATTCCAACTCATAGTGACCCTATAGGACAGAGTACAACTGCCCCATAGGGTTTCCAAGGAGCAGCTGGTGGATAGATTGTTTCACAATACCTGCAATTATTCCCCTTCCCAATCCCCATGCCCCTCACAAAGTGGTCATGCAGCTTCCTCCATTAAGAGATGGATTCTATTTTCCCTACCCCTGGAATCTGGCCTGGACTTGCCATTTGCTTTGAGCAATGGAATGATGGTATACCATTTCTGAGCCTAGCCCTCAATAGACAGTATGTGCTTCCACAGTCTCTGTCCTTCCTTCCACCACAGGAATAAGCCAAGGATAGGCTGCTGGAGGATGAGACAACCCATGGACCTATGTCTGCTCTGAGCTGAGACCCAGAGAGACCAGATGAGATCAACAAAGCCGACCCAACAACTGACCACAGATGCATGAAGGAAGAATCACCCAGCTGAGCTCAGCCAAAATTACTGACTGCACAACAGTGAGCTAAGTAATGGTCTCTTGTTTTAAGTGACTAAATCTGTGATTTTTTTTAATGCAGCAATAGCAAAATGATATAGCTATGATTACTATAAATGCATTTTAATAATCCCTCACTGTGGCAATCTTAAAACTTAAAATCCTTTATCACTTCTCCCATCAAGAAGAGGAGTCTATGATTCTTCTTCTTGAATCTGGGTGGGTTTGTGACTGTTTTGACATTAACGAATGCAGCAGAAGTGATGTCACATGACTTCTGAGGCTAGGCTGGAGAAAGTCATGCAGTTTGCACCTGATTCTCCTGGAACACAGACTATGAAAGAAGCCAAGCTTAGAGTAAGCTGTATACTGAGACTACACTAAGACTTCTATTAAGGAATGGACTGTATTCTCCCACCCTTTGAATCTCTCCAGGCATGAATCTGTCAACAGCTCCCACTGAGTTCCCAGCTGACAGCCAGCCAGCATTGACTGCTAACAATGTGATTGGGCCATCTTCTGTGTCCAGCCCAGTCAGGTCCCCAAACAACATCTAACTGCAACTTCATGACAGATATAAGTGAGAATTGGGGGATCCTTTCTCGAATTCCTGACTCACAGAACTGGGAGCAAAATGAAATGTCTGTTTTAAGCTGCTAAGTTTTGGGGTAAGTAGTGACATGGTAATAGTAACCAGAATATCACTATGGTGTGACTGATGTATGGCAGAAAAATCAAGCAGTGTTTGGGGGGGTCTAATTTTTCTATTATAGTATTCTAAAATAAAAATGTAGGAACAGTTGCAGGGTTATTGATGACACATGAAACTTGAAAATCGTCTGGCCCCTTATCTGCAAGCCCACCCCACGACAATGACATTCTCCCCTACTGCTTACTTTTAACGAAGCTAGTCTGAATAGCATAGAGTACCTACTCCTTTTGGAGCAAAGCCAAGATTTAGAATTATGAACGCTCTTCTCCAAGGTTATCTTGAAGTCGAAGACTCTAAGGTGATATTGAATTTGGGTCTGTAGTCTCCTCTGATTTATGCTTAGCTTTCAAGTTCCATCTCTTTAGCAACCAACCTGTTTGGATCCCATGAGCTAAAGTAGAACCACTTTTTGATTCACATCCTCAATTGTTTGGCTTCTATTTCCATGGAAACCTGTCTGAAGAGTTCTCTTGGGCGGCAAGGATCCGTGGAGTAGAAAAGGAAACGCTAAATGTCATGCAGAGACACACTGGTGTTTGCATTTTAAACTTCTTCAAACTGAACGAAGTTTGGAGACTTTATATTTTTAGGCCATTTTCTCCTGACCCAGAATTATTGGTGGCTGAATGTCAGATCTGAAGGGCAAAGAACCGAGGCCCTTTGATATTTCCTCTGCTTCTTTTCCCTGTGGTGCTAAGCTCCCAAATCCCTCACTAGGGAACACATTTCCAAAAGTACTTCACTAGAGTCATAGGTCCATGCTAAACATTCTTCACAATAAGCAGTGTTCTTGCTCATTTTCCTCTAATGGGAGTAACTTTAGAGAAGGTTGCACCTGGGTTTGGATCTATCAGTTTGAAGTAGATGGTTACCAGTTGCCATTGAGCTGATTCTGCCTCACTGTGTCCCTTATGTGTCAGAGTAGAACTGTGCTCCATATGGGTTTTAATGATTGTGACCTTTTAGAAGTCGATTGTCAGGCCTGTCTTCCGAGGTGCCTCTGAGTGGACTTGAACCTCCAACCTTTCAGTTAGCAGCTGAGTGTGTTAACTACTGGCACCACCCAGGGACTCCTGGAGCAGATAGTACGGAGCATCTAGCCTTGGGTCAGGCACAGCTAGGCTCCATCACTGGCTCTAACATTAACTCAGAGAGGATCCTGGCCAAATTATTCAATTATTGTATGCCCCAGTTTCCTCCTCTATAAAATGTGAGCAATAATAGTTGTCTTGGGGAGACACAAATAAGATAGCATTTGAAAAAGCACGTAGCCCGGTGAGTGTTTGGCATAAAGTCATTGTTCAATAATTACTAGTGTTAGAGCTGACATTTAAAACTAGTTCCAAGTTTCACATCAATCTAATTAACTGTGCAATGCCAAAATAAAAAATAATAAAAGTAAAAACCAAACCCATTGCCACTGAGTCGATTCTGACTCATAGCAACCCTACAGGACAGCCAAGCTCTTAACCATATGCCACCAGGGCCCCAAACTAAGGCATAGGGGAGATAAATTACCCAGTATTGCACAGCTGGAGCCCTAGTGGCGCAGTGGTTAAGTGTTTGGGTGTTAACCAAAAGGTTGGCAGTTTGAATCCACCAGCCGCTCCTTGGAAACCCTGTGGGGCAGTTCTACTCTATCCTATAGGGTCGTTATGAATTCCAACTCGACTCAACAGCAACGGTATTTTTTTGGGGGGGGGGCAGGGGATGTATGCCTTAGTTTATCTATCTATAATTTAAAAGTCTTTTTTTAAAAAAAAAGCTCCCATACATAATCTAGGTCAAATGTAAAATTATGTTAAAACATTTTGAAAAGTAAAAGACACCCTACAAATGGAAAGGAAGATAATGATTATAATTGTAATTGTGAAAATTGATTATGATAATGATATTTATTTGGGAAATATTTGGAGAGTCTGCCACAGGATTCTCAGCGAGAGTGCCTGAAATTTCCCTTTGAAGGATATCTTTAAACGTTATTGTTATAAATATCAAAGCCAGCTTCCACCTGAAGAAGCGCAAAGAGGTAAAGTCTGTCATTATAAACACCCCCTCAGCACATGTGTACCCAGACTTAAAAACACATCCTCACTGTGTTCTATTTACCTTTTTCAGTATGTCCATTCTGTACCTACACAAACGCCAATGTGCCCACATTTCTCAGCACGTTCTGAGATTCTTTTATCTGAAAAGTCAGAGCCCACTTGAGCAGAAGTTAATTTCTAGGAATGGTGTTACCTGAGACATTGTGGCATCAAGCGGAATGTGGCATTTGTGAGCAGAAGATCCCAAAATACGTCACACAGGCTGGTGATTAAACTGGCGAGAAGGTGGTAAAAAATGACGGCAACATTTTGAGAAGTTAAGGACAAGGAAGGAGGAAAAGGTAGGGAGTTGAGAAAGAGACAGTGAAACAGAGAGACAGAGAATTTTTACTTTGTTTCCATCCAGAGGCTAAAATCTGATCAAATTTATTGAATGGAAGGATTTATTATAGAAATCAGAATTTGAGAAAAACTTTTTTGAATAAAATTGTTATTTCTTATGCAAGCAATGGCTTTCTGTCTTAATCACAAAAATAGCAAGGATCCAAAGACTGGAAAGAGTAAAAGTTCTTTAGTCATGCTGAGATATTCCTTTCATTCTTTCACTATGAATACACACAGAGAAAGCCTTTCATTAGGCAGATAGAGCTCAAAGATAACACTACATTTTCTGCTTTCTTAAGATGTGGGCTAAGCACTTTTAAGACAAAAGCTGTAACAAACATAGTAAGCATTTTACAATGAGTATGTGTTAAATGTTAATGTCAGTTCACTTCTTTTTTCTACTATCTATGTGGATCGTAACAAATTATGGATGACATCGTTTGGATGATAACAAATAAACTATGTGGATCATAACAAATTATGGATAACATTGCAAAGAATGGGAATTCCAGAACACTTAATTGTGCTCATGCAGAACATGTACATAGACAAAGAGGCAGTAGTTCAAACAGGCCAAGGGGATATTGTATGGTTTAAAATCAGGAAATGTGTGCTTCAGGGTTGTATCTTTCACTATACTTATTCAGTCTGTATACTGGGCAAATAATCTGAGCAGCTGGACTATATGAAGAAGAAAGCAGTATCAGGATTGGAGGAAGGCTCATGAACAACCTGTACAATATGTAGATGACACAACCTTCCTTGCTGAAAACGAAGAGAACTTGAAGCACTTACTGATGAAGATCAAAGACTGCAGCCTTCAATATGGATTACACCTCAACATAAAGAAAACAAAAATCCTCACAACTAGACCAATAACAACATCATGATAAACAGAGAAAAGATTGAAGTTATCAGGGACTTCATTTTATTTGGATCCATAATCAACACCCATGGAAGCAGCAGTCAAGAAGTCAAACGACACATTTCATTGGGCAAATCTGCTGCAAAAGACCTCTTTCAAGTGTTCAAAAGCAAAGACGTCATTTTGAGGACTAAAGTGTACCTGACCCAAACCATGGTGTTTTCAATCATTTCATATGCATGTGATAACCAGACAGTGAATAAGAAAGACTGAGGAAAAATTGATGCCTTTGAATTACAGTGTTGGCAAAGAATACTGAATATACCATAGACTGCCAAAAGAATGAACATATCTGTCTTGGAAGAAGTACAGCCAGAATGCTCCTTAGAAGGGAGGATGGTAATACTTCGTTTTATGTACTTCGGACATGTTGTCAGGAGGGACCAGTCCCTAGAGATGGACACCATGCTTGGTAAAGTAGAGGTTCATAGAAAAAGAGAAAGACCCTCAACGAGATGGACTGACACAGTGGCTGCAACAATAGTCACAAACATAGCAACAATTATGAAGATGGCACAAGATCAGACAGTGTTTTTGATCTATTGTACACAGGATCGCTATGAGTCAGAACCAGCTCAACGGCAACTAACACCATTCTCTCAAGTCTTGAAGAAGCACAGTCTATTCATTCTGTCTTAGTTTCCTAGCGCTGCTGTAACAGAAATACCACAAGTGAATGGTTTTAAGGAATAGAAATTTATTTTCTCACAGTTTAAGAGGCCAAAAGTCCAAAATAGGGGCACCAGCTCTAGAGGAAGGCTCCTGTCTCCTCAGGGGAAGTTTCTGGTCTCAGATTCTCCAGCATTCTTCTCAGCATTCCTCGGAGATCTCCACATGGCATCTATCTTTCCCCTATTCATGCTCGCTTGTCTCTGTGCCGAATCTGCTTTTTGTTTTATCTATATCTCAAAAGTGACCAGGTTTAGACACAGCCTACACTGATATGACCTCATTAACATAACAGGAAAAACTATTTCCAAATGAGATTATATCTACACGTATAGGGGTAAGGATTCCAATGCAACTTTTAGGAGGACACAATTCAATCCATAACAGCCCACAAGGAGACAGGATAAGGGAAAGTATTACTGGAACAGAAATTTCTCATACCAAGTCAACGTGGCAGCGCTGGTTGATCCAGGCAGATGGAGAAGATTTTAAAGATGGCTCAGGACAGTCACTATTATTTCTAGTAGACAATGAGAATCAGGATTAAAGGTCTAAGCAAATCTGAAAGGCAAGTTAGGATGCTAAAGAGGAAAAAAAAAAAAAAAACCGGGTCTACCCACAAAGAAGAGATTTAGAGATTGAGGAAAATCATGTTCTAGAAATAGGTCAAGGTAACTGCTCCTAACATAGCATGTGTACACACCACACTCAAACTGTGGTAGCTCAAGTCATCCGTCAGGATTGGAACTTAATAGTATTTTTTCTTTTAGATAATAAAAAGAGGATACTTAATTAGTTTCTTAAAATAAAGAGAAGACGACTTCCGGCAAGATGGCGCTCGAGGCAGAAACACGACGCCGTCCCTCCACAACAAAGATCCGAAAAACTAAGCCAAACAGAGAATCAACAATCCTGAAACCCTAGAACATCAAATGAAGAGATAAAGAACTC
>NW_004444045.1:4768785-4774922 GCF_000243295.1 Trichechus manatus latirostris | reverse complement strand
TTAAAAAAATAAATAAAAAAATAAAGAGAAGAGGAAACATTCCTTGTGTCATTAAGATTTAAGTTGGACTCAACACAACTAATTTAAGTATGGAAAAATTGTGGTAGGAGACATTTTGCTGTATCATTAATTATTCTGAGATATAGTTCTAAGAATGTCCCTATGCCTCTTAAAATCTGTTTTCTTTTGAAACATTTTTTTTAAATCATTCAATAATTAACCATATATACATGTACAGAAAGATGGCAAAATATATTACTACAAAAAGGACTATGTTATGAGGGGAAAGCATTAAAAAATATATAAAACAAGATAAAGAAGTTATTTATCAAGCATGCTAAATGCACAGTATCTCCACCTACTGTAGACTAACAGATTTAAACTTTCAATGTTGGTGTTTTGCCTTTTTATTCTAATCCTAACTTTCCTCCTCTCTCTATGCTTATCCTTCACAGGAAGAAGTACTTATTTATGTTTTTGAGGGGAGACCAAATACTTTTCCTTTCACTTGTGAGCAGACACCATCAATAAAGTAAGAATCAAGTCACTGTCTCTAAGCTTCCCCTCTCCCCCAGCTAGTTTATTTCTAGGTAATCTTCCCCTCAGTTCCTTCTGTGCTTTTTTTTTTTTTTTTTAATTCAAACTATCCTGTTTTTACTTTTCAGAAATTTGTAATTTGGTCTCATCCTTACTATTCTGGCAAATATCAGAGCATCTTGAGGACAAAAAATCCTTGGTTTGGTACCTGACTCTGAGCTTAGCATAAAATTTCTTTGGAGGGGAGACAGTGGAGGAGATAGGTTTCCTTTAGACCTCAAGAAAACCAAACCTAGCAAATAATATCCCCAAGAAGTTATATTTGGTCAACTACGAGATAGATTCACTAATTAGTGTAGTGTAGTCCCCTAATGACTCAGCTCATTAATGCACAGACTTAGATAAACGCTGCAGGGCACGTCATGTCTCCCAAAATATGATCACCAATTTATATGTAAGCAGAGTCTACAAGACTTTTCCTTTTAGGTCTGTCTTTTGCTGAGTACACACAATGTGTTTGCTGCTGTCCAGGCAAGAATACAGTATAGTTTCAGCTTCATGGGGATTTACATCCCCAGGGTCAGCCTCACCAGACTCCAAAGGGGAATACAGAAAAGCACCTCAAGGGCAGATTCTCATCAGACTCATTCTCCTGCGTCTGATGTGCTATCCTTCTGACAGAAATACCATTCTCTAGGACTTGCCAGAGGACAGAAATCTACGCAAATATTTCCAATACGTTGAAAAAAGATAAAGGCGTATGGTCCAATCCCATTTGATACAGGGTATGATTTAACCATCGTTCTGTTGTACATAGGGTCACTATGAGTTGGAACTGAGTGGACGACCCCTAACAACAATAACAATGGTTTAACCAGCCCTGTCTCAATGGGCCACCATTTACAGAAGGAGTCATATTTAATAGCATTCTGGATTGAACTGGGGCATTATGGGGATAACTGAACTCAGAATATATCAGAGCAATTTTGAAGACACTTGAGTTTTTAAAAGAAACCTGGATGTGGAGTTAGCTGACCTGGGTCTGAGTCTCATTTCCACCACTTGGCTATAAGCTGTATGACAAATAATCATTCTAAATCTAAATTTCCTCTTCCATGAAATGGGAATGGTGTTTTTTTTTTTTTCTACCTCATAGGGTTGTTCCAAGGACTGAGATGAATCTGCAAAGTAATTCAAAACACTTTAACTCCCAGATTATTATCATCATCAATAACAACAACAGCATTAGAGAAAAACTACCCTATAGTTCTTGCCAATAGTATTTCTTGATTTAGAGCATTGAGGAGAGGCTGATAAATTCCCAGATGGCACTGAACCTCCCCTCCCGCCAAAATATCAATTAATCAGAAGACCATGGCTAGTTCTTCACACCAGTGGAAAGGATAACTTTTTTTTTTTTTTTTTGCCTCCATTATTGCTTGACTGATGCTGGAAGTTTCATTATTACTATTAACAAAGCCTTAAGCTAATGCTATTGTCCCAGGAGTCCTTGAGATTGTTGATTATTTCAACTTTAACTTAAGGGAATCTCAACTCCCATACCAGAAGAAAGTGTTGCAGAAAGATGAGAAATTGGGTACTAAGGGTCAGAGCACCATCTAAGGGGCAGTGAGATGAAAGCATCCACCAGGCCCCCATCAAATGTCTTCCTCAGGAACCCAAGCCCTTATCTCAGATAAACCTTCAGGACACATGGGATCTTGTTCATGGCCTTTCCTCAAAGTTCTACCAAAGGAGGTGGCACTGTCATCTGAGAAATCTGACAAAACTCCTCAGATGAGTATCTTTCCACTTTTGTCCTGTAGGCTCAGCATGCTCCTGACTGGCTAGTCCTTTTCAAAGACAGGCATTGGTGGTTCAGCGGTAAAATTCTTACATTTAATGAGGGAGATCAGGGTTTGATTCTGGCCAACGCACATCATGTGCAGTCAATTCCTGTCTGTCAGTGGAGGCTAGTCTGTTGCTGTAATGCTGAACAGGTTTCAGTGGACCTTCCAGACTAAAAGAGACTGGGAAGAAAGCCATGGCATTCTACTTCCAAAAATCAGCCAGTGAAAACCCTATGGATCCCAATGGTCCGATCTGCAACTGATCATAGGGATGGATAAGACCAGGCAGCATTTCGTTCCATTGCGCATGGGATCATCTTTAGTCAGGGCCCAACTAGATGGCACCTAACAACAAAAAAAGAACTGTGCAGGTGTGAGGGAGAGAATGCTCACTTAATTAAAAGGTGGTTTTCAGCAGCAGGCTTAGTACAACTGATCTTTCAGGGCATAAGCTCTTGCCTCCAGCATTGGCTCAGCTGCTACATTATCACAACCACTTCTTCCCTAGTGAGGAAGGGACATGAGAAGAAAGGAAGGTCTTTGCCTTCAGAATTGTGTTGTGGGGATCAGTGCCAAGCTGAGCCATGATGAAGCCTGTAGCAAAAGAAAAATCAGCAACACTGCGCCTGTCTTTACTGAACACGTTGCTATTTGATTAAATGTGGAATTGTGCATTAAGTTTTACTTTTTTAAATATTGCATTAAAATATTATTTGTCTTGATTACCATGGTTTTTGACAGCCCATTATATTTTGCACCCAGGGCGAATGTCTCACTCACCTCACTCCAATCACAGCCCTGACTCAGGATCTCAGTCCTCAGAGGAGAAAGCAAGAGATGAGGCGCAGTGCAGATAGCTACCACTGCAGTCAAACACTTCTCAAACTCGGAATGACAGAGCACCTCCTCAAAGAGCCACATCAGACTGGAATGTGTGGTCTCTCCTCTGACAAGACATCTACAATCTCTCGGGCAGGAGGAAGACACCAGACGCAGGGGCAAGTGAGAAACCTCAAGCCCAGAAACCTCAACACCACACCTGACTCTGTTACTAACGGGGCAACTTCTCTGGAGACAAAGCTGTTTCCCTAGGAAATGCCCTCCAACAGGCACCTGGACTGAGCCCTCTTCCTCTACAATTACCTCACTACCTCCGCGATACTCAGAAAGTTCTGAGTTTGAGTAATTCCTAAACCAGCTAACAGCCAGTCTGAGTCCAAATCTGTTGTTAACTTCAGTTCCTTTCATCCCTGCTGCTCACATGTCCCAGCCGTGCCGGGGAGTGGCATCCAGCTCTCAGCTGGGTTTGTAATAGGAATTAACATGTCATGTTGCTGTTCCTCTCTTCTTGCAATAGAGAGGCAGCAAATTGAGAATTAAAAGTATCACTTGAAAGATGCACCTTATTTCAAAAAATGCACATGTTAACAAACTCTAATCTCTTCTAACCCCTGCTAGGAGGAGAGGATCGGATAATGCATGCACAACCACATCTCTCACTGAGTTAATTCCCTCAATCCCAAAGCCAGGAGACAGGTTGCAACAATTCAGCTTTCCTCCAAAGGCAACTACAAGCCTAGTTCCTTTGTTGATACAGTATTTTCAATGTAACCACACTATTTAGCCATGATATTTTCAATCGCCTCATATGCATGCAAAAGCTAGACAATGAATATGAAAGACTGAAGATGAGTTTATGCTTTTGAATTATGGTGCTGGCAAAGAATACTGAATATACCATGGACTGCCAGAAGAATGAACAAATCTGTCTTGGAAGAAATACAGCCAGAGTGCTCCTTGGACGCGAGGATGGCGAGACTTCGTCTCACGTACTTTGGACATGTTATCAGAAGGACCAGTCCCTGGAGAAGGACATCATGCTTGGTAAAGTAGAGGGTCAGCTTAAAAGAGCAAGACCCTCAATGAGATGGACTGACACAGTGGCTGCGACACTGGGCTCAAACATAGCTAGTAATTGTAAGGATGGTGCGAGACCAGGCAGCGTTTCCTTCTGTTGTACACAGGGACGCTCTGAGTGGGAACCAACTTGACAGCACCGAACAACCAACAACAACAATCTAAACTATTTCGTTGCTCTACAGACATCAAAAGAAAAAGGAAGGAGGCTTGTATTCTGAGAGCCCCTTGTCCCAGACCAGGCCGCCTTGACTTTCTCCTCTCCTATTTTTCCTTCTGTTCCTTCTTTGCTTCCTTTCTCTGCCTCTCTGAGAGTCTAATTTGTGACAAAGTAGAAAGTACATGTTGTACCAGTCTTGGGCACTTAAGCTGCCAAATCTGTTTTCCCTGATAGATATGGTAGATTGAAGAAAGAACAACTGTAGCTGAAGATTAGATTTATTTTTCTGCATGTGTCCCAACCCTTGACACAGTACCTAGCAGTCTGCAGCTAACCTACTGTCTTCAGCAGAACTGGGGGGATTTTATTGGCTCCAAGAGCAGGGAGACAGAATTTCTCAGAGTCAGGTCAGACACTCCCTGCTGGCTTGTCAGCTCTTTCAGCATCACTCATAACAAGTACTGTACATCCTTGACGAAAACACTGGGAAGAAGACAGTGGGATATCTTTGGGAGGCAGAATGTGCTACAGCAGGCATAAAAGGACCCCAACTAAATGTTACTTTTTTTCTCTAACTCCTGACTCCACCATCAGAGTCCACTGGCCAAAATTTTTTTCAAATAAATCCAACAGTTACTATATTCCACAGCATAATTCCAAAATTACCCTCCTTACTTGCTATTCTCAACTATTTGTTCTTTGAGAATAATAATTTGTTTGTCAGTCATTAACACCTTAGTATAAGATGCTGTCAAATTTCTTTTGGATTGGAAGAAAAGCAGACAATGGAATAGAGGGAAGCAACAATATATATATTGTTTCAATGTCATTTGAAAAAATATTCAACATCATTTTTAGTGCTGAATATATATATATATACGTATGTATGTATGTGTATATGTATGTATGTATATTTGGCCAAGGAAAGGAGAAAGGAAGAGAGAGAACCAGTTTTGTTTCTATTTATCCTGTATCACTTGGCACTGCAATGGAGGGAGGGGGAGGGGAGGCAAGCAGTATCATATTACAAAATAAAAATTAAAGAAAACAGGATCTCTCCTCAAGGACAGACTGAATGTCCAACACAGAATTTGAAAAAAGAAGCAAAACAAACAACAATCCAATGGGGATGAAATACACCTGAGGTTGTCTATGCTACATAAACAGAGTGTAGAGAGCTGACATCAAGCTGACTCCCACTCACGGTGACCTTACGCAACAGAACAAAATGTTGCCCAGTCCCAGATCATCCTCACAATGGTCAGCATGTTCAAGTCATCTCTGTGCCTATTTTGACAATCTGTCTCACTGAGGATCTCCTTCACCTTCCTTGGCTCTCTACTTCACCAAACATGATGTTCTCCTCCAGCCATTGATCCCTCCTGATGACGTATTCAAAGTAAATGAGCTATACAATGTTCTGTTGTGATCCTTACAGTTTTCATAGGCTAATTTTCAGAAGTAGATCACCAGGCCTTCCTCCTAGTTTGCCTTAGTCTGAAATCTCCGCTAAAACCTATCCACCATGGATGACCCTGCTAGTATCTGAAATACCAGTGGCATAGCTTTCAGCATCACAGCAACACACAAGCCACCACAGCATGACAAACTGTGCTGTTTGAAACACTGGTGGCATAGTTTCCAGCACCATAGCAACACACAAGCCACCACAG
>NW_004444045.1:4724300-4768685 GCF_000243295.1 Trichechus manatus latirostris | reverse complement strand
GCCACCACAGCATGACAAACTGTGCTGTTTGAAACACTGGTGGCATAGTTTCCAGCACCATAGCAACACACAAGCCACCACAGCATGACAAACTGATAGACAGCTGGTGGGAATATAGTGAGGGGACTTTTATTTGCTTCTACTCCTCAATACAAGTTTTCTTGCTAAAATCATGCCTTATATTTGGCTTGTTTGTTCTCAAATCTTGTAACACGTTAGTCTTTTAGAAAACCTGACTTGGCCCCAGAGACCATGGGCTCTCCTCTCCTTCCTTCACCTCCAGGCTCATTCAAGTGTCTAGAAGGAACTGCAGCCTGGCTAGAAGAGTACTCTTTCACTGCCCCTCCTGCCTCTGAATTCTGGGTGGCTTTGCCTCCCGCCAAGGTTAAATAGATTTTAGGTCCAGATAGTCTATCTGAGAATTAGACCTGAACAACAACTCCATGGCTGACATTTATCTGATTTGATATGTATCCAAAGGCTGAGGGTTCCAATGCAAAGGACGCATCAGAGCATTTATTACCAAATGCTGTGGTCTGTAAATGGGCAAAATTATACTGGCGTTGGCTTCTCATTTTATAAGGAGGACATACTTTCCCAGAAGACACAGGTCTTTTTATACACTTTTCCTTTGTGTGTGTGTGTGAGTGTGTGTGTGTTTAAAGCATTGGATTCTTCGGAAACCGAATTTGAGATGCCCAGATTCCTATTCAGTTTTCATCTTTAAAAATAAAATACCCATAAGAGAATTCTGCCATTGCCCCCAAGAGACTGGAATGGAAATAAATACATGAACTTCTAAAGATAATTGGCTTCCAAATACCCTCCTATCCCTCATTCTCTAGTTCTTGACAACCCCTGTGGGAATCACGCAGTAAAGCAACTTGGGGTTCTATGGGTGCCTGATATGTGGCAGAGAGCCAGTCCATGGGAAATAATCTCTCAGGAACTGGGATGTGCTGCAGCCCGGCTGCTGCAAACTGGTAGAAATTCACTTGTTGCCGATAGTTACTGTAGAGGTGGCTTCAACGTGTGGTGACCCCACGTGCAACAGAATAAAACATTGTCTGGTCCTGCATCATCTTCATGATCTTTGATATGCTTGAGTCCACTGTTATAGCTTCTGTGTATTCTGAGTGCCTTCCAACCTAGGGGGCTCATCTTCTAGCATTACATCAGGGAATATTCTCTTGTGATCCACAGAGTTTTCACTGGCTAATTTTCAGAAGTAGAACAAGAAGCCTTTCTTTCTAGTCTTGGTCTGACTCTCCACTGAAACCTGTCCACCATGGGTGACCTGCTGGTATGTGAAATACTGGTGGCGTAGCTTCCAGCATCATAGCAACATGCAAGCCACCACAGTAGGACAAACTGACAGATGGGTGGTAGAGAAATTGACTAGCTCCGCTAAGGTTCCTGATTCTGAACTTAACCTTCTGGATTCCTCTTGTCCCCATGCTGCTCCAATCCCCTCTAGATGCTCCTTCTTACACAGTTCAAAACATGTATTTTGAATCCTCAAATCAAAAGGTTTCCTATAGTTTATTTATCCTAGGATACCACTTTTCCACATGTTCTTGTGTATGGCAATGAAGTGAATTGTTCACAATCTGTTTTCAAGAAATCGCAGGACACTTAACTCATTTATTTAACAAATACTTGTTGATCACTAATAAGTGAGCCAATCCAGTTGCTGAGAACACAAAAGTGAAAAAAGCAAGTAATACCTCCAACATTAAACAGCTTATATTCTAGTGGAGGCAGTCAGAAAATCTCCAAGAAAACAAGAAATTAAATGATAATAATGTCAGGTTATTCTAAGTGCTATAACTAACATGAACAGGTTCATATGCTACGAAGTGACTGGTGAAGAGAAGCATTTGCTGGAAGAGAGAATAACAGAAGGTTCTGATTTTAGATCTGGTAGTGAAGGAAGGCCCCTCTAGAAAGGTAACATTTTAACTGAGACATAAAAAATACAAAGCAATGAGCGAACCAGAGGCCAGGGGACTTTAGGCAAACGGAACATGTGCAAAGGCACTGAGATAAGAAATACTGAGAGTGTTACGGCAGAAAGAATGCTTCTCTGTTTGTAACACTGCAGCTATAGAAAGGCGAGATAAGCAGGGGCTAGAATATGTAGGATTTTGTATGTCATACTGAGGAGTTGGGGTATTATTCTAAACATAATGAGAAAATATTTTAGTTGGGTTGATTAACCACCAGCCCATGTCCACGGTTAGCTGAAAACAATATCTCAAATATGCATGCTTACAGGCAGTTCCAGGGAGTCCCCGCCTTCCGGTTCTGGCTTCATCTCCACTGGCACAGCTCCCTCCAACTTCCGCAAAAGAAGAATGAATAGGGGAAGGGCTGTGAAATGCATAAGTGAACACTTCAGTCTGCGTCAGTTTCCATTTAGCTTGCTTGATCAGCTCATCCCACACGGCCAAATGTCTCTAAACAACATAATTTTTAGTGCTGAGCATCATAGAGCATCCCCTTTACCTTGACCGATTTGGACTGCTTTAGGGTATGTGTTATTGGATAATTTTGTGAATGATGATAAAAAGTTGCTGTTTAATTAGCAGGGAAGAAGACAGCATTTGCAGTGAGATAATAAAGAAATCCAATAAAAGGCCATGATGATCATAATAGGAGATGGCTGTCCAAAAATGCTCCCCATTCTAAGTATCGCTATTGGCAGGCTGTCGTGTTAACTACTAAGCGAGAGGAAACACCTGAACACCTGGATGATCACCAGCTACAAAGGGAGAAGACTAAATTCACAATAAGAATACTCTGAACTTTTATTATACTTTCTGCCAGCAGATACATCCCAAAGGATGAAAGACACAGAAACTGAATAGCAAAGAAGTTGAAGGTTTGGGCTTTGGAATCACACACCCAGGTTTACATTTTCACTCACTAACACTTATCAGCAATGTGACCTTCTTGCCTTGCACTGCTTCTTATCTCATCAAATGGTACCTCCATACTTCCAGGTGGTTGGAGTCATGCTTCACTCCTTTCTTCATATCTCGTGACCAATCTGTCAGTAAACCTTATTAGGCTGGACCGTCAACATATCTCTAGAACCTAACTACTTCCCACCACCTCCACTGATGCTACCGTGGCCCAAGTCATCATCACCTCTTAATAGATTTGTACAGTAGTTTCCAAACTAATTTCCCTCCCAGACTTTTCTCAACAAGGCAGCCAGAGTGATCTGCCAAAAAGTCAGGGAGGTGTACATTAATCTCCCCCACATTGAGTGTGGGCTGGACTTAGTGACTCATTTCCAAAGAATGAAGTAGAGAAAGGGACAAATAGCAACTTTACAGTGGACAAAATGACAGACACCACCTTAACCTGGTATGTATGTTGATATTATGTACCCTGTGATAGGATACGGTGAGAAGAGCACTTCAACTCTGTAATACTCTTCCTCAAACCATAATTCTAGTCTAATCACGAGAATACATTTAACCAGTTGCCATTGAGTCATTTCCGACTCATAGCAACCCCATGTGTGTCAGAGTAGAACTGTGTTCCACAGGGTTTTCAATGGCTGGTGTTTTGGAAGCAGATCATCAGGCCTTTCTTCTGAGGCATCTCTGGATGGACTGGAAACTGCCAACCTTTTGGCAAGCAGCCAAGCATGAAAACATAAGACAAACCCAAATTAAGGGACACTCTACAAAATACATGACCAGTATACTTCAAAACTCGTAAGATCATGAAAAACAAGAAAAGACTGAGAAACTGTCACAGATCTAAGGAGACGCGATGACTAGATGCAATGTAGTATCCTGGATTTGAGGACTAAGGTGCGCCTGACCCAAGCCATGGTATTTTCAATCACCTCGTATGCATGTGAAAGCTGGACAATGAATAAGGAGACTGAAGAAGAATTGATGCCTTTGAAATTATGGTGTTGGTAAAGAATATTGAATATACCATGAACTGCCAGAAGAATGAATAAGTCTGTCTTAGAAGAAGTACAGCCAGAGTTCTCCTTGGAAGCAAGGATGGCGAGACTTCATCTCAAGTACTTTGGACATGTTATCAGGAGGGACCAGTCCCCGGAGAAGGACATCATGCTTAGTAAGCTAGAGGGTCAGTGAAAGAGGAAGACCCCTGATGAGATGGACTGACATAGTGGCTGCAACAATAGGCTCAAACATAGCAGCTATTGTGAGGATGGCGCAGGACCAGGCAGTGTTTCGTTCTGTTGCACACAGGGTCACTATGAGTTAGAACCGAGTTGATGGCACCTAACAACAACATCCTAGATTTGGATCCTGGAACAGAAAAAGGACCATAGTGCAAAAATTGGTAAAATCTGGATAAAATGTGTAGTTTAGGTAACAGGGTAAAGTAATGTGCCAGTGTTACTGTCTTAGTTTGACAAACATACCACGCTTGTGTTAGATGTTAACATTAGGGGAAACTAATGCTGAATGGTATATGGGAGTGCTCTGTATTATCCTCACAAATTTTCTCTAAATTTAAAAATATTCTAAAATAAAAAGTTTATTTTAAAAACGAAGTACATTAAGTCAGATCATTTCATTCCTTCTGCTCAGAACTCATGAAAGGCATCCCATCTTGCTGACGGCTCTGTGTGTGCCTCAATTCCTGACCTACTCTCAACTAAGGGAGTTTGTACTAGCTTTAGCCACATCCTGAAATGCTCTCCCTCCAGATGTCTGTATGATTTGCTTCCTCAGTTTCTTTAGATCTCTATTGAATGGTATCTCTTAGTGTGGCCTTCCGTGGCCATCCATCTGAAATTGCTACCTTCCTCTGATACTTCCCAGCCCTTGAACCTGTGCTATTGTTCTCCTTAGCAATGGTTCCATCTACCACACTGTATGTTTTATTTTGTTTATTGTTTACCTCCTCTTCTAGAATGTAAGTTCCATAAGGCAGAGACTTTTGGGGGCTCAGTGGTTAAGCATTCAGCTGCTAACCAAAAGATCAGCAGTTCGAATCCAATGGTTGCTGCTTGGAAACTCTATGGGGCAGTTCTACTCTGTCCTATAGGATCTCTATGAGTTGGAATGGCCTCAACAGCAACTTTGTTTTAATATATTCATGCTTTATCCCCAATTCCTAAAACAGTGTCTGACACATAGTAGGTACTCCTTAAATTATTCTTTTTCAAGAATTATATTGACTTTGGGTATTTACTTAACCTCGGAGTCTGTTTTTATAATTTTAAAATGAGGATAATAGTTACCTATACCATAGGTTTATTATAAAGCTTAAATGTGATAAAGGATGGGAAGCACTTTGCACAATATTTAGTACGTAAAATATTTTAAAAATTATATATTAACACTATTGGTGTTATTATTTACATTATTGATTATTCACAAGTGACTACAGATTGAATTAGAGCTGAAACGGAAAGATTTAAAACCTATGATTAACCCCTAATGCACACAGGTCTCTACCTATGGAAACATCCCATGGCCCCTTCCTCCTTAATGAACAATGGTCTGTCTGCTTCATTGTTTAAGGAGGAGAGAATGTTAAGGGAGAGAACAAGGTCATGAGACAGGACTACTTTTATCTTCATTATTCAGATAAAGAAACAGAAATTTAGCCAAGTTAATAACTTGCCTAGAGGGAAATGCTAGAAGATGAGACGGAAGGGACTAGAACCCCGGTCTACTTGACTCTGAAGCCTGCATCTCATCCTTATCCTGTGTTTGGAGAGTCTGAAGTTGAGACTGAGCACTTGGAGCACAACTATTTATACATGCTAATTGGGATTAGGTTTACATTTATTCTGCTTAGGTCACAAATCTTATTGTCCAAGCATACATGTCAAGTCTGATCAGGAACAACTGGAGCTTGGAATTGAATTTCCCATGCTCTCTGCCCCCAACAGCTTGTAGGTTAAAGTTAAACGTATGTGTTATCCATCTCTGCAGCTTGGCTCCAGGGACATTGATTGGCCTAAAAATTAAATAGCACAGGAGACATACTCATCCAAACCAGACTCTTTCGTCTTCTTTAGTCAGACTCATGGTGACATTCTGGAAACTGTGCACCATGCAAGGTGAAGGTATTTTTCCAGGGATCTTCTCCCAGGAGGAAGAAAAGGATCCCTAGACAGATGCATGACCTTATAGATTTGGTAGTCTCCTTTCCCTTTATGAAAGAAGAAACTGGGAAACAAGGTGAAACTATTCTGTTGATAGACATCAGAGACAACTGGATTTATGCTGTGTAAATAAGTATGAGTTCTGGAGGTTCCAGCCTTCCCGTGAAGAATGGAAACATTGGACTATAGCTCTAAGTGCTCAGTGATTGATAGCATGGGCTGAGCGAGGCCTCCGGCAGGGTGAAGAATGAGTTACAGCTGCGGAGTTCTATGTGTGTGCTCAGCACCAATGACGGCCAGCCCATAAACCTCAGACAGCCCTGGCCCACACTGGCTCCCACTCACGGTGAATACTGATTTCATGCTGGCTGATTTTATCCTTTTAGGTCTAAGGAGAGGACAAGAATGAAGAAGAAACCATAATAACTAGAACAACAGAAACCACAATTCAGGACATTCAGCACACTATTATGCTATAAGGGTGGCAGAGAGAAGGTAGAACCACTCCTAATTGGTTTCTATCTTCTCTATTATGGTTAATTATTTAAAAACTATAAGGTGTGGGGAAATAAAACAAAACTGAGAAGGAATTACACTTCAAGCAAGAATACTGACCCATGACATAATGTAAGTTGATATGATGTAAGTTGATTTCCTGCCCAGAGAAACCTCCTAGGGTTCAGATGAGGTCACAGAAACATTGTTAGTTAATTTTGTAGGCAGTAACTCTGGCATCTTCCCATGTTCCATGAGTATTCATATAAATTTTGTCCCAATTTTCAAAACGAAAAATACGGAATTGAGAAATATTACTTTATTGCTCTGTTCTCAGAAAACATATGGAATGTATTATTGAGTGAGTAAAGTATAAGAATGGAGCCCTGGTGGTGCAGTGGCTAAGAGTTATGGCTGCTAAACAAAAGGTCAGCAGTTTGAATCCACCAGGCACTCCTTAAAAACCCTATGGGGCAGTTCTACTCTGTCCTATAGGGTCATTGTAAGTCAAAATTGACTCAACAGCAACGAGTTTGATGAGGTGGGGGGATAAAGTATGAGAATAAAGGGAGAGTATGCTGTTTTCCAGTACTTGTCACCCTTTTGCAAGAGCAAATCCCACCCAAGTCCAGGCATTCCCTTTTGTGATGGTTGTGATGGTGCTATGGGAGGGGACTGATAGAGATGTTGTCTGTACACATTGTCAAACACCTTGCTAAGATCAAGATGCACTGAATCTCTCAGGTGTTCCTGTAGAAAAGACAGAAAAACATCTGTTAATGATGAATCAAGAAATTAACTTTCATAGCAGATAAATGTAAACCTGAAGGTAAGCCCCTAGATTGGCACCATGCTGACCTGGCCTTTTAGGGTTTGATGCTTTTATTTTCTTTTTTCAATTCAGTAGTTTTAAGAAAGTATCTTTTGTCTAATTCCTATATGAGATGAAGTTGAAAGGCATAACTAACATAAAATACTGAGAAATAAGATTCAAAGAGGTCTGTTTTTAAATTAAAACTTTAAATTAAAAAAAATATATACAGATAGCCAAGACAAACAAGTGTGAGAAATACAATAGGAAAACACATGATATTAGTAATATATGAAGTTTTCCCACAAAGTTAATAAGAAAAATACTAAACCTCCAATAGATATAAGGGTATAATCCACAAAACAAAAAAGCTTCCAAACTTTTAAGTCGTATGTTCAATCACTGCAACAAAAGAGCAACATACTATATTTACCTATTAAAATTTCAAATATCAAATGAGGACAAGAAGAAATTCTGATGTTTAATTTTAGTGGAGATCGATTTGATGAACTTATTACAAAGGGATTTAGCAGAGCCTATTAGCATCCTTCCTAACAAATCTGTCAGTTTATCGTACTGTTGTGGCTTGCATGGTGTTGCGATGCTGGAAACTATGCCACCAGTATTTCAAATGCCAGCAGGGTCACTCACAGTGGACAGGCTTCAGTGGAGCTTCTGACTAAGGAAGACTCAAACTGAAAAGAAACAGCTTCAAACAACCATTAATAATCAGACTGTAGAATGCACAAAGTACAAATCTAGAAAAATAAGCAGTCATCAAAAATGAAAATGGACAGCATAAAGATCAATATCCTAGGTGTTAGTGAGCTCGAATGGACCGGTATTGGCCATTTTGAATCAATCATATGGTCTACTATGCTGGGAATGACAAATTGAAGAGGAATGGTATCCCATTCATCTAAAAAAGAATACTTCTAGAAGTATAACACTGCCAGTGATAGCATAATATCCATACAACTACAAGGAAAACCAGTTAATATTATTATTCAAATTTACACACCAACCACTGAGGCCAAAGATGAGGAAATTGAAGATTTTTACCAACTCCTTCAGTCTGAAATTGATCAAACATACAATCAAGGTGCATTGATAATTATTGGTGATTGGAATGTGAAAGCTGGAAACAAAGAAGGATTGGTAGCTGGAAAATATGGCCTTGGTGATAGAAACGATGTCTGAGATTGCATCACAGAACTTTGTAAGACCAATGACTTCTTCATTGCAAACACCTTTTTGAACAATATAAATTGTGACTAAACACTTGGACCTAGCCAGATGGAATACACAGACATCAAATCAACTACATCTGTGGAAAGAGACGATGGAGAAGCTTAATATCATCAGTCAGAACAAGACCATGGGCCAACTGCAGAAGAGACCATCAACTGATCACATGCAAGTCCAGGTTGAAGCTGAAGAAAATTAGAGCAAGTCAATGAAAACCAGAATAAGAACTGGAGTATATTCCACATGTATTTGGAGACCGTCTCAAGAATAGATTTGATGCACTGAACACTAATGACTGAAGAACAGACAAGTTGTGGAATGACATCAAGGACGTCATACGTGAAAAAAGCAAAAAGTCATTAAAAAGACAGGAAAGAAAGAAAAGACTAAAATGGATGTCAAAAGAGACTCTGAAACTTGCTCTAGAATGTAGATAGCTAAAGTGAACAGAAGAAATGACAAAGTAAATGTGCTGAACAGAAGATTTCAAAGGGCAGCTCCAGAAGCCAAGGTAAAGTGTTATGATGAAATTTGCAATGATCTGGAGTTAGAAAACCAATAGGGAAGAACACATTCAGCATGTTTCAAGAAGAACTGAAGAAAAAATCAGCTTCAAATAGCAATACTGAAGGATTCTTTGGGCAAAATATTGAATGACGCAGGAAGCATCAAAAGAAGATGAAAGGAATACACAGAGTCACTGTACCAAAAAGAATTGGTCGACATTCAACCATTTCAGGAGGTAGCATATGATCAGCAACCAATGGTACTGAAGGAAGAAGTTCAAACTGCACTGAAGGCATTGGTGAAAAACAAGGCTCCAGGAACTGACGGAATACCAACTGAGATGTTTCAACAAATGGATGCAGCCATAGAGGTGCTCATTCATCTATGTTAAGAAATTCGGAAGACAGTTTCCTGGCCAACTGACTGGAAGAGATCCATATTTGTGCCCATTCCAAGGAAAAAAGAATGTGGAAGTTATTGAACAATATCATTAATATCACACACAAGTAAAATTTTGCTGAAAATCATTCAAAAGAAGTTGCAGCAGTACATTGACAGGGAACTGCCAGAATTTCAAGCTGGATGCAGAAGAGGACGTGGAATGAGGAATATCATTGCTGAATTTCAGCCAGTTGGATCTTGGCTGAAAGCAGAGAATACCAGAAAGATATTTACCTGTGTTTTATTAACTATGCAAAGGCATTCGACTGTGTGGATCATAACAAATTACGGATAACACTGCAAAGAATGGGAACTCCAGAACACTTAATTGTGCTCATGTTGAACCTGTACATAGACCAAGAGGCAGTCGTTCGAACAGAATAAGGGGATAATGCATGGTTTAAAGTCAGGAAAGGTGTGTGTCAGGGTTGTATCCTTTCACCATATTTATTAAATCTGTATGCTGAGCAAATAATCCTAGAAGCTGGACTATATGAACAAGAATGCAGCATCAGGATCAGAGGAAGACTCATTAACAATAACCTGGGATATGCAGATGATACAACCTTACTTGCTGAAAGTGAAGAGGACTTGAAGCACTTACTGATGAAGATCAAAGACTAAAGCCTTCAGTATGTATTACACCTCAACATGAAGAAAACAAAAATCCTCACAACTGAACCAATAAGCAACGTCATGATAAATGGAGAAAATACTGAAATTGTCAAGGATTTCATTTTGCTTGGATCCACAATCAATGTCCATGGAAGCAGCAGTCAGGAAATCAAATGATGCACTGCATTGGGCAAATCTACTGCAAAAGACTTCTTTAAAGTGTTAAAAAGCAAAGATGTCATTTTGAGAACTAAGGCATGCTTGACCCAAGTCATGGTACTTTTAATCATCTCATATGCATGTGAAAGCTGGACAGTGAATAAGGAAGACTGAAGAAGAATTGTTGCTTTTGAATTACAGTGTTGGTGGAGAATATTGAATACACCATGGACTGCCAGAAGAATGAATAAATTTGTCTTGGAAGAAGTACTGTCAGAATGCTCCTTAGAAGTGAGGATGGTGAGAATTCATCACACGTACTTTGGACATGTTATCAGGAGGGAACAGTCTCTGAAGAAGAAGGACTTCATGCTTGGTAAAGTAGAGGGTCAGCAAAAAAGAGGAAGAACCTCAAGGAGATGGATTGACATGGTGGCTCCAACAATGCGCTCAAACATAGCAATGATTATGAGAATGGCAAAGGACCAGGCAGTGTTTCATTCTGTTGTATACAGAGTAGCTATGAGTTGGCACCAACCCAATGGCACCTAACAACAACAACACTGATAGCCTTGAGGCACTCCACGTCCTTTGACGTATTTTCTACTTCCAGGAAGCTTTCCTAAAGTTATAGAAATTCAAGCCAAGATTTGCATGCAAGATATCCATCTCAGCATTATATGTATCAGCAAAGAGAAGTAGGAGATGGGGACAGAGAGGTAGTGGAAAAGGAAGAGGTGGAGAGGAGAAGGAGATGTAGAATAAGGAAATAACAGACATATGCAAATTAATAAATGATTAATTATTAGATATTCATTACATGAAACTTTATATATGACCATAAATCCAATGCTTTTAAATAAATAACATGAGAAAATGCTTTTGTTAAAGGCTTCTTTAAATCTTACTGCTAAATTTCATATTAATTTCTATTAAACATCAACTGTACTAATATCAGAAGTACTGTAATTTAACAAAAGTTTTTATCTAAAAGATAAAAAAAAGGATAGTTTCATTTCTAAAGGCTTAGTGATCCACTTCCAAAAATCTGCCAATGAAAATCCTATGTATCACAAGGGTCTGATCTGCAAGCAATCATGGAGATGATGCAGGACAGGCTAGCATTTTGTTTCATTCTTCATGGGGTTGCCATGACTCTGGGGTTGGCTCAATGGCAGCTAACAGTAACAATAACAACAACAACTAAACTGTGAGCAACTTTCCAAGAAAGTGTCACAACTTTTCAGCACATTATCTGGAATATATACATAGAAAGCATTTAGTAAATGTTTGTAGACTAAATTATTGCAGACTCAATCTTGGTTTAGTCCAAGTTCCCTAGAAGACAAAGCTCAAGACAAAGCTTACATGCTATTCTTTCATGGGAATACTAACAGAGTAATATTGAAGAAAAAAAGGAAGCAAGGTAGGAAAGGAGGGACAGTAAAAAAAGTTGTGCGTCACCATGCTGTCCACAACTTTACAAGAAAACTTGGCCGGTTTTTAAGTTCCACAAAATGTCTCTGTGCATTTTGGATGACTACATCTTGGAGCAATCTTTCAGAAGGAGAACTGGTGAAAAAATGTATCTACTGCCTTCTTTCTATCTCCTGCCTGTCTAGTCAAACTTTGTCCCATAGGGCATTAACTCCCTCACACATCTGGCTGTGTTACCTAACCCTCTGAGCAGCCACTGGGGATGCCAGATCCCATGCTGTGTGGCAGTTTACCTGAGTCCTGAGATGATGAGTTGAACTAGAGTCTCTGTTTGTTGATCACTTTGAGTCTGAGCATTGGAGGAAATGAGACTTCTGCTATAGTGGGAACAATGGAGGCAGTGCTGAAGACCAGCCCTAACCCAGGAGAGGTAGAGACAGCTAGAGATGTCATGAGATGAGTCAGCTGCATCAAGAGTCTCCACAGAGTGAATGGCAGAGGGACCAGGAGACAGGTGGAGCCAAGCAAAATTGGAAAGGTGATGTCACAGATCTGATACATTTAGTTGCACAAGTAGAGAGTCTATGTCCTAACCAAAACACATAATGGTCCCCCTATGAGTCTCCAAAGTCAAAGCATAGATGGAGTATTGTGTTCAGTTCCAGTAGTCCTAATATAAGAGGAGAAGTTAACTTCAAACAACAGCATAAAATGAAAGAGATGGCCACAATGAGGAAGAGTCTAAAAAACATGCTGTTTAAGGGACTGTCAAAGACACTGTGATTATGTGCTGAAGAAGAAGGATGACAAGAAGGAAAAAGAAGAGGTGGAGGAGATGGAGGAATAGGAATACAAGAAGATGGAAAAAGAAAAGACAATTGGTATTTCTAGGCAGAATGCAAGCTCTCCAAGTATCTGAAGGTCTATCAAGTAGAAAAATAATTAGACTGACAACTGACATTGTGTATCTTTAATGGATAGAACTTCGTTCGATTAAAATAAAAGGGGGTAGATTTTGTTTCAAAATTTGGAAGAACTTGTTTAATATAATTAGTCCAAAACAGAATGTTTACTTTGTGTAATAGTTCTTCCGAATTATTCATATTCAAAATACGTTCAAGCAGAAGCTAGACACCTATGTACCAGATATCGCATTGGGTAGGAAGTTGAATGATCTCTGAATTTTCTACCAGCTGTTATATTGCTATATTGTATTGTCATTCAGATAATCAACTGAGTTGTATGGAACTATAGAATCTAACAACTGGCTAATTAAATGCAAATAAGATCAACAGAGTGCATTTCTTATTCAGAGCACCTAATAAAATTCTTACCATTGCTTTCCTTTATTTAGCATCAGTTACCTCTGACAATACATAATGATATTTCCAGAAAAAAGATAAAAATAGTAATGTAATAATAATAATAATGCTAATAATAATAATAATAGTAATGAAATACTATGATGTTTTGCACACACATAATGTATAAGAGGTACAAAGAATATTTATATTCTAGATCTTTTGGTTTTTGCAGCAGTCTTGGCTTAAGCATAAGAGATAAAACTTAAGATGGCATAAAAAGAGAAAGAATGTTTCTGGAATATGCAGATAGTAAAAAAGACTACAGCCCCAAGAATGAGAAAACTACTGTAATTACTTGCTTTGTGTTGAGCTTACAGGTAGCAACATCTTTATTCTTGGATTAAGTCTCAGTACCTCAAATCATTTATCTCCTGTACTGTCCTCTCATGCTGTCAACTACAACACCCATGTTGAAATCTAACTAGTAATTTTCTTAGGTTTCTAACGGACATCAGGCCTTTCTGACAGGACAATTTCTCCAAGCCTTTCTGAGTATTTTCACACCAGGTACTAGTCATCCCTCTAATCTAACTCCTCTTTCAGGTCCCATCAAAGATTGGATTGCTCCTCTTTCCTTGATTGATCTCCGGAGTTTAGTATCTCTTACCCACCACTTGCCTACTGAGAGAAATTTCTCCAACTCTGCTCTACCCAAAATCCATGAGGTGTGGTGGAAACCAGCCCGGCCTCAAATTTGGTAGAGTCAAAGCCTGTGGACTCCATTGGCTTCCACTCCCAACAAAAAGGTCAGCTAACTGACGCAGACTTGGGCCATGAGCTTTTATGCAACTTCAAACACTGACGTCCTGTGAACTAGGGCAAACCACCTGCATCTAGACCTTTACTTATAAATTGAGAAGATGAAACCCTGACTGACCTCACAGAATTGCCACAAGGGAAACTCAGAATGTCTACAAAGCCTTTTGGAAATGCCAGGTGACCCCTTTGGAAGTGTCTTCTTTCTATTCAGTAAGAAATGATCTATAGTAGACACCATCCTAAAAGTAATATAGAAAATATTTGTCTGAAACTCATCAAATTCTGACCTCTGGGTCTTTGGCAAAATATGAGTGCATGTTTTCTTAATGCCCTTACCCTCAAAGATAGATGATTCCTTTTACTAAATTGAGGAGAGGGGTGAAGAGATGAAGAGAGTTGACCCTATTTCAGAAACCTTGCTTAAAATCTCAGAGAAAATATACTGTAATCTATTGTGGATTTGGAAAATTTTTTCAATATTTCACAGAAGAAAAATAGTTCCAAAGAGGTAAGTGACTTCTTCTATTTAATTCAGTTTATGAGCCTCAGAAGAACTGGGCTACAGTTGCAAATAGAGTTTCCTGTTGCAGATAGTGTGCAAGCCAAGAATGGGCAACCATTTGGTAAAGACATTTAAAGAACATTGAAACATACAATGGTAGGGAAATAAGTATTCTTTAAGGTCATTGATTCATTTGACAAATGCTTATGTAGCATAATCCATCCTATGCCCACACCTGTCTATTTGTAGTACTGTGATGGCTTGCATATTGCTGTGATGCTGGAAGCCATGCCACCGGTATTTCAAATACCAGCAGGGTCACCCATGGTAGAGAGGTTTCAGCAGAGCTTCCAGACCAACACAGACTAGGAAGAAAGTCCTGGCAATCTATTTCTGAATATCAGCCCATCAAAGCTCTATGAATCACAACAGAATATTTGTCTGATATAGTACTGGAAGATGAGCTTCCTAGGTTGGAAGGCATTCAAAATACACAGTGGTTGCAACAATGGACTCAAGCATACCAATGATCATGAAGAATGCAGAGGAACAGGAAATATTTTGTTCTGTTGTACATGGGTTCACCATGAGTCAGAGCTAACTCGACATCAACTAACCACAACAACAACATCTTATGCCAATTACCAAAATTACCCAATTATTTCCCTTCCAATATCCAAGCACCTTGTTATATGACTTCATATGTCTTCCCGTTAAAGAGTAAAATTTGCCTGCTCTCACCCACTAAATCTGGATTGGTTGTGTACACTAATTTGGCTAATAGAATATGGTACACAGCACATTGTGCTAGTTCTGAGCCTAGGCTTTAAGAGGCCTTGTTCTCTCGTAACACTGGCCAGTTGCCATGAGAAAAAGCCTGGACTAGCCTCCTGGATGACGAGTGATAACCACTCCCATCACTCCAGCCAATCACGAAACATGTGAGTGAGGTCATCCTAGACCAGCCAGAAGACAGCCTGCCACTCACCCACCAACTGACCACAGATACAAGCAAGAACAAGCCCAGCAGAGATCAGCCAAGCTTTGCCTAGACCAGTAGAACTAACAGACCCATATATTCATGACAATAATAAATGCTAAAATGTTTATTGTTTTAAGCCATTGAGTTTTGGAGAGTTTTTGTTATATAGCAATAGCTAGCTAATATACAATCAGATATTGGACTAAACCCTGGGATTCCGCCATTGATTAAGATGAACAATGCTGAAAATCCTTTCCATCCCTTAGGGTAAATGATTTTATAAAACTCCAGACCATATTACCTTTTCTGAATACCACCAGTATATACATATTTATGTCCTTATGAATTTTAAAAATGAGTTCAAACTTGACTATAAACAGAAGCTCTGATGTATTCTACTCTGCATGCCAAAGTGTGAACATACTGTTCAGAGATCACTGAGTTCCTGGTGGCACAAACAGTTAACATGCTCAGCTGCTAACCAAAAGGTTGGAGGTTCTAGTCCACCCAGAGGCACCTTGGAAGAAAGGCCTGATGATCTACTTCCAGCAAATTAGTCATTAAAAATTCTAAGGAACACAGTTCTACTCTGACACACATAAAGTCACCATGAGTCAGAATCGACTCCACGGCAACAGGTTTGTTTTGGGTTTTGCTCTCCATTACTTTAGATCTTTTGTATTTCCCCTCGGTCCATGGATGGTGGAAACGGTTTGTGCTCAGCTACTAACCTGAAGATTGGCGGTTGGAACCCACCCAGCAGCATCACAGAAGAAAGGCCTGGCAATCTACTTCTGTAAAGATTACAGCCAAGATAACCCTATGGAGCAGTTCTACTCGAACACATTGGAGTCCTGTGAGTCAGAAACAACTCAAAGGCAGTGAGTTTGATTTGTGTGTGTGTGTGTTTCCACAGGTGGCGCTGTGATCCAGTGCCCAGGAGAGGCAAGGCTGCCATTCTCTTCCACGCTTCCCACCAGACAAGCAGGCTGGGAAATCACACAGCTCCTCAGAGCAGCTTTGCAAGGATGCCGACGTTTTGCGTCCTCCCTGCTGTGCTGGATTCTGCTGAGCTTGCCTCCACTAGAAAAACACGGGTGCATGTCCGCACTGCCCTGGAGAGAGACAGGGTCCTTGGAAAGGCAGGTCTGCTGTAGGCAGAACTTCTGCACTTACAGTACTGCATTTGAGCCCAGGATGACATCACTCAGCTCTGAACGCTATTACGGTGTAATTAAGAGCATGGCTTTGTATGCTCTGCCTACTAATTTGACTAGAGATTCCCTTATTTTTGCCTCCGTGTTGTCTTCCTGTCTTCTGCCCAACCAGGAACATCAGAGTGTCCCAAAGAAATGCACTCTGGGCCACGGCCACAAAGGCAGAAGGAGACAGAGCTGATGTTCTCCTGAGCCCTCCAGCTCCAGGCACAGTGAGATAAAAGCACAATGAGGTAAAGCTCAGAATGGCTCAGCAGCCCTTTCTCTTCTTTTTTCACCTGGTTCTGGCCCCCATGCAAAATCCTGATGCTCTCCAACACTGACCTTTCATGAAATGATAAGAAATTACATCAATTCTCACTTCAATATAGAAGCAGTATTCATAAGAGAGTCTCTCTACTATGTTTAAATATGAAAAAATACTTAATACTTTCAGTCAGGGAGAAAGGAGGAAGAAATGAACAGAATGGACAAATAAACTTTGCAGTTTAAGTGAACTCAAACCCACTTGACATTTCTCATATGCTCTGCAAAGGACAAAGCATGTATAATAAACTTGTTACCAGCCACCTTCCTGCCACTGCCTTTCAGGAGTTTGTAAATCAGCCTCCACAGGCATTCTAGGTGTTGAAAAAGCAGTTCCATGCAATATGTTACAAGCTAACTGGTTCTAAGCCCTTGATTAATGGGAAGAGAGCACTATGAGACAGACTATTTGTTCATTCATTCAACAAATAATTATTGAGCATCAACGACATACGAGTACCCTACAGGGGCTGAAGATACCAAGGAAACAAAGCTCTAGACAGTGGAGAGAAAGGGCCCACCCACTCTCCATTCTCTAGTCTAGGGAGAGGCCACTTGGGCAAGGTATATTTATGATGTAGCTCAGGACAGAAGCAAGAATAGTTCTTGGCCTACTGAGAAGAGAGAGTTTACAAGTAAAAATACTCTCTGCAGTTAAGTAAAATAAATACCCTTTTCAGCCCAAGAATTGGGGACGAGAACAAGAGAAGTAAGTAATATAGTTGTGTTTTTGGTGGATCATCTCATATGATCTTCACAATGACTGTTTAGGGTAGATTTTGATATCGCACCCACATTATATACAGGAAGCTGAGGCGTAGAAAGGTTAGTAAGTTGCACACATTCACTTTTTGGGAGGAGTCATGAATGGAAGTCAAGCAGCTTGACTCCAGAGCTTGCACTCCACCCTCTAACAACTATGCCACGATGCCACCATTTTGGGTCTATTTGACCCAACTGGAGTCAAAGATATGGTAATAGAATAAATATTATTCTTCTATAGATCGGAAAGGGGGGTTTTAAAACCAAAATAAAAAACTTGTTGCTATTGAATCGACTCATAGTGACCATATAGGACACAGTAGAATTGCCCCCATAGGATTCCCAAGAGACGGCTGGTGAATTTGAACTGCCAACTGTTTGGTTAGCAGGCATAGCTCTTAAACACTGCCCCACCAGGGCTGGGTTGGAGTTGGGAAGAAATTAATCCTCCTAGTAGAGAGATGATGTATTTTAGGTGAAAAACCAGCAACAGTGTAGAGATACAGGCACTTCTGGTTCTCCGTTTCCTGCCATAGTCACAAAACCAGAGCTCATCCCCCATCCCCACTCCCATGCTCGCTCACTTCAGGGAAATAGTCGACCATTTCCCACCCTCAGCTCCCACCCCTTTGCTCTCCTCAGGGAAATAGCTGACAGGAAGAATATGCAGAAACAGTCACTGAGGACCAGGAAAATCGCTGGCATTTGTAATTGATGTAATATTTTGAAAAACTATTTCTTTTTCTGTCCAAGATCTAGTTAGTACGCGGCAGAGTTAGAATTCTCTAGAACTCGTACACCCTACACTACAGTCTCTCTAAAGTTAAATAAAATAAGTACCATTTTCAGCCCAAGAACTGGGGAGGGGGAAGAGAGAAGTAGATAACAGTTGAGAAAAGACTGCCCTATTTCCCTACCTCTGACCTGAAAGAGAAGAAGGGTATCAAACAAAGGAGAATCATGCTAGCATAGAGGAGGAGGGGTCTCTCCCCACTACCTGCTTAAGTTTCTTTCTGGGCGTCACCTTGAAGGTATCCACACACAAAAAACTAAAAGTGCCTTCATCAGGCTAAAAGATACTGTAAAATAGAGTTGCAAAAAGAGAAAAGGATCTGAATCTAACTCTCCAGAGTCTCCTTTGGCTGGTGTTTGGCATCAATGGAATTCGGAAATTCCTGTGTGTCCTCTGGAAGGATTCCACCAGTCGTGAGAAAGAGGAAGAGCAGCCTCTGACATCCAGAACTGATCTGACCTTTACCATCAGACCTCAATGCTGGCTACAAGCTCCTCTGATGCTTCCAGCCGGCCCATTTTGTTCTCCTGTTGAGCAAATATATCTCAGAGAATATCTATATCAAACTAGATTACTCTGAGAGCATGATAAAGTGAGACAAAAACATTCACTCTGCTACACAAAACACTCAACATCTCTCCCTCACTAAATGAGTGGCTGTTGCTTTATCTTCACTCTAGTCTGTCTTCCCTATAAATCATTACAATTATCTTATCCCTAAAGATAAGATTTTTTAAAAATACCCAATCAAAGAATTGCTCCTATTTTCCTAAAACACCCAATGTAGAGTAAGCCTCTGCTACCTAAGACCCGCCCCCAAATTAGTCAACAGCCTAAATCCTATATATGATGTTGTTAGGTGCCGTCGAGTTGGTTCCGACTCGTAGTGACCCTATAGGACAGAGTAAAACGGTCCCATAGGGTTTCCAAGGAGCAGCTGGTAGATTTGAACTGCTGATCTTTTGGTTAGCAGCTGAGCTCTTAACCACTATGCCACTAGAGCTCCTAAATCCTGTACGTAGTAGGTTCCTTTTAACACTATTTTATTGGGATGCCCCATAGCTTCCTATAGTTTGTGCTCTCACTCACTCAGTGAGAAATAAACCCAACTTGTTCATCGACAGATATGTTCCTGGTGGTCTCTAGCTGAAGCTCATTGGCAGTAGGTAAGGATGGCTGGCAAGTTTTCTGGAGAGAACCACCACAGTTAGGGTGAAGTGGATGATCAGTTAGATTTTGTTGCGTAACAACAACAGCAAAAATAACCATAAAATCTCTTTGGCACAACACAGTAAGTATTTACTGCTCATACATCCGGTGGTCAGGTAGGCTGCTGATTTTGGGCCACAGTCACTCAGATTTCTGGGGGCAACTGACCATTGGCTGATCTGGACTAGGATAATTAAGCAACCCAGCTCTGCTCCAAGTGTCTCTCAACCTTGAGCAGGTTAGCTCCCGCACGTTCCCATGGTGACGGCAGAGGCACAGGATAGCAAGAAAAAGCGTGCAAGGCGTCTTGAAGGCCTAGGCTCAGAACTGGCACATCACTTCTGTCTCATTTTCAACTGAAGTAAAGAACTTGCATTTACAAATATCCAAAGCAAGTCACAAAAGCAGACCACAGATTTGGGGAGGAACTAAGGAAGTGGAAACGGGAGCATGTGGAGAATTGACTCTACGCAAACAGACTCAGTGGCAAAGAGCATGACAAAGAGGGGTAGTTTGAAGAACTGGGGCCCTCACTGCAATCCTCCACAGATACCATGATAGCCTGCCCAGGCAGACTTCAAGGAGCCTATATAATATCAGTGAGAGCCAAGTTAAGGCCAGGATGGCCAGCGATCCCGTCCCCCAAGCCGAGAGTAACCAACCAGACTCTGATTTACACTAGCCGTAAACTCCGACCATGAATCCCAGCAGGGCAAACAGCATCCAGCAGGCAAGGAACATGGCTCCATTACTCACTAAAGCCAGAAGACACTGCACCCAAGGACCCCTAAGGCTTCCACTCTACCCCAAGTTTGTGTAAACCACATTTCTCCCCATACTCCTAAATGATCTCTGGCTATGGGGGACGCAGGGAACTAGAGTCTTAAGACCTGAGCAGGCAAAATAAAGATGGTACATATTCTCTGCACATTGGAGTTATACTGTGTGTTAATCTGTGAACCCTTGATATTGTCAACACCAAAGACTGTCAATTTTTCAAGAAGCCTAAAATGTTCTAGAACCTGGACCACAGCAAGGCTTCCTATCATATTTTCCACTATCTCTGGCCTAGCAGGCAATATTGGAGAATGATGAACAATCTTTTCTCCATCTGTCTGATTAGAAATATTCTCTTTAAATTTGGGGGCCTGCTCTAATTTGTAGTGCTATCTCTATTTTATTTTTCAAATGAAATTACTTTATAAGTACCTCACAGGCTATTGTGAGAATCAAATTAGATAGCAGATGTGAAAGTACTTTGGAAAGTTCAAAATGTTATAGAAATGGAACGTTTTTGACACAGTGTTACAACAGTAACAATCTAAGTGTGCTAATAGGCACTGCTGTCTCATTACCCAGGCTGACTGGTGTACCAGAAATAGCACCAGATATCAGGACTCTCCTGTTCAGACTCCAGCTCTGCCACTACCTAACTTCTATGACCCTAGACTAGTCCCTTGCCCACTCCAGACCTTGATGGTCTCATTAGTCAATTGAGAAGGTAGAACTAAAGAATTCTGAAGGTCCTTCTGAGCTCTAAATAAAATTTCTTGTTGACACTTTCTCCAACACCACTTTTCAATTATTTGATAAAGAAAAAGAAAATACGGAAGTCCCTTTAGAAGCCTGTTTTTAAAACAACAAAAATGAAATAATACCCCTTATAGACTCAAATCCGTCCAGTCACTTTAATCTATTCGCAGTCAACTGGACTTATTTCCTCAGTCGGTCTGCATTTGCACATGGGGCTCTTTCTGCCTGGAGCTACTACCTCCACCTCTTTGGTGAAGCCTTCCCTAATCTCCTCTGTAATTTATTTTCGGGGCATCCCCCTCAGTGTTCTTATAGATCTTTGTGTTGCTTCATCATCAAACCTTCCATCATCATCATCGTCATCTGCGCAACAGCAATCATTACCGGGCATTGATCCCCTCTGTGCTGGATAGCAAGCCATCAAAGTTAACACAGTATCTCTAAGGCTACAAGGGAGCCCCTGCGTGGTACAGGTTAATACATTGGGCTGCTTACTGAAAGGTTGGAAGTTCAAGTTCACCCAGAGGCACCTCAAAAAAAAGGCCTGGCAATCTACTTTGGAAAAATCAGCCATTGAAAATTCTATGAGCACAGTTCTACTCCAACACACGTAGGGTCACCATGAGGCAGAATAACTTGATGGCAACTGGTGATGCTCCCAAGAACTCTGCATGGCGGGCTTAGATCTCCTTAGTGCACAGATAAGAAACTGAGACCCAGGGTAGTTAAGTATGTTGCCCAAATTCACACAGCTCAGAAAGAACTAAAATTAGATATTATGCTCACATCTGCCTAACTGCAAAATCATGCTTCTTGACCTCTACCGCAACAGAAATTATTGTATTGCAATAATTTAATCAGTTTTTGTCTCCCTTTTAGACTGTCAATTCCTTGCTGTTGAGAACACTTGTTCTTTTTTGTGTTCCTAGCACCAGGAGCCTTGGTGGTGCAATGGTTAAGAGCTCGGCTGTTAACCAAAAGGTCAGCAGTTCACATTCACCAGGAGCTCCTTGGAAACTCTATGGGGCAGTTCTAATCTGTCCTATAATGTTGCTATGAGTTGGAATTGACTTGTTGGCAACGGATTTGGTTGGTTTTAGTACCTGGAACACTCCCTGGAACATAAAAGATACTCATAAAAAAATTTGTTGGTTAAATAAATTATATCAGATACATGGCCATTTTTTCCAGAGTACTAGAGTTAATATGTAATATATATGATTCCCAATAATAATGCGCCATATTATAGTTGTGTTTTAACTCAAGTATTCTTAGGCCTACAAAACAAGTAGAATGGGATTCCTTGATGCAACAGACACTCTAAAAGCATTCTCAACGATTTCAAAATAAATCCTTTAAAAAAATCAAAAACAAACCCGTTGCCATCGAGTCCATTCTGACTCATAGCAACTGTCTTAGTCATCTAGGGCTGCTATAACAGAAATACCACAAGTGGATAGCTTTAACAAAGAGAAATTTATTTCTTCACAGTAAAGTAGGCTAAAAGTTCAAATTCAGGGCATCAGCTCCAGGGAAAGGCTTTCTCTCTCTCTGTTGGCCTTCTTCTTGTCAGTGTTCCCCCAGACTAGGAGCTTCTCCACACAGGGACCCTGGGTCCAAAGGACACAATCTACTTCTGGTACTGCTTTCTTGGTGGTATGAAGTCCCCCTGTCTCTCAGCTTACTTCTCTCTCTTTTATCTCTCAAGAGATTGCCTCAGGGCACAATCCAGTCTTGTAGATCCAGTCCTGCCTCACTAACACAACTGCCGCCCATATTCCTCCCTCATTAATATCACAGAAGCGGGATTTACAACATACAGGAAAATCACACAATACTGGGAATCATGGCCTAGCCAAATTGATACATACATTTTTGTGGGGACATAATTCTATCCACGACAGCTACCCTATAGGACAGAGTAGAACTGCCCCATAGCATTTCCAAGGAGCAGCTGGTGGATTCGAACTGCCGACCTTTCGGTTAGCAGCCAAGCTCATAACCACTGCACCACCTGGGCTCACCACTGCACCACCTGGGCTCCAATAAGTCTCAAATTTACCATAAGGTCAAGCTAATAAAGCAATGTGGTCAAATAATCATAAGATTTACAATAATATCATATGCACATGAAAAAACAGTAACTGTAATACAAAGTGTTATCTGATACATGTCATAGGCCTTATGGTCCCCATCTTCAGGCTGATTAGAGCTTAGTCTGGGGAAACGGATGTCTTCTGTGCTTCCATGGTGCTTGGCATAAAGGAGTTTAATAGATACACGGTTTCATTAAATGAAAACAAATAATAACACTTGTTCTGCTACTGATTTTTCACCTTGACTATCTCACTTGTAACTGAATAATCGTACAGTTTGCATTTATCGGCCTACTTTCAGGATCTGTCTAAGAAAACTTCTAAGGGTTATGTCAGTGCAGACCTTTCACTCAGTTGCATGCTGTGTATAACTCTGAGTATTTACTAAGTGCATACTGTGTGCTCAGCATTGCCAAGCACTGTAGCAAATACGAAAAGCAGAAGGCATGGTCCCTGTCGTGGAGACAGAGAGGCAAGAGTTACTGAGAAAAGAGTGAGAGAAAGAGAATAATGCAGAACTGAATGTAATCAAATCCTAACTTGTTTAGAACAGATAATTAGGCTGTAGGACTTCAAAGAGGAAGAGATTATATTGTCACTATTGGAGTCTGGGAACACATAGGAAAATAATAAAGGAATTCTCAGGCTAGAGCTGTTTAGCGAAGGCCTCTTGGATAGTAAACTATTCTAAATCCCTAAGCACAGCATATTTTGTTTTAATTTTTTTCTCTTAGAGACCTCTTCTTCCTTACAAAACCAAACTGATTGCCACTGAGAAGATTCTGACTCTTGGTGACCCCAGGTGTTGCAGAGTACAGCTGCTCCTTCCTGGCTATAATCTTAACAGAAGCAGATTGCCAGGTCTTTCTTCCCTGGTACTGCTGAATGGGTTCAGACCGCCAACCTTTAGGTTAGTAGTCAAGCACAGACCATTTGCACTACCTTAGGACCTTCTTCCTCCTTACTTCTCCAAAATAAAGGCATTCCCAAAGCTTGGTTTCCAGAACTCCATTTGTTTTTATCCTCCTGCCCCTTGGGAACTATTCCAATCAGACCTCTATGAGTTTTGTGCCAAATCATTGCTTAGACATTGCCAATCTAACTTCTTTCTCAAGCACCAGCCATATTTTCCCAAATGTCTACTGGACATCTTCATTCAGTCTTCTGAGAATTATTTCTAAACATGTCTAAAATCAACCATAACATCTTCCTCCATACAACAGCTCCTCCCTTTCCAAACCTGATATTTCTATCAGTCCTGTACTCTGAGGGGTTCTTGTAGTCCCATCCATGCATTCTTTATCCATACTTTTCATATATTTCATCTCCCTTCTATTGCCTTGGTTACAGCTCTTACTCACTCAGACTTCGTTCATTAAAACAGACTCCTAACTAGTCTTCCAATCTCTGACCTTCTTCCTGTCCCACCCATGTCTTTCTCCAGCCCGCCAACTTCCACCAGCAATGCATCACCTGTGACACAGCACTGTGGGAGGCAGTGAGACAGGACAGAAAGAGGACCTGCCTTAGGCCTGGAAATCAGGTAGAGCTGAGTTCAAATTTTAGCCTCAACATCATTGTATGTCCTTTAAAATCTCTGAAATTCTCTATTCTCATCTCTAAACAGGAAATAATACTACCTAGTTAGCAATACTGTGAGATTTAAATGAGATAATGTATAAAAAACCAGCGTAAAATTAGAGCTAAATAATTAGAAACTCTACAATGACTATTATTATCATTATTATACAAAATAAGTAGGATATTTAAAACCCTTCCTTCAATAGCTTCAATATATATTACTTGGAATACTTCAATACGTAAACCAGGCATGGCAGCCTTTATATTTCTGCTCATAGAATTTGCCATAAATAAAACCTCTTCCTCTTACACTTCTCTCTGCTAAAACAAATGTAATTTATTCTTCAAGACACTGTTCTTGTCACTGGCTTCCTCAATGAAGTTTCTACGCCCACTTCAGCTACAAGCAAGCCTGTCCGCCAAATTACCAGATCTTCTTATATTTATTTTCTATGCTAGTCTTTGAATTTAAGCACAGCCTGGCTTGTTGCCTCATTTTTTGTTCATATTAAATAAATGTTACTATTTTGGCCTCCCAGTTAGAATGTAAAGTCCAGGAGTTCAGGAAATATCATTTGTGCACAAAAACTCAGTACCATGCTCAGAGTAGGCACTTGATAAATATTTGTTGAATTGATCAATAAATAAAGACTACATTAATAAAACAAAGAAGCAAGAGTTGGCACAAGAATTAATGAAAGTTAGAGTCATTCTAATGGGAGCTGAATGGTAAGAAAGGCAGTGGCATGATTAAAATGGAAAGTGGGGAAGTCTGATATATCAATCCTGCCTACAATGGACTATGACTGAGGAGATGTGAAGCAGAGAGATTAGTCAGAAAACTTTGTTAAGAATTAGAGGAAGAGAAATCAGTCTGGGATAATGAAAACATGGGAGGGGAGAAAAGGCAATGGGAGAATTCAGCGAGTATTTTAAGGAAAGAAAAAACAAAACATGGTAAATGAACAAATACATTTTTAAGTATAAGCAAAAAATAAGAGAAGCAATGTTTCAAGACTGAGAAAGCTGACCCTGAAAGAAATGGAGAAACTCTATAGAGAGAATCAGAACTCATTTGCTTACACATCCAAATATGGAAGTCCAATGGACAAGTTGTGCAGCCAAAATAAGAACGCTCCCTATAAACTGACACTGAAAACTGAGAAAACTCCAAAAAGTTAGAATATTGCTTGTCTTTCTAATACTGCTTCAGAGAGTTACACAGTCTTTATACTCGTTCAACTATGAGATAAGAGAGAGCCTATTAATTTTGCTTACCTGGCTATCCAGTTCAGACCTTCTTCTACACATGTAGCCTGGAAAACCCTAGAGAACAGAGAATGTGAATAAGATAGTGTCATCAGAAATATTCCTCTCATTTTCTGACTTTCTATGTCCTATCCTACCAAAGTTCCAAGCTAAGGGTGGGAAGGGGTGGAGAAGAATGTTTCCTAGACTTCTCCTAGCTAAAATGGAGTAACAGGAATTGAATTTACCCTTCCACTTGGAACAACCAAAAAACAAACAATATTTGTAAAACAATGGTTTAAAAGCACTAGACATCAGGCAATTAAGGAGAGTGATCTCTGAGAGATGGGAAACTAAAGAGGTAAACCTTGCAATAGCCCCAGCTTACTGTCTTGAAAAAGTTTTCAGGCTAAAGCACAGGGAGAGGGAATCCAGGCAGAGCCCAGAATGCTCCCTGAATTGAGGAGCCAGAGCTGAGATTTCTAGGACATTAGAGTAGCTACAGGTCCTGGGCCAGAGTTCCTACTGTAGGGAACATAAATGACTGACAGTCACCAGCTGCTACATGTCTGAATCCACCATAGTGTTCACACCAGCCATGTCTCTGTTGGGCACCTCCTAGTCAAAGATTACAAGACGTGGGCAATCCCTGTCCGATGTGAGATTCCTCTAATGAGCACCTTTGGCTCAGGGACTCCCCATTAGTCTGGTCAAGACTTTCATAGAACTACACTCCAGTCAAAGTTGTTGTCAGGTGCCGTGGAGTCAGTTCACAGAGTCAGTTCCGACTCACAGCAACCTTCTGTATAACAGAACGAAACGTTGCCCGGTCTTATGCCATCTTCACAATTGTTGCTATGTTTGAGCCCATTGTTTCAGACACTGTGTCAATCCCTCTAGTTGAGATCTTCCTCTTTTTCACTGACCCTCTACTTTACCAAGCATGATGTCCTTCTCTAAGAAATGGTCCCTCCTGATAACGTGTCCAAAGTATGTGAGACTAAGTCTCACCATCCTTATTTCTAAGGAGCATTCTGGCTGTACTTCTTCCAAGACAAATTTGTTCGTTCTTCTGGCAGTCCATGGTACATTCAATATTCCTTGCCAACACCATAATTCAAATGCATCGATGCTTCCCTGGTCTTCCTTAATCACTGCAGTCAATATGAGACTCTTTCTACACACCTCTTCCTTCCCTTTGTTTTCTCAGGCGCCACACTTGTATTGTTGTCTAAGGGTTCTACTTGCCTCCTACTCTCTCTCCCTTTTATCCTTCAGTCTTTTTCCTCAAGAAATCTCTTGCACATCTAATCCTATATTTGCATCTCCTTCTTGGAAAACCTAAACTAATACACTGAGATATAGTAAGTAGCGTGGAAAAACATCGGTTTTTTTCAGATGATTATCCTAAATGCAAGGTCCATCACATAACTATAGAAATCAGTATTACAAAAGCCAGGGATAGGGTTGTTTTCATTAGAGAGTTAACAACTGACAATTAAGAGATCAAGGTTTCATTTATTTGGGGGACTAGTTCCAGACAGTGTTCGTGCTTTTTTGAGTTTATCTCAGATGCAAAATGATTTTTTTTTTTTTTTTATGTCTGTGGAAGGTATAATGGAAAGCTTATTGCACTGGGAATCTGCACACTGGTCTCAAGTTCGTATTTACTTGACGGTATATTGGACAAGTCTGCTTAACATGATCTGATCAAAATCACTAATATTAGAGATGGCATATCAAAGGAACCTTCCAGCTCTCTGATTCTGCAATGTACTTCTTGTTGTTGTTAGATGCTGTCAAGTCAATCCCAACTCATGATGACCCCACTGTGCACAGTAAAACTTTGTCCCACAGGGTTTTCAAAGCTGTGAGCTTTCAGAAGCAGATCACCAGGCCATACTTCCAAGGCATCTCTGGGTAGCTTTGAACTGCCAGCCTTTCGGTTAGTAGTCAAGCACTTAACCGTTTCTGTAACCCTGAGACTCCCTTGCAACATAGCAGGCAGTAGTAACCAAACTCAAAAAACCTGTGCCACTGAGTCAATTCTGACTCACAGTGACCTGACAGGACAGACCAGAACTGCCCCGGAGGGTTTCCAAGGAGCAGCTGGTGGATTCGAACTGCTGACCTTCTGGTTGGCAGCCAACCTCTTAACCACCGGGCCACCAGGGCTCTAGGCAATAGTAAAGCAACCACCTAATACTATAAAGTCACTGCCATTTTGCTAAGCATCCCCAAAGGATAAAATGGAAAAATATTTTGAAGCCAATTATTTCAGTGATTTTTTTAACCTATGTTACTCTGAAACGTGTGTATGTGCTGTAGGCTTGGGAGGGGTGATATTTCTCAATGGAATCTGCATCTTTCCACTTCCTAGTGACACTCAAGTATACAGACATCCAAGCTAGAAATCCCTGAATTCAGTCCTCGAGTGTTCTGACCTTACACCAGCAGACACTGTAGCTGCATTAGACCCCATCTAGCACTCGAGCTGCATTTCCTCTTTAACATCCTCGCAGAACTCAGTATGAGTCCTTCAGAACCAATGTATTCAAGCCTTTGTTTGAATGGGATTGTCTTTTTTCCTCATTCAGTCAGCAGTACACTGTCGGAGTGAATCCTGCTGTTAGCTAGACAGGGGTCCCCAGAGAGGACATGTTGGGTTCTGTCTGTTTAACTTTTTATCCTTTGTGTCAACCAGTCATGTTTCTAAAACATTTCCAATCCCCCAGCTTCGCAGAAAACAAATAACTCTCCACAGCCCCCCTCTCCCTTCATCCCTCATAAATAATCCCCAAGAAGGACAGCTGCAGAGACAAGGCCTGAATGCAGAAGAGAGTGCTGTGGCCATTCCAGCTCCGCCTCAGAGAATCATTTTGCAGCTCAGGCACAATGTACAAGAATGAATTCCAAGCTTTTCTGGTGTGATAGAAACAGGGTACCATCAGGCATAGTAGCAAGAGCCAAAATGAATAGCTCTTCAGCAGTTTCTATAAAGAAGTGACAATCTTGATTATGTCACGGGAAGAGCTCATGGCTTAGAATCCTAGTCCAAACTCAGTGCAGTATTTTATGTTTCACTTAGACAAGCTATGGTGATTACGTCTCTGGGCCTCAGTTTCTTATCTGTTATGAAGCAGTATTGTGTGGGGGTTAAATACGTGGCTGTGCAAACCAGATTGCTTAATTTTTAGTCACAGTTATCTTAGTTACCTAGAGCTGCTGTAACACAAATACTACAAGTGGGCGGCTTTACAGAATAGAAATTTATTTTCTCACAGTTCTGGAGGCTAAAAGTCCAGATTAGCCTCTCAGTCGTGTTGACTCCTTCCCTGTCAGTAATCCTGGGTGTTCCTTGGTTCTTGGCGATCCTCAAACAGCATCTGTCTTCCCCAGTATGTGCCAGAGTCTGTGTCTAATCTGTTCTTTTTATAAGTCAGAAGTGTTCAGGTTTTGAACACACCCTACAATGAAATGGCCTCATTAACATAACAGAGAAAATTCTATTTCCAAACAGGATCTTAACCACAGGAATAGGGGTTAGGATTCCCACACATCTTGAGAGGATATAATTCAATTCATGTTAAGGATTGAATTGTGTCCCCCTCCCCGCAAAAAAGGTCTGTCCACTTGGCTAGTCCGTGATTCCCAGTATTGTGTGATTGTCCACCATTTTATTATCTGATGTGATTTTCTTATGTGTTGAAAATCCTACCTCTATGATGTTAATGACGCAGGATTAGTGGCAGTTATGTTTATGAGGTAGGACTCAACCTACAAGATTTGGTTGTGTTTAAATCAATCTCTTTTGAGATATAAAAGAAAAAAGCACGCAAAGAGACATGGGGACCTCACATCACCAAGAAACATGAGCCAAGAGAATAGCACATCCTTTGCACTAAGAAGCTCCTCAGCTGGGGAAGATTGATGACAAGGACCTTCCCCCAGAGCCAACAGAGAAAGAAAGCCTTTCTCTGGAGGTGGCACCCTGAATTTGGACTTCTAGCCTCCTAGACTGTGAAAGAATAAATTTCTCTTTGTTAAAGCCATCCACTTGTAGTATCTGTTTTAGCAGCACTAAACGACTAAAACAATCCATAACCTTTGCCACTTATTAACCATGTAACCTTGGGCAAATTACTTACAGTTTCTATAGCAGTCAGCTTACACTTGCTTATGCTGTATAACAAACATCCCCCAAAATCTCAATGACTTACCACAATAAAGGTTTATTTCTCACTCATGGTGCATTTTTCTGTGGATCAGCTGCAGTTCTGAGCTCTGTGGCTCTGCTCCACATAGCTTCTTCATCTAGGGATATAGGCTGACATAGAGCCTGTATCTTGGCCTCATGGCAGAGCTATAAGAAATCAACAGGCAGCCATGTGATGATTCTTAAAGCATTTAACTAAGACTAGCATATTGTGTCTTCCACTCATATTTCATTGACTCAAGTCATGATAAAAACAAACCAGTCAGAGTAGGAATGTGCTGTGTAGAATTATGGGGTTTTCAATGGCTGGGTTTTTGGAAGTAGATCGCCAGGTCTTTTTTCCAAGGCAACTCTGGGTTGACTAAAACCACCAACTTTTCAGTTAGCAGCCAAGTGTGTTAACCATTTGTACCACCCAGTGACTCCTAAATCATGATACCAATGTGCAAAGAAGTACATGTCTATGATAGAAAGTCTTTGCAAGTCAAATAGCAAAGCTCAGGGATCTCTGATCCTCTTACAGGAAAGGGGTAAATAAGCAGGTTTAAAATATAATCGACCTTCTGCATCTCACTTTCTTCTTCTGCAAAATAAAGCTGATAAGAATAACAGTGCTCACTTCATAGGGTTGTTTGGAAGATTAAATGAGTGTTTATATGTAAAATATTTAAAATGGGACCAAGAACACAGTAAACACTCATTAAATGTTAGTTATTATTATCTGTCCAGGAGGGATAACATTATTTCCTTCTCTAACTTACAGAGGCATTTGAGACTCAGATTAACAATGCTTTTGTTAGAGATGCTATGTGAGATGAGAAAAACAATGTTAAGCACCACATGAAAGTAAGAAATGTTATTACATGAACTGTGGCAATAATTGCAGATGTGTGTCCTCCACTCATCTCCATGGAGATGTTCAATGAGAAGGTTTCAAAGAGGATTATTAAAAGCACAATATCTCTTGAAGGTATCATCATCAATAGCAAATAAATCATTTATGGAGCCCCTATTACACACGAAGAATTATAGTCAGCATAAGAGAAGCAAAGATGAGTTAAGATCTGGTCCGCCACACATTTACAACCTAGCTGGAGAGACCTTATTATTTCTGTGCCTTAACTATGTACATCAGGTGAAGACTATGTGGATGGTGGTGCAGCCCACAGGTGCTGCGGAAGGCCAGAGGAAAGGAAGGGAGAAAAAAAAAATGAAGGTAGAAATAGTTTCATGTTTCAGGAAAAACTGATACCCAGTGAGTTGTTTAATATGACCCACATTTTCAGAAGAGAGACCAGAAGTTTGGAGGGGTTAAGTAACTTGGCACAAGTACACACTCAGGACGAGGCAGAGCTAGAATGTGAGCCATTGTCTGTCTGAATTCACGGTATCACACTCTCCTTGCCTCACTCTGGAGTCAACCCCAGAGTGGCATCGAACTAGGATGCACTTCTGGAACACGAGAAACAAGTTTTGAGGACGGAAATGTTATATATAATGTGTGCAATGAAGTTTTCCCTGACTTTAGCAATATAAGAGCTGCCCCAGAGATGACGACAGATGGGACTAAAGCACTCTGACATTCAAGCATGCACTTACTTTGCAGCTCAATCTTTGAATTACGATAATAGCAACGATCTATGGAGCTCCTACTGTGTGCCCTGGTGGCACAGTGGTTAAGATCTCAGCTGCTAACTACAAGGTCGGCACTTCAAATCCACCAGTCACTCCTTGGAAAATTTATGGGGCAGTTCTACTCTGTCCTATAGGATCGCTATTGAGTCAGAATTGACTCAATCGCAATGGGTTTGGTTTTCTGGTTTTTACTGTGGGTCAGGAACATGTGGTATTTCCTTTAATCCTTACATCAGAACTCTCAGGTAGACATCTTATTCTTTACTACGTATTAACGGAAAAGCTGGAGCAGAGAAAAGTTAGTTAACATGCCTAGAGTCACCTAGTGAGAGTCAAGTATTCAGATCCAGGTACTTTAGCACCCAAAACTTGTGCTCTTATCTCTATAACACTATACCCTATCCTATTAAAACCAAAGGAGGGTGGGTGGGTGTGTGTGTGTGTGTGTGTGGGTGGGTGGGTGTGTGTGTGTGTGTGTGTGTGTAGACACATAAGCTTGTTCTGGCGCACGGATCTTCATGCCAAAGACACAGTGCCAAATCGAAATGCCTTCAGTTGATCAAATGCTTCCTCCCACCTGGAAAATGTAATGTCAGTGGGTCAGACCCTAATTCTTAATGCTGCTGATTGATTACAAGTCAGTTGCTGACTCTGAAGAATACAGGGAACTGTAAGAGTAATTTCCTTGTTAGTTTATTTCAAAACATCTCACGACTGTGCATCATGGTCACTTTTTGGAGGACAATGAGCCCAAGTGATCTAGGCACGGGCACTGAATTTCAGGGAGACTCCCGTGAAGGCAGAAAGAATTGTTAGTCCTCAGGTGTCTCATCAAAGGTGATGGTGAATATCCCAACTCATATGTGTGTCAGTGGTTCAATCTCCCTGGTGAGAGTAATTTAGTAACAAGCCAAGTAATTCTTGCTGTCATGCAGTTGCCCTGTGCTCATACCTGGCCCTTTAATATGAACCCAAGATCAGATGGGAGAAGCCCTACAAGACATTTCTATTATGATTCCTTTTATTCCCCACCTCCCTCACCAAGTTCTCAGTACACATGGACACACATACAAGAGTACTCCACAGATTTCTTTCAACGAATTTGAAAGACCTCAGAACCTCCTTGAAAATATGACTATACTCCTGAGATCTTGTCAGTGGACTTCTATTGAGACTTAATAACATTTTTAAGAGGGGAGAAAAGAAAAGAGGGAGAAACCTACCCAGGCTATAGAATTTTAGAAAAAATGTAGAACCCTGTGCCTGAGCCCACTTCTAGCTACAGTGAAAATTTTCACTGTAATTTCCAGCTCCTCTGCCTTTACTCATACTATTCTCCCCCTTGCCCCTTAGCCCACTGTAAACCTACCCATCTGTTTTAGTTTTGAATACTTTGAGGTATCAAGGTAACCACTGCGACAATGGGGACTTGACTCTGCTAGGACCTTCTGAGAAACACACAATTCTCAGAATTGACCACAAGAGACACAATGAAGCTCCACTGCCGTATTAGTTAGCGGTTGCCTCAATTTCAAGTTTGCCCATGCACCAGGAAGGCTGAATGGGCTCCTTCAGGCATCCGACATCCACAGTGTAGTTGAGACTCAGCACGGTCATATGAGATAGGACATCAAAGAGGTCTAACACAGTCTACCCCTTGAGCCCCTTGAATACATTCATACTCTACATAAATTTATTCCATCACAGTCTCCAGAATGGTAGTAAGCTCAATCTTCACAAAAGACTCAATATAAAATTTTTAGTGGAAAAAGCTATAGTGTGCTTGCTGCAGCAACTGGTCCCAAATCTATAACTGATGCTCATCATCTCCTAGCTCCACCATTCATTCCAGATGTTTTTTACCTTGAGCAAGAACTTCAGTGGATCTAGTTGTATGTCTGTTAGGAAAATACAAATCTTTATTCCTGATAGGTTTTATTCCTTGATTGCCTTACCCGCATCAAGTGATGGTTGCTGCAATTGTCCATTCATCATTCTCACTTAGCATGGAAACACCAAGGTATACTTCAGTGAACCACTGACTTTTATAGGTAATCCTCCTTGCCACTATATGTAGTAGCAAAGCTAGCTCCTCATGATAATCAGGGTCAATTACATGCCTTAGTGTAGTAAGTCCCATCTTTGCCTTCTGGTCCCATTAGCATGAGAACCCCAAAGTAATCAGCCTGTATTTGTAGCTTCATGTACAATGGAAATTCTTGCTCACCCTCTCATGCAATTTTTTCTTCCTTCTCTGGGAACCAAGGCCACCAAATCATCAATGCCTACTGATGCATGGATGGAAAAAAAATTCCACCATTGGGATATGGGGAATGATCGTGAGAGCTGCTAGTCCAACTTTCATCCCTTGGTCCCTGTGCCTGTTTTTAGCTATTGAGGACATGGTATCATATGTCAGCTGCTGGTGCAGTGGATACACTGCATCCTGGAGGAAACACTCCGATACACAGGATTTGTCCCCAACCTGTCACCTTAACTCAACTTTTAATAGACCATGTCATCATTCCTTGAGACTAACTAGTTCTGGGAGATGTGGAATATGGTGGAACCAGTGATTTCCATGGTTACACACACTTTATTGCATATCCTTTAATGGAAAAATTATTTTTTTAAAAAAACCCACAAACCTGGGAATATTGTGTCATTAGGTTGAGTATAGAAGAGGATATGAGTGGTCCTAATAGACAATGATCAGCTGGAACAGATACTATATTCCGTGGAGTATAAACGACATGATAGACTTAGTTTAGGCAAACAACAAAGATACCTCAGTTTTGGGATTGAGTTATCAGAATAAAAAGATATTTTAGAAGATTTTCAGAAAATATCTAACACCCATATCTTTGTTTCTAATACCATTCTCCGATAAAACAAAAGAACCCGTGATCCTTGGAGAAATGGTATGGTTTACGACCATGCAGAGAATTTACAAGATGAGCCTGAAGCATTTTTTGGTGCTAGAACACACACACACACACACACACACAATGATGGAGCTATGTCAAAAGGACCCAGGAAGCAACTGAAAACCTCACATGGGCCCCAAAGATGAAACTATTTGAGCAACAGAATAAATACAGTAGTACTGGATAATAGCCCAAAGTATAAAATATATGTCTATGAGTCTATAATGAAACAAATAAATTAATGAATAAATAAATAAGTGGGACAGAAATAGACAAATCCCTCATGCAGAAGAATCACAAATAATTTTTATAGATACTCTGCCCTCAAGGAGGTGGAGGATAACTCCCCACTCCTTAAGCGTCGGCTGCGCATAGTGCCTTCCTTCCAGAGAGTAAAGTATGGAAAAAAGTGAAAAAGAGTAACTTTATGATGGAGAAACCTGACAAATACTACCTCAGCCAGGTGACCAAGGTTAATATCAATAGTGATAAATCATGTACCATTGATATGATGTGATGAGAAGGGTGCTTTACCTCTGTCTTCTTCCCAAAAAACCCCACAACTCCAGCATAATCATGAGAATATCATCTGACAAATCCCAGTTGAGAGGTATTCTACAAAATACCTGACCAGTACTCCTCAAAGTTGTCAAAATGATCAAAAACAAGGGAAGCCTGAGAAACTGTCCAAGCCAAGAGTTGCTTAAGGAGACATGACAACTAAACATAATGTGGTATCCTGGATGAAATACTTTTATGTACATGTCTGTCTATCTGTCTGCATGTGCAATGCAGACAGGCTGTGCCTCACTCTTCCAGGCAGCCATAAGACTGGCAGGAATGAGGCACAGACACCCACTGGTGTCAACCACTCCATGGGTACTCCATTCATCTGTGATCATACCAGACACATGAGGCACTTACACAGTGTTGGCAAAGTGAAAGCCATTATTATTATTTACAAAAATCAAATGGTAAATAATAACAACAAATTCTCGAAAGGAGAACCACTTACCCTTCCCTAAATTAACCCATATCCATTCTTAGGTCACTGGGCAAGCTTGCCGTTGTTTAGATCAGATGCTGTGTTCACGTCACCACTGCCTCTGGCTATCACCACACTGCTAGGGAGGCCTGTGTGGCTCCCGAGTCTTCTGCTCTTTCACTGGACTTCACTAACCTCTGCTGCCACCTGGACCTGCAGGGCTGTCTTGCCACCAGGCTAACTAGACTCACGCTGTAGGGGGTGGCAGGGAGGTGTGCAGCCCCTGCACAGGGTACACTCAGGCCTCTCTTGCCCTGCACAGCAAGTATTATAATTCTTTTAGCTCTGCTGGCAAGCCTCCTGCCCAGAAACATCAGCTCTACTCTGCTGTAGAAAGACCTCTGTACACAATCCTCCAAGGCAACCCCTGCACTGGACACTCAGTCGTCTGCCCTGCACTGGCAAGTGTTACAGCTCTTTTAGCTTTGCTAGCAAGCCTCCTGTCTGAAGGCGCTCTACTCTTGCCCTGTGGACTAGCAAACCCACCACTGCTCTCTCTTACCATCTTGCACTGTTGTCAATGTTATGGCTATTTCTTCTGGGTCTAGAAGGTTCTCAGCACAGGGACCCCAGGTCTTTGGTCCAAAGGATGTGCTCCACTCCAGACTCTTCTTGATGGTAGTGAGGTCCGCCTCAACCTCTGTGGGATTGGCCCTTATGTAAGGAAACTCCTTGTTAATTTCAAGGCTTGGCCCTCCCACCAGGACCACAAACTGACCAATCCCCTTGGTAAACAGTAAGTCATTCAATTTGCATAGTCCCAGCCAATCGTTGTTTGGGAGTTACAAGACCATGGATAGAGAAGCCACATAAAAGTGAGTCATTGCACCACAATACTAGAAAAGGGCATTAGATAAAAACTAAGGAAGTCTGAATAAAGAGTAGACCTTCTTTAATAATAATGCATCACTGTTTGTTCATTACAATTAATGAATTACAATTAATTGTAATAAATGTGTGAAACTGGGTGTGGGATATTTGGGACCTCTCTATACTACAATTTTTCTGTAAATCTAAAACTATCCTAAAATAAAGGTTATTTAAAATAAACGAATGAACTTTTTTTTTTTTAAAAAAAAAAAAAAAAAAGGTTTTTCACCAGAGAGGTGAAAAGCAGAACCTGCGACAAGGATTTACGTGAAGGCTGTTTCTGTGGGAGGTGATCTTACAATGTAGGAGCAAGGGACTAGAGAGAATGAGACAGACAAAGAGAAAAAGAAATGTAGTGGTACGTTATTGAGATAACTGCCATGGGCAGAGGAGTGTTAATTCCAACAAGGACTTCTAAGAACCATAAAGCTCCTAAAATTATCCACCTGAGGCAGAGAAGAGGGGAGTATTTATCCTTCCATTCGAATCATCTGTTTGTCAAAGGTAACCCCACCAAAAAACAAAAACGAAACCAAAAATCGTTGCCATCAAGTCGATTCCAACTCCTAGCAATCCTACAGGACAGAGTAGAACTGCCCCAAAGGGTTTCCAAGGAGCGGCTGGTGGATTTGAACTGCTGACATTTTGGTTGAGTAGACCAGTTACTTAGATTCTCATTGAAAAGTGGGATTATGTTGGCATTGCTGAAAGGGCAAATTGCATCCATCATCTAACTGGCTTCCTAGAATTGCCCCTCTTAAAGGCACTAAGCCTTTCTCTTCTGTCCTTAGCTGAGCCACCCTACCCTGCTCTGCTCACAGCAGAAGTCTTTCTGACTATGGATCTTTGGCTTCCATTCTTTACCCATATCTATCTGACTTGTTCAGTGTCAACTCATGACAAGGATGCAAAGCATTATGGGTCATTCTAGGCAAGAATGAAATGAAGGGAAGAAAAGGAAGGTGGGACTCATTCAAAAGTCACTCGAGAGTTGAGCATAGGCTTGGAGAACTAATTCAAACGCAGAGGCTTACTCCAGACATTTGACCAGGTTAGCCAAGCACTGTGTCCACTGGGAACCCTGTTTTCTCCCAGGATTTGAGAAACCTTTGCTGTTGAAAGTTGTAAGACAAGTGGGTTATCAATAGTAGGTGCAGAAGAATGTCAGGGGATTCAAAAAACTATTGTCAAGCAGTTGATCACTGTCTAGCTAATATGCACAGAAGGCCCCGTAAGAAAGGTAAAGAAGCAAAAACCATAATCTGCAGCAGGGCTCAGGGTAGAATTCCTGGCCTGAAACAGGTTAGCATACTGGGAAAAGGGGCTGAGATAAAAGCTGTGGTGTCACCAACTTTTCCAGTTCTTCGCTTTCCTGGCACAATGCTAGGACTGTACCATCACACCTGAATTAAAGTTATGTTTGCACATCTGTCTTTGGCCAACGAACACAATAGGAATGCAACGTGTTATTTCCAGAGGAGGAAAAAAAAACAACTGCCAGTGCATTCAACATATTTCTTTTCCTCTTCACAGTGACTGATGATATTCCAGATGGTTTACGCTCCCATAGTACACATCTCTGAGTGAGGAAGACATGGAACAGAGCCCCCACCAACAAACTTGAGATGGGCCTAAAATAGGAGCAAAAATACGCATTCCTTTTATTAAACCGCTAAGATTTTAGGGGTAGTTTGTTACTTGAAATAGAATCCCTGGATGGTACAAACAGTTAATGGCTCAACTACTAACCGAAAGGTTGGCAGTTTGAACACACCCAGAGGTGCCTCAAAAGAAAGGCCTGGCAATCTGCTTCCAAGAGATCACAGCCTCGAAAACCCTACGGAGTGCAGTTCTACTCTGCCTTTATGGGGTGACTGTGAGTCAGAATTCATTCACTGACAACTGGTTTGTTTTTTGTGGCTGTTGTTCCTTGAACATAATCTAGTCCATCCTAAGAGATAGAGCCAACTTAGGCGAAACCAGTCCAGTAAACGGGACAACAGTGAATTAAGGGAAGATTTTTGTCCCATGATTTATATCTGGGAACACTAGATCTCCCATTTCCTTGACAGCAACAAAGCTCCAACAGTAAGATGAGAAGCCAGCAGTTGTAACTAGGCAACTGGGTCCCAGGCCTAAGTCTTTGTCCCTCTGGGTATGTTGAGTGGAGACATATGGGCATGTAGCCAACATTGCTGCTCTCTGTCTCTGGCTAATTTGACTATGGAACTGAGGTGGAATTTAATCAGTTGATGGGGACAAATCATGGCCTCACCCGTGGGGCTGACATTTTTCTTTCCCTGAACTCAGTCACCAGCCTGTTATTAATATTTGTTATCTGTTTGAAGTTGGCCTTCTCTATCTTTTGTTCTATTTTCCGTCTAGAGTGAATCTCATTAATGCCTATGTGGCTTTGCTGTTGGACAGTATTTCCCCTCTGCAGCTTTCTTCTTCAGCCAGCATCCTCCAATGACCAGAATAAAAGTTCTTCTCTCCTCTTGTTTCCCAGCATCCCGTGCTTTTTGGCTGCCCACTGAGTTACTAGTTCTTGTGTAGGGATAACCTTCATGGAGCAAAAATGACTGATAATCAATGAGCCCAATGAAAAGTCAAGGGTTTCACCTGTGGTTACTACCCACTTCCCTGGTTTGTTGTTGAAGACTCATCACTCACAGGCATCTCCCTCCTTCCTTCTGATCATCATTTGACTTCAGAATCATACTTTCTCATTTATACAATATTAGAATTATGTATACATAAATGACAAACCATTTCCAACAAAAGGAATAGAAAGTTCATTCTCTCAGAGGCCAGAGAGTGAGACAGAGATGTTCACAGTGGGTAAACCCAATGCGTCGAGTTGATACCGACTCATAGCGACCCTATAAGGAGGGGAGGATTAACAATTGTGGAAAAGAACATGGGAGTGTTTTGCCTTGGTCTGCCCAAGAATCCTTTAGGTTTTCCTTTTGCACAATTAACGGCCTCTTCAAAATACAGTCTCAGTGCAGGAATCACAGACATAATAGGTTTCTCTAATATCCCATATTTCTAAGCTTCCTAGCACTGATAAACTATATCTTCACTTAGATCACAGACCTTTGGGCTTTTTCTAGTAGAGCATATGACCTCTTTCAGCTCCAGCCTCTCAGCCCATCAGAGTAACTACCTTTTGCTAACAGCAAGGATCATTTCTGGTGGTTCTTTCAAGCTTAACTTTGAAAGTTCACTTTTCTTGTAGTTTTTGTAATCATTATACCAAAAAGACAAGCTGCTCTTTAGATTTCAGTCTCCACACGGTGAAAACCAAAGACTTCCCAAGTTTCAGGCATGTCAGTCTGGGGTCACTAAGAAACTCAGCTTAACAAGATTGCTTCCCTCACTGTGGAACCTATTTAATTCCTCTTAGCTCTTTTCTGCTGCTGACTGACTGGCTGTCAGAACAGATTCAAGGTTACTTCCCAGGGACTGTATGTACCCGTGTGCAGTATGTTTGCTGGGAATCACAAGGGTGGAATTATGAGAATTATGGTTTGGATCTTTATTTTCACTCCAGCAAATATTAAAAATGCACATACTTGTATGTTCTTTTTTTATTATTTGTTTTTGTGTATGGGTGTGATTAAATTTTATTTATTTTGTTTTTATTTTTGAAAATATACACAGCAAACATACACCAATTCTACCGTTTTCTACAGGTACAATTGAATGACGTTGAGTACATTCTTCAAGTTGTGCAACCAGTCTCATCCTCCTTTTCGGAGTTGTTCCTCCCCCATGAACACAAACTCACTGCCTCCCAAGGTTCCTATCTAATCTTCCAGTTGCTGTTGTTGATTTAATCCCTTACAGACAGATCTTGAAAGAGCACAGTGCTCAAGGCACACATTCTTTACTAGTTAAGCTAAGCTACTGTTTGGTTTTAAGAAGGCTTCAGGGGATATTTTTGGTTTAAAGTTTAAAGATTATCTCACGGAAATTGTTTCAGTGGTTCATCCAGCCTCCAGGGCTCCAGAAAGTCTGGAGTCCATGAGAGTGTAAATGTTCCGTATTGCTATTAATTATTTACCCCAGTCCTTTTCTGGTTCTTTTTCTCTAGCTGTACTTTAGACGTTGGAGTCGTCTAAGGTCATATTCCTGTCATGTTTCTTTTCTTGGCTTGACATACTCTTCCTATCTGCCTTCATATATTCCCATGGCTTTGGGTACCACAATGACTCTAAATCACTGTCTCCCACTAGATCTCTATGGAGTTGTACCTACCGACTCACCTGGATGTCATACACTTATCATGTCTCAAGTGAACCCCAAACTCACCATGCACAATGCACTTATCTTTTCACACTGCTGTAAACACTCCCCAAGCCAAACTCGAAGGCCTCTTCCTTGACGGCTATCACCATCTCACCTATCTACTTGTCCTTCTGTCCCTCCTACTGTGGTGAGCATCATTCGTGTATGTATGGTTCTCTTTTAACTCCATGTATATGGAAGGTTACGTTTCCCTACCAATTACCCTCCCCTCCCCTTACCCGTAACACAGCCATAAGTACTACTGTGTTACGAGTGTGGTAAATAATGAAATATGAACAGATTAATCTGTGTCGCTTACGTGCAAACACAATCAATAGCTGGTGCATATTTCTTCATGCTCTCTTCCTCTGACTCAGTACATGAAGGCGTATGTTAAAATAGTAGCCTGCTAGTGACCTCTCTCAATCTGGGTCCCTGAGTGACTATGATGCACAAAACCCCCTGTAAAATTCCCTGAACAAGAAGTAAACATGGGCTGTTTTGAGTCTGTGATTTGGAACTTGTGTGTTAGTCTATCATGACCTAGCCTACCCTGACTGGTACACCTTTTCTGATTAATAATTAAAAAAACAAAAACAAAAAGCCTGTTAACATTCAGTTGATTCCTACTCCGAGCGACCTTATAAGACAAAGCAGAATTGCTCAAATAGGGGTTCCAAGGCTGTAATCTTTAATGAAGTAAACTGCTACAACTTTTTCCTGTGGAGCAGCTGGTGGGTTTGAATCACTAACCTTTTGGTTACTAGCCAAGCATTTAACCACACTACCACCAGGGCTCCTTTAGTGGTAAACAGGACCTTATGAATAACAGCAGAACATTGTCTGATATAGTGGTGGAAGATGAGCTCCTCAGGTTGGAAGGTACTCAAAATACAACTGGGGAAGAGCAGCTTCCTCAAAGTAGAGTCAACCTTAATGATGTGTATGAAGTCAAGCTTTTGGGGCCTTCATTTGCTGATATGGCACAACTCAAAATTAGAAGAAACAGCTGCAAACATCCATTAATAATAGGAACGTGGAATGTACAAAGGGTGAATCTAGGAAAATTGGAAGTCATCAAAAATGAAACGAAACACATAAAGATCAGTATCCTAGGCATTAGTGAGTTGAAATGGACTAGTATCAGCCATTTTGAATCTGATAAGCAAATGGTCTACTATGCTGGGAATGACAAACTGAAGAGGAATGGCATTGCATTCATCGTCAAAAAGAACATTACATTACAAGATCTATCCTGAGGTACAACGCTGTCAGTGACAGAATAATACCCTTACCTCTTCAAGGAAGACCAGTTAATACAAACATTATTCAAATTTAGGCATCAACCACTAATTCAAAGATGAAGAAATGAAAGATTTTTGCCAAATTTTGCAGTCTGAAATTGATAAAACATGCAATCAAGATTCACTGATAATTACTGTTGATTGGAATATGAAAGTTACAAACAAAGAAGAAGGATCTGTATTTGGAAAATAAGGTCTTCGTGATAGAAATGATGCTAGCGATCCCTTGATAGAATTTTGCAAGACCAATGACTTCTTCATTGCAAATACCTGGTTTCAACAACATAAACAACAACTATACACATGGACCTCACCAGATGGAATGCTGAGGAATCAAATTAACTGCATCTGTGGAAAGAGACAATGGCGAAGATCAAAATCGTCAGTCAGAACAAGACCAGGAGTCAACTGCGGAACAGACCATCAATTGCTCATATGCAAGTCCATGATGAAGCTGAAGAAAATTAAAACAAGTCCACGAGAGCCAAACAACAATCTTGAATATATCCCATCTGAATTTAGAGACCATCTCAAGAACAGATTTGACTCATTGAACACTAATGACTGAAGACCAGACGAGTTGTGGAATGACATAAAGGACATCATACATGGAGAAAGCAAAAGGTCATTAAAAAGACAGGAAAGAAAGAAAAGACCCAAATGGATGTCAGAAGAGACTCCGAAACTGGCTCTTGAAGATTGAGGAGCTAAAACGAAAGGAGGAAGTGATAAAGTAAAAGATCTGAACAGAAGATTTCAAAGGGTGGTTCTAGAAGACAAAGTAAAGTATTATAATGAAATGTGCAAAGACCTGGAGATAGAAAACCAAAAGGGAAAAACACGCTCAACATTTCTCAAGCCGAAAGAACTGAAGAAAATTTCAAGCCTTGAGTTGCAACACTGAAGAATTCAACAGAGAAAATATTAAACGATGAAGGAAGCATCAAAAGAAGAAGGAAGAATACACAGAGTCACTGAACCAAAAAGAACTGGTCGATGTACAATCATTTCAGGAGATAGCATATGATCAAGAACCAACTGTACTAAAGGAAGAGGTACACAAGGCACTAAACGCATTGCTGAAAAATAAGGCTCCAGGAATTGATGAAGTACCAACCGAGATATTTCAACAAACGGATGCAGCGCTGAAAGTGCTCGCTTATCTGTGCCAAGAAATTTAGAAGACAGCTACCTGGCCAACTGACTGGAAGAGATCCATATTTGTACCCACTCCAAAGAAAGGTGATCCAACAAAATGCAGAAATTATCGAACAATATCATTAATATCACACTGAAGAAAAACTTTGCTGAAGTTCATTCAAAAGCAGTTGCAGCAGTCCATCAACAGAGAACTGCCAGAAATTCAAGCCAGATTCAGAAGAGGATATGGAACCAGGGATATCATTGCTGATATCAGATGGATCATGGCTGAAAGCAGAGAATTCTAGAAAGATGTTGACCTGTGTTTTACTGACTATGCAAAGGCATTTGATTGTGTGGACCATAACAAAGTATGGATAGCATTGAAAAGAATGGGAATTTCAGAACACTTAATTGTGCTCATGACGAACTTGTCCATAGACCAAGACACAGTTGTTTGAACAGAACAAGGGGATACTCCATGGTTTAAAGTCAGGAAAGGTATGTGTCAGGGTTGTTTCCTTTCACCATAATTATTCAATCTGTATGCTGAGCAAATAATCTGAGAAGCTGAACTACGTGAAGAAGAATGGGGCATCAGGATTGGAGGAAGACTCATTAACAACCTTTGTTGTGCAGATGACACAACCTTGCTTGCTGAAAGTGAAACAGTCTTGAAGCACTTACTGATGAAGATCAAAGACCACAGCCTTCAGTATGGATTACACCTCAACATAAAGAAAACAAAAATCCTCACAACTGGACCAATAAG
>NW_004444045.1:4707981-4724200 GCF_000243295.1 Trichechus manatus latirostris | reverse complement strand
TTGCTTGCTGAAAGTTATGAGGACTTGAAGCACTTACTGATGAAGATCAAAGACTATAGGCTTCAGTATGGATTACACCTCAACATAAAGAAAACAAAAATCCTCACAACTGGACCAATAAGCAACATCATGATAAATGGAGAAAAGATTGAAGCTGCCAAGAATTTCATTTTAATTGGATCCCCAATCAATGCCCATGTCAAGCAGCAGTCAAGAAATCAAAGGATGCATTCCATTGGGCAAATCTGCTGCAAAAGACCTCTTTAAATTGTTAAAACACAAAGATGTCACCTTGAGGACTAAGACATGCCCGACCCAACCATGGTGTTTTCAAATGCCTCATTTGCATTTGAAAGCCTGACAATGAATTAGGAAGACCCTAAAAACAATTGACACCTTTGAATTATGGTGCTGGCCAAGAATATTGATTATACCATAGACTGCCAAAAGAATGAACGAATCTGTCTTGGAAGAAGTACACCCAGAATGCCCCTTACAAGGATGGCAAGGCTTCGTCTCACATACTTTGGAACTGTTATCAGAAAGGACCAATCCTTGGAGAAGGACATCATGCTTAGTAAAGTAGAGGGTCAGCGAAAAAGAGGAAGACAATCGACAAGAAGGATTGACACAATGGCTGCAACCATGGGCAATCACAGCAACGTGTGAGGATGGCGAAGGAGCAGGCAGTGTTTCATTCTGTTGTAAACAGGATCACTATGAAGCCATATCCAACTCAGTGGCACCTAACAACAAGACCTGCTTATCCGAGCATTCAAACATCACCAACATTTTTTTCTTGATTTGTCTATATCCAGGTGGTTAAAAAGTCCTAATAATTCTCCTCTATCATTTCCCTGAATCAGTTTTCTCCTTTCCATTCTACCTGCCAGCCGCTATTCTTTTCGTAATACATTTTTTGCAAAACTTCCTAAATGGGTAGCCTATGCCTCTTCAGCCCCACTCCTATCCAAATACTCTTCACATGAGTGCCAGTGTATTTCGAAGGAAAAATCTGATTTGTTTACTCATTTTTTTTAATTATAAAATATTTAGTCTTTCTAAGATAGTACCGATTGTGATGAGTAACTCTCTGTGTTTATTAGAATTATTTCGTATACAGGACATGATGATCTCAGAAACCAAAGCAGTCAAAAGTGTACCCAAAATACAAGAAAACTTCATCAAAGAAAGAGCAACTCTTCGAAGACCAACGCTTTGTGAGGTGAGACTATCCATCCGTAGTATATACACTTCTGTCAAATGGATGAGGCTGGAATAAGGAGGAGAGGCAAAGAGAAAGCAGGATAAGTAGATAATAGGACAGAAAACAACATGCCTTCTCAACTCTAAATATCTAGAACTTATGACAACTTATTTTCCAGAGTAAGTCTAAAACTAATCCCTAGACCCAACCAGCAGCTAACTCAGTAATTTTTCTCATCACTCTTCCACCCCTGTAGTTAACCACTCACTGTGAAAGCAACAAGCCAGTGCTATTATCCCTGATTTAAAAAAAGAGAAAACTAAGCTTTTAAAAAATGAGCCAGAGAATGACCATTTAACTAGACTGATTCTGCACATTTGTAGCCCAGCAAGACCCCTTCCCAGGAATCCTGATTAACAGCTAATTTCTCCTCACACAGGGACTGACTCCTGCTGTTTGCCATTCATTTTTGGTGTAGATCTGTGAGTTTAGTGGAAAGTATTGCCAAAAAATAATATTACTTTTTTAAAAAAAAAACTCTTCTTTCAGTCGTGTGACAGTTTCTCTAGCAAAGTCCATGTTATATTTGGAAGAAAGAATATGAGTGGTGGCTGAACATTCTCCCCAGCTTCTAAGCCCCCAGGGTTCTCACCTGGAGCTGTATTTAAACTCATATATTTAAATCTAGAGGGTAATTTCTAATGTTTGGTGCCCTATAGGAGCTACTGAATATTATTCTCAACTTAGATATAAATAACCAAGTGACTGGCAAAAGAAAGGAAATTAGTGCTAGTATGGTCTCTATAAAATTACTGAAATCGCTGAGACTATTTTTTCCTTAAGGAAAATAATAATAAAACAATATTGGTAATTAGTTGAGTATTGTTTTAAAGTGAATTTTCCCAAGATGAAAAGCACTTAGGCGCTTTAAGCTTGCTTTCATTCCCATAATCTGATTTTTGAATACTTATTTGACCATTTTTCCAAGATTAATGGCTACTGGAATTCTATAGATACACTTTTTGCAGATTTAATGTTTTAAGGAGCATAGATTAAAAATATAGAACTGTCCACTGGAAATGTCCTTAAGACAAAAAGTGTTTTGTTTTTTTTCCCTTTCTCCCCTCCCTCAACATCTCCACACCTTCCCCGCCCAAGACCCTATATGTTGGTATGGGAGAGGGGTGATTAGGGAAGGTATCGGGGGAGGGAGAGAATTTAAAAGATTATGAGCAATGTTCACCCAAAAAACCACCTCTGGAGAGTGCTCCTCGGTTGTGCCTAGCTCTTCATCAATAAGCAGAACAAAATGGTGGCCTCCTTGAAGATGGGTGAGGGTGTGTCTGGGAAATGCTGCCACTGGGGGTCTAAGGCTCCTAGAAGTGCATGGAGTCTTATTAGCTCCTCCTGTAGTCATATGAGAGTTTCTTTACGGAAGTCCATGTTATATTTAGCTCTCACCAGGAAAGCAACTACATAACCCAAAATGTCACCAGTGACACGTGTTTCATGATTCTTTGTCACTTGCTTGTATGGGAGATTACTGAGTGATGAATTGGTGAATTGGGAACCAGCTTGTATTATCACTAGGGAGGAGGGGAGTTGCCAAGTCAATTCCAATTCATGGTGACCCCACACGTGTCAGAGTAGAACTGTGCTTTATAGGGTTTTCAATGGCTGATTTTTCAGAAGTTGATCACCAGGCCTTTCTTCTCAGGTGCCTCTGGATGAACTAGAACCACGGACCTTTTAGTTAGCAACCAAACATGTCAACCATTTACCACTCCCGTTGCCGTAGAGTCGATTTCGAATCATAGCAACCCTGTAAGATAAAGTAGAACTGGCCACTAGGGTTTCCAGTGAGCGGCTGGTGGATTCAAACTGCCGACCTTTTGGTTAGCAGCCGAGCTCTTAACCACTGCACTACCAAAAAAACAAACAAACCTGTTGCTGTCAAGTGGATTCCGACTCATAGTGACCCTGTAGGACAGAGTAGAACTGCCCCATAGGGTTTCCAAGGAGCAGGTGGTGGATTCAAACTGCTGACCTTTTGCTTAGCAGCTGTAGCTCACCATAGCTCTTAACCACTACACCACCAGGGCTCCACAAGGGGAAGTAAAATGAAACATGTGTACCTCTAAGTGACTCCTCTAGTCCATTTTGCTTTTTATCACTTGGATAATGATCACAGCAACATTTAGTCTGGCTTCCACATGCTACAGGAAGCACTGCCCTCACATCCTCCCCCCATTCTCCTGTTCATGCAATCCCCAACCTACAGCAACTTTCAGAACGTACAAATACAATTTTTTGTGCAGTGTTTGCTCTCGTTGTTTGCTGCTTTGGTGTCTTTTGTTACCATGGTGTTTTTTCAGCCATGGCTGTTTTCTCTAGCATATCTTTACATGAAATACTAAGAAGAAACAAGCAGAAACTGGCAGTGAATGAGGACAAAACCATCTGGAAAATCTGGGCATGAGAAACTGAAAAATAAAAGTCACCAAAAGAATGGAGCAGAAGTAAGAGATGACGTGCAGAGAAGAGTGAGTACCAAGGAAGTGGGGAAACCGCATGCGACAAACCCTACAAGCTTAGTGTGGCCCTCCTGCCACATAATGTAGCCTCCTCCCCAATCTCTTCTCTTGTTTACAACACTCAGGCCACATGGGCCTTCTCTCAGTTTTTCAAAGGGGCCAAGTTTTCTCTCACCTCAAGGTCTCTGCACACGCTTTCTTTGCTTGAAGTACTGCTGCTCCCACACTTACATTATCTCATTTTCACCCATCTTTTGGGTCTCTGATTAAAAGCCACTTCATCCAAGATGACCTTCCTACTCTCCAGACTAAACAAGATCCCCTGCTTATACCCTCCCATAGGCCCCTGTACATTTTTACACCTATCACAGTTCACGGAGCCCTGGTGGTGCAGTGGTTAAGACCTACAGCTGCTAACCAGAAGGCTGGCAGTTCAAATCCACCGGCCGCTTCTTGGATACCCTATAGGGTAGTTCTACACTCTCCTATAGGGTCGCTATGAGTCGGAATCGACTTGACGGCAACGGATATACAGTTCATAGTGATATGGGCATCCTTCACACCACAGCTACACAATTATGTATATAATTTCTGCCTTCTCATTACACTATCCTGATTCATGAGATGGAGATAATTTGTCTGTTTTGCTGAAGACCAGAGCTGCATCAAAGCTTGGCAAATATTAGGGTGAGTCCAGAGAGACTGAATGAAGAAGGATGAACACTCAAGTGAGGAAACTAACAAACGAGTAAAGCAACAAAGGAGATGTTAGCAAGAGAGAGTTAGTAGGCAAGGATTATTTTAGATGATAGCAATAGTAAGAATCTCAGATACTTGTTAACTTTTTTTTGTACTTCTCAACAATGTTAACCTCCATTATTTCATGAAGACCCCAGTCAGAGGGGAAGAGTAGTAGATGGGGACATGAGAGGTAACTGGTAGCTTGCTGACCCAACTCTAGAAATGCTTGTTGTGTTCTTGGCAAGTAGTTGTTTTTAGTAACAAAACCTTGCACTTATGTCACAACACGCTTTTCTATGACCTTTCCTGGCACACTCACATCTGAAACAGTTCCTGTTTGGGTTCCAGCTGGATTTTCATTGTTTCGGTAAAAAGGTTTTGTAGAATCTTCCAAGGTTAATCTGTAGTAGGTAACAAAATTTTGTCTACATGGTAGTCGGAGCCACTCAGATTTAGTCATTTCTATTCTATCAAAACTCAGAATTGTTTTTAACTTTGAAAACTATGAAAACAAATGATTTATCTAAAAAGAAGTAAAATGAAGGCCTGTGCATACAGTAACCTGAAATGTAAGTATGGTTCTGCTATAATTCTCGATCTCACTTCTCTAAGGGATGGATAAGTCTTAGTCTTGATCCTATTTGGTGTCAATCTATACCAAAATCCCATGATGACCTGTACTTATTTTTCATTTTTATATTATTCTAATAATTCTAGAACCCAATCCAAAAGGTCAGTGCAGAATAACAATGCATTTGTTTAAATCCACTTAGTAATATTTAAGACTTTCTACTTTAACTGCTGCTGCTGTTGCTGCTACTATTACTCTTCTGCTTTCCATCCATCTCTGTCTCTTTGCATTTGCGGATCTATGCTTTACATCACATTGTTGCAGGGAAGAGTAGCCTTTCTTTCCAATCTGGAAAACCACCACACTGATTTTTATCTGACGCACCGTGTGCACTTGGCACCCGACACTATTCTGTGCTGGTTCGGTTTTCTGCGCACTACATTAACTGTTGTATAACTGTGCACTTGGTAAAGTAGAGGGTCAGCAAAAAAGAGGAAGACCCTAAATGAGATGGATTAACACAGGGGCAGCAACAATGGGCTCAAGCCTAACAACAACTGTGAGGATGGCATGGGACCGGACAGTGTTTTGTTCTGTTGTACATAATGTCACTATGAGTCAGAAGCAACTCAATGGCACCTAACAACAGCGTGACAACAATAACTGATGAGTTAAATCAACCTGCACTTCTTTCAGAGTGCGCTCTTTGCAGCCTGAAGAAGCAGATGATTCTTTTTAATTACGTTGGCCAACATGGCTGAATGGCCAGGAGTTATAATTACTTATCCAGTTGTATTGTCTATCCTAGCTTCATACTGTCACTTTCTCTGGCCTGCATAGACTCTTGAGTTTCAATGATTACTCTGATATAGTTGACCCTTGGGACCCAAAAACTTTTATGATCTGACTTAGGGTAGGAAGGATTACTTTAACAGGAAAGGTACACTGGGAAGACAACTATTTTGTCAGAAAAAACATAGTTCTTTTTTGTGTGTGTGGTTTAACATATCATTTGCCAATATGTAAAAACTCTGTATTATGCTCAGATCACTGCTCTCAAGGGAGAAAAAATCTTTATTTTTTTCTTTTCATTTTAACTCTTTCCTGAAATAATCTGTTAACTACATTTTCACCTAAATTAACATATTTGATAACTAATATCCATCCTATGCATTAAGCAAGAAAGGTACTACTGTTTTCTTTTTCAGATCAGGAAACTGAACTTGGGATAATTAAAATGCCCGTGGCCACATAGCTAGTCAATAGAACTGGAAAAATACAACTCAGTCTTTTCTGATGGTGAGCTCAGAGTACTTGTGACAACAGTAAGTAATCACTACTGCCAGCCATGAAATGATCTCCTTTACCAGGGCTCTTCTATGTCTCTCTTCACACACCCATGCATTTTTTAGTCTTTGGGGATTTCACTGGGCATGTGTAGGTGGGAAGAAACTGTGAGAAGCGAAGAGAAATATCAACAAAAAGGGAAGAGAAGCAAACGGAAAGATGGTGGCCCAGAATCTCTGGCATAGACTCAGAATTGGGGAAGTGAAATTATAACTTCCAAAAGAAAAAGAATGCAACTGCTGTTCTCCCTCAAACACTTGCAGTGTACACACTTACTCCAATGGTATAAGCATTGCTACAGGTAGAGGTTTCTTGACAGCTTGAGAAATGATGAAGCTGGAATGCTCTGATGAGCCAAAAATACCACATAGCATTCCAGAACTCTAGTCCTTACTCTGTCATTAGCTACGTCTTCCGATTCTAAGATTTCCTATTTATAACACCTATCCCAAGAAGTAGAAAGATATTTGCATTTTTCCTCTTCAGGAAATTTAGACGGGAAGACAATGTTTTGAATAAATCTCCCAAGTTTCTAACATCATTGTTACATCAGTAACTTACTCCAAAGCCCAACAGCCATGAAACCACGAAATTATTCCACCTGTTTTGTGATCATCTCAGGAGAACTTATCACACTCAAGCCTTTGCCCTTGAAGAGCTTTTCTGTTGAAATGGGCTGTGCCAATTACATACTTTTTCTCTTGTAAGGCAATTTCTTTGTAAAAGAAAGAGAATAGCAACGACAAAGGCTCTCAGTTTTGTTTCTCGGGGGTATATTTTACTGCTTTTAAGTAATTACAATTATAACCTGCAATAAAAATGGAAGGGTATAGACTAGATTGGAAATGAAATAAATAAATGATGAACATCAGGCTGTTAGAAAATGTAATGATCTTAGTTAAAATGTTTTTCAAGCACACTCAAGAGGACTGGTCAAGTATTAACAAAGATCAAAGATAGTCATCATCTTTCCTCCTATGGAACATTTTCAAAATAAACTTCCTAATGTGTCACGAAAGTTAGTAATCAAGGGTTTACAAATAGGAATAACCCCATCATTCATCCAGTTTGGGATAAGGCCCAGACCAAGCAGGTGATTCTGGTGTAGGTTGTCAGAAAACTACCCCGGAAGAAACTACCCTAGACTTGGAGCTTCTTTGTGGATTTGTCTTCCTTTCCATTTTTCTACGGCCTGGTATTGGCCACAGGTACAGTGGTGCTATAAGGGACCTGTCAGTTTGGTGTGTGTCTCTAAGCAAAACAAGAACCATTTGAGATCTATTAGTGCTGATTTCCAATTGGATGGGAGAGCCAGAAGGAGGTGTCAAGTCAGGTTTGTGTCTGTTTCATGACTAGATAAATGTATGTTATTCTCTATTTACAGAAAATGGCACTTGGCTTGCTCTTGCGGTGCTAAAATGGATAAGGAATGAATGGTGCAGACAGTTCTGTCAACTGTACTTTAAGCTGTCTAACTGGTTTCTGCAAATTCCCACCTGCAATGGACAAGGTCAAAAGCACCAAGGAGGTGCCACCTCATTAAGACTGAAAGGCACCTGGCTTCAAGCCCCACACAACTACCCCGGTGCTAAAATTAGTCCTATAGACACCCGAGTACTCCATCTTCCCATCTCACATTTGGTCCCATTAAGCACCGAGGACAGTTAATAAAGTAAGAAAAATTAGTCTAACTAAATTAATTGAGCTCTAGTAGAAGGGAGGGTGAACACTGCCATTCAGTCTATTTCAGAACAATGGGGCTTTTATTGTCCATAAAGCTGAATGCCTGCATTCTTATTTAATTTTTTCCGAGGCTTCATGTGCACTGTACCCCCAGGGAAGAAAGCTCAGGAGTGTTTCTGCTTCAATTCCTTCAAGAGAGAAGAGTGCTACATACACCTAAACAAAAGAAAACAAACACACACAAAAAAATCAGTCACATGAATAGAACCAAGATAACTAATGGTTCATGAAATGATAATAGCGAACCTTCCACCGTAACTTTCTCTGCACTGATCCATTGTCAGGCGGTTGAATTAATATGGTTATGAGACCCAGAGAAAATATTCAGCACTCTCTATTGCACTGCTATCAGAAGAACAAGTTTATCCTCAACACTCACTTATAAAGAGAATAAACCAAACTTTAGGATTGAAAAAGACAAAGAGATCATTGAGTTCAACTCTTTCTCAGAAAAAAAGTGTGGCTCAGTGAGCTTCAGAGACTTACCCAGGTGACCTGCCGGGTCATGGCCAACTATGGGGCAGCCCCTAGGTCTCCTGAAGGTTATAGCACTACTCTTCCCACTGGACCTCAGTGCTGCTGCCCATATTAGCAGGAGTCCCTGTCATTCCCTCATTCCCTTTGAATACAAAATTAGTATTTGTTTCTAAAACAATAGTTTTCACACTTGAGTAGGCATAAGAATCACCTAGGGTCTTTAATAATTTAGATTCTTGAGACTCATCCTCAAATGTTCCAATTTAGTGGATCCGGGGTGATACCAAATATCTACACTTTTAACAAGCCCACGAGTGGTCATAATGTAGCCAGATCCAGCGTAGAACCCATTCTGAGAAACATGGTTCTACATGACCATTTATAATGGCGGTGAATAGGAAAAAAAAATTTTTTTCCAATTTACAAAAGACAATTAAATAACCTCTCCCTGTTTTGCTTCACTCTCTGGGTAAATGTAGTTGGTATCTCCTCAATAAAACATGCAATTAGAAGACTGCAAAAGACTTCTAATCCTTCTACCCCTGCTTCCTTCTAAACTCTATGCAATCTATTCATATCTGATTTTTTTCAAGCCCAGATTCCTATGCTAAAATGACATTTTATTGTTGCTGTTGTTGTCAAGTCAATTCAGACTCATGATGACCCCATGTTGCAGAGTAGAACTGCTTGGCAGGGCTTTCAAGGCTGTGACCTTTCCGAAGCAGATTGCCAGGCTTTTCTTCCATTGCACCCCTGGGTGGGTTCAAACCACCAACCTTCTGGTTAGTAGTCCGGCACTTAACCATTTGATTCCTGAGTGATGCACAGAGACATTATAAATAATTGCATGCAAAGCTTCAGGAAGTAGGAGAGGTAAGACACCAGTATCTCTTATTACACTAACAGTCTTAGCTTTGTAATGGATCAGTAACAGTACAAATGTATGGAAATGCAGAGAAGGGAGAACACTCTCAGCTCAGGGGAATAGTGCAAAGCATATAACAGCCATTGTGCGGAGCTGAGAATTGAAGAAAAGTCAGGAAGGCCAAAGGGGAAGTAGCATTTACTGAATGCATACTATGCGCCAAGTATTTTATTTACATAGTAGAGAAGGAGAAAGATAAAGATGGTAGCAATATTCCTCTAGAAAGAAATGACAGCTCTTTGATGAACAATTCAGATACTGTGAAAACAGTCCATTTGTGTATTTCCAGGATAGGCTAGAAATGAGCTGTCAAGAAAAACTGAAAGATTTTGAAACAGAAAAAAAAAAATCTAGGAGTCTTGTCTCTCACACTCTTCCAGGTTCTCTCTTTCCACTGTTGTTGAGCTCTGTCTCAACTCTGCGAACATACCAACCATCAGGAAGATGGCGCAGGACAGGTCAGCATTTTGTTCTGTTTGTTCTGTTATACACAGGGTCACCATGAGTTAACTTGGTGGCAACTAGGAGCAGCAAAGATATAAAATACTGACCGCAAAGCAAATGATTCTTGTCCATAGACATGTAAATTGTGTCCAGAGGAGGCACACTTGCTTGCCAACCCATGAATATTGACCACTTTTGCTAGTTTTGCAACTGTTAAGTAAATTTATTTCAGCATTTCCAAAGACCTATACATATGTATACCTGGAGTCCTGGTGGCACGGTGGTTAAGTGTTTGGCTGCTAACCAAGAATCTGGCAGTCTGAATCCACCAGCTACTCCTTGGAAACCCTATGGGGCAGTTCTACTCTGTCCTATAAGGTTGTTATGAGTCAGAATCAACTCGACAGCAATGGGTTTTTTGGTTATACATATGTCTAAAGTCCCTGGGTGGTGCAAAAGTTTAAGAGCTCCTCTACTAACCAAAAAGCAGCTGTCTGAATCCATCCAGAGGCACCTCAGAAGAAAGCTCTGGCAATCTACTTCTGAAAGATCACAGCCACTGAAAACCCTATGGAGTACAGTTCTACTCTGCACACACAGGATCACCATGAGTCAGAATCAACCCGACGGCAACTGAGTGTGGAGATAAATGTAGATTTCTTTGAATCTTCCTTTGAACCTGTTGTAACATCTTACTGGTTCCCTCATTAAATAATGAGTTAAAACATTTTTTGTCACGTATTCATTTTTATTTGATTGAAAGTCATGACTTTACCCTTTTAAAAATATAACATTTAACAAAGCAAAAAAAAAAAAAAAAGGAAATTATTCTGAATAATAAAATGGAATTTTTAAAAAATATCTCCAGGTAGACTAACAAAAAGGGAAAGGGGGAACATACTGGTGGGGATAAGGATCAACAGCACATAACAAGAGGATAAAGGTTTATTTGGAGAAGAGACCAGTGAAGTGCCATGACGGCAGGGATAACCTATGGACTTTTAGATTGGCATAACTAATATTCAGTAATAAGTTTTTTGCTTTTTTTTTTTTGGCTGTGCTTTTTCCCTCCCGTGACTCCCAAACCTTTAATACTCACCTCCTACTCACACAGCGTTAAGTCACTTTACGTGTGCTAATCAGTGCAGTTGAACAAGGAACAGAACAAGCAGGAGAAGGCAGTGCAGAGGTTGGCAATGCAACCGAACCAGAGGTTAAGGCCAGAAGGGCCTAGGTAAAACAAAAGAATTCTCCAAATCCTCGAATATTGGGAGGAAGCTGGGCTAATCAGTGTATGATGGACGGGTGATCCAGCTAATACTTCCTGATGTTAAATTTTAAAGGATGAGTTCATTTCACCTGAGTGACCATATCCCCAGGGCCTGACATCCAGGTACCATATTCTCCATCTTCCTTAGAGCAACCAGACAAGATAGGTCTTATTATAGCTCCATTTTGTACAAGAGGAACCTGAGGCCCAGGAGGTAAAATAACTTATTCAAGCTCAAACAGCTAGTAAATGATGAAGATGTGGTTAGAACCCAAACTGGTCTGATTCCAACATCCACACTCTATTATTTTCTGCCATTTCCTAAAGTACGTGAACTTCAGGACAGAGTACTCTGCATAGCGGAATATTTTGTTTTGCTTTGTCAAGGTTTCAAGCAAGCAAAGATCTACCCTAAACATAAGCAATGTCAAGAGGATCAGAAAGAAAACACACCACAAGTAGGTTACAACTCAGTCGACAGCATGGAGCCAAGAGCGACACTGAGGGAAGAAGGCACATACGGGCACATTGTAAGCGCTTTCTGCAGCCACTTAAGGAAAAAAAGAAGAAGAAATGGGCTGATAATTGCACTGCTTAGGCTCTGAGTCCCTTAAATGCAAAGGATTAAATTCTCACACCTTTCAGGATGAACGATAATTTACCAGTAAAGACAGACATATTAGACCTGTCATAGGCAGATTTTGTAATAATCAAGGCTGCATTTGCAAGAGAATCAAGGTTCCTCGTTGTCAGTTTCAGCTTTTCTTGTTAACTTCTTATCCAACAATACAGCCTTCTGGGAAAGAAATGAAGGGAGAGTGGAGTGAAGGATCTACTCCTAATGAAGGAAATATGCTACAAACTTAATCTGGCTTTATGTGTTCTGAGTTAGAAGACAACATTGACGATGCTACAAAATTCATCTGACTTCACGTGTTACAGGCTAGAAGAAAACACTGCAACCAAATCACATCTGCACACACTGAGAAACCAAGTTCCAATGTGTGCCCCTTTGCAAGCTGCTGCCCCTTCTCTCTACCTCTCCCATGCAGTGGCATAGCTCTGGAATTGTCACCCACTTCTACTTTGCAGCTCGGTGGTTAAGAGCTACGGCTGCTAACCAAGAGGTTGGCAGTTCGAATCCACCAACCGCTCCCTGGAAACCCTATGAGGCAGTTCTACTCTGTCGTATAGGGTCACTATGAGTCGGAATCGACCTAATGGCAACCGTTTTTTTTTTTTTTTTTTAAGTTTCTACTCTGCAACACACAGGGTTGCCGTGAGTAGGAATCCACTCAATGGCAACTTGTTTGGTTTTTTGTTTGTTTTTGGTCTCTTCTATAAACCGTCTCATTCTCTCTCTTCTGCCTCGACTTTCTCCTCCATAGTATCTGCTCCAACATCAGATGCCACCTACTGCAAGAAATCTTCCCTAAATCTTCCTAAACCAACCTAGCTTAAGTCGCCCTTCTTCAATTGCTCTCTAATTCCCTCCTTACCCTTCTTTACTTTTCTCCCAAGTGCTTATCACTAACTAAAATTATATAAGTGACTGAAATTATATTATTATATATATTGATATGTCTATTTGCTTATTGTTTGTCCTCTACTCATCCAGCCACAAACATTAAGTGCCATGAGAGCAGAGACATATTCTGAATTGTTATCTTCCCAGCATCCAGAATAGTTTCTGGGTCACAGCTAATGCTCAATAAACATTTGTTGGATAAATAAATGAAGAACATATGTGAGCAGATATCTAGGGAAGGAAGGAGCCACACGGAGTGCTGACTCCAATTATTCTGTTCCCTTCACCATTTCTCCAACTCAGTATCTCCCTGGACTAAGAAGCCGGTCTCCAGCCTGCTGTTCTATAGTAGTCACTAAAAGGGCACTGGAAGATATGTGTTTATAATGTCTATTATGCTGATTGAGGCTTGGCAAGGCTATACTATACCCTTTGACAAAGCCACAAGCTACTTGTACATCTGACAAGATGTTTTTGCTCAGAACCCACTGATACACAAAGCAAAACACAACACTGCCCTCAGAGTATGACAAATGAATGGATTTACAAGCAAGGGAAAGCTTTATCTGCACATTTTGGAACTAGTCTGGCCACTGTCTGTCTTGTCTGAAATTTGTGTTCCCAACTCTTCAAGATTCAGAGAATCTTCTCTCTCCCCAAACCTGTGCCTAGCCTTGGATCTGTGGAGAGTGACATGATTAGGCCTGTTTCAGGCCTGGGCAGTATTTGTTGCGCTTTCACAGGCTATTGCTGCAGTCTGTACAGATTCATAGCATCCTGCCACCTTATACAGGAAGGGCTGGCATCGCTTTCTTTGTAGATATTGGAGAAACCACCGTGGCCCTTCTAACAGGTCTCTAGGCGCCAAGTCATCCATCCTATTCTCTTCCTTGATCCATTTCTTTCAGTCCCATGTCCAAAACATTCTCACTAGCAGGTGAAGGAGACGGTATTAGAAAGTGGAAAGTTCATGGCCTTTGCAATTACACCGTCCAGAGATTAAATTATGATTTAGAAACTTTACAGATGTGCAGTCTCGGGAAAATTATATTTAATTTTAGGAAACTCACTTGCAATGTTTAAGTAATGATAATTGTATTATAGGACTGTGAAAACACAATGATGTTCATAACATTAAAAAAAAATGCACAGTAGGCACTGAATAAGAGTCCTGATGGTGCAGTGGTTAAGAGCTTGGCTGCTAACCAAAAGGTTGGCGGTTCAAATCCACCAGCCGCTCCTTAGAAACCCTATGGAGCAGTTCTACTCTGTCCTATAGGATCACTATGAGCTGGAATCAACTGCAGAGCAATGGGTTTAGGCACTGAATAAATTTTTTTGTTCTAAACTTCTTTCCCCAGGTGGTTGAAGTTGGACATGTCCATTTAGGAAAGTTTTTAAATGAGCATGTTGACTTCCTTTTTCCACATGTTCTCTCTGCGACACGCACTATCTTTCCCTGAAGTCAGTGGACGCACATGGAGAAATTTCATTTTGCTTCTCAGTTCCTTTGTTAAACAAAAATAATTAACATCCTGAAGCAAATGAATGGTCAAGATACCTAAGCCCAAATAACTTCCCTTTCCAAGTTCACATTTATCTCATTCAATCCTCACAACGACCCTGTGATGTATGCTATTACGGGAACTGAAAATTTCTATAGTTCAAATAATTTGATCAACTTGACCCAGTCAGTAAACGGCAGAGCTGGCTTCAAGACAGGTCTGCCTGACACAAAAGCACAAATTCTAAGCTCTCACTATATTATTGCTTCCTTGGAGAACTCATCATTTAATTCCTCCCGTAAAGAGAAGAGACCACATTCTCAAGATACCTTAATAACATCCCTACAGACTGCAGTATTTTAAACACTTTGGGTATTATTAGGTACTTATGTGTTATATAATGTAAGTAAGATGAGACTCTTCTATGACAAAGAATCTCATTAGGATCACTGATTCAAGACTTAGAGGTGGCCTTCAGATACTCAGACCGAGTACCCTTTCCTGTTATACAGGAAAACCTAAGGAAACCTCAGATACCTGATGAACAAAGCAAGGATTTGACTTACTCGTGATCAAGTAATCACTTGAGGACATTTATTCCCTGAGGGTTAACAACACGTATTTTATAAAGATTTATGGGCATACAAAAGGGGACCTGGTGATGCACTGGTTAAAGTGCTCAGCTCCTGACTGAAAGGTCGGTGGTTCAAACCCATCAGCTGCTCCACTGGAGAAAGATGTGGCAGTCTACTTCTGTAAAGATTTACAGCCTTGGAAACCCTATGGTGCAGTTCTACTCCATCTTATAGTGTCGCTACGCGTCGGAATAGACCCAACGGCAGTGGGTTTGGGTTTTTTGTTTCGTTTTGTTTGTATGGGTGTTTAATGGGTTGCTAATAATAAAAGTTTACCTCCCAGAACTTAACAGTGAAACACTTACCTGACCTTGGAAAAATATACTCAATCATACCTAAAACACCTAGGGGGATGGCCTTCTCATGTCACTTCTGTTTCAGAAGTGCTGAATCTCTGAAATGCCTCCGCACTTGATGGGTAGACAGGTTAATACCTAAGAAGATAGCCACCTTCAAGTCTTGCTGGTTTTTTAATCTCTGGTTGTAGACAGATCCAGAAGGTTATTCAGAAAAGCCAGAAAGATAGTTCTTAGACGATACTAGTAGAACAATATGAATTTCTGTATATTCTCTTTGCTGACCACCATTTCAGAGGCTAAATTCTGGGAAAGCTCTAATCTATGATGCATCCCTAAACTAATGGAAAAAGTTTCCTATTCCTAAACTTTAGAAACTAAAATCTACAAGTTAGACTAAAAGTGACTTGTAATAAACAGAATACTTCCTTTTGCTATTACATAGCACATGTCCATTTAAACTCGGTAGAAAAGACTATTTTAAATAATTATAATAATTAGACTCTTGGTGTTACAGCATAATAGTTAAAATAATACTCCCAGTGTTTCTAAAATAATGTGATAATATGCCACACATGTGGCATAAAAGATAATTAATTTTCAAAATGACACCTGCAAAAATCTCTTCCTTTTAATATAGAAGAGAGAAGACATATTTGCCAGTTGTGATACGTGCTGTTCCTACTTATGAATTTCTTGAAAGGCTGTAGACAGGATAACATCAAGATTTCAAAAAAGCTTTCAAAGCACAGAGTTAAACAATATATTTGGCAAAGTTAGCCTTCAACTAAGGAATGAAACAATGATTAAGAGTCAGCCAACCTTCGGGAGCAAGGGAGAATGAAGAGAACAGGATACAAGGAAAAGATTAGTCCAAAGGACTAACTGTCCACAGCTACCAAGGCCTCCACCAGACTGAGTTCAGTACAGCTAGATGGTGCCCGGCTACCACCACTGACTGCTCTGACCAGGATCACAACAGAGGGTTCTGGACAA
>NW_004444045.1:4638923-4707881 GCF_000243295.1 Trichechus manatus latirostris | reverse complement strand
CAGAAGGGGACAAGGAAGCTGGTGATAGGGAACCCAAGGTTGAGTAAGGATATTGTTGATGTGTTGTGAGATTGTTAACCATTGTCAGAGGGCAACATTTGCAGTAACTGTTAAATGAGAAACTATTTTTTTCTGTAAGCCTTCATCTTAAGTGAGAATAACAGCACAATTCGAAGAGCATAGTCAATGTCACTGAACTGTGCGTGTAGAAATTTTTGAAATGGTGTATCTTTGGCTATGTGTATTTCACCAAAAAAAAAAAAAGGTTTAGAAGTTAGAGGGTTAATACGATGTGGGGTTGTTAACCAATGTCATAAAACAATTGTGTACTACTGTTTCATGAGAAACTGTTTGTTCTGTAAGCCTTCACCTAAAGTACAATAAAAAAAAAAAAAGAATTAAAAAAAGAAGTCGGCACAAATTTTAGGGCATGAATACAGAAGTCACCTAGAAAAGTCACCTAGGTCCATGTGGCTGTCACTTTCCTGCAGGGGGAGAGGTTGCATTTTTACTGGATAACACTAAGACCCCTCAGTTAACAGTCTCTAATCCTACGAACCACCACCCGTCTGTCCGTTTGTCGTGCTACAGTAGCTTATGCACTGTTGTGACACCGGAAGATATGCCACTACTACTTTAGATACCAGCAAGGTCACCCATGGTAGACAGGTTTCAGCAGAGCTTCTAGACTAAGACAGACTAAGAAGAAAGGTCTGGCAATCTACTTCCAAAAAATAGCCAATGAAAATCCTACAGATCACAGAATATTGTCTGAGATTTCCACTTGGTTACTTTGGACATGTCATCCGAAGGGACTGATTACTGGAGAAAGACATCATGCTTACTAAAGTGGAGGGCCAGCAAAGGCAAGAGAAATCCTCAGTGACATGGATTGACACAACAGCCCTAACAATGGACTCAAACATACCAATGATACAAAGATGGCCAAGGACCAGGCAAAGTTTTGCTCTGTTAAACAGGGGCTCACCACGAGTCCGAGCTGACTGCATGACAACTAAGAAGAGCAATGTATAAATATCCATGAGATACCCGCAGGAATTTGCAGAATATTTACAGAATTTGGATTATTTCTTATCTTCTCCTTTGACTGAAGGCTTGTATGGCCACAGATTCTGCTTTTTTTTTTTTTTCTTTTTATCATTAAGTATTGGTGGAGAGTAACTGGTTATTTTTACTTAGATGGTATATAATTATAGGGAAGTGAATGTTCCTGCTTTTTGTTGTTGTTCCAGTTTCCTGTAGATAAAATGGAGATAATCTTCTAAACCACCCGACAAATTCTCCCATCCATATCCCAAGCGCTAATCTCTCTCTCTTGAAGCCCTGGTGGTACAGTAGTTAAAAGCTATGGCTGCTAACCAGAAGGTCGGCAGTTCGAATCCGCCAGTGGCACCTTGGAAACCCTATGGGGAAGTTCTGCTCTACTCCATAGGGTCACCATGAGTCAGAATCAACTCAACAGCAATGGGTTTGGTTTCTTTTTGGTTTTAAATCTCTCTCTTGAGCTCTGGAACAAGATTTCTAACTGTCTTCCATATATTTCTAAAACTCAGATTCAGTCAAGCTGAACTCTTCCTCTTCCTGAAGCCTGCTCCTCTGCTGAGATTATCTTGTTTAATAGTGCCATTATGTACTAGCCACATGTGCGAATTCTGGAGTCATCTTCATCAGGTCTCTCATCCCCATCCACTGTATCAAGGCACTTAACAAATCCTAGTAATTCTATTTTTTGCAGCATTTCTGCTCTTGACTGTGTTCTTGGGTTTTTGTTGCTTTGTTTTAGCCTAGAGTAATTCAGTGGTTCCCTAATTAGCCACACATGCCAAACATGGAGCTGCTGTCCATCATACTCCCACCCTTTATCAGATAAACTCTTAGATCAGGTTAGTTCATTTCCCTTCTCAAAAACTATATGGGCTCTCCCTTTGCCTCCAGAATAAAATCCCACATGCTTAGCATGGATTTTAAGTTGCAAATTATCATCCTAGTGGTATTCCTTCTACATAATTCAGTGTTCCCTATGTTTGAATCAGTTTCAAAATGCACCCTTAGCTGGTATAATAATTTACTCTTGCTTCTCTCTCAATTCTCAACTCTTTATTAACATTTTTCTCGTTCTTCAAGACCCATTTCAGTTGCCGTCATACTTTTGGATTGTCTATCCATCCCCATGCCAGAAAAAAATTGCTTCTTAATTTGGATGCCTATAGTTTATTTGTACATATACGTCTTGTTGTTGTGTGATGTTCAGTTGGTTCCAACTCATAGCGATCCCATGTGACAGAGTGTAACCGTCCCATAGGGTTTTCTTGGCTGTAATCTTTATGGAAGCAGATCACCAGGTCTTTCTCTGGGTTTGAACCGCCAGCCTTTGGTTAGCAGCTGTGCACTTAACCATTGTACTGCGAGGGCTCCTTGTACATATACTTAGTACTTATTTTATTATCCTTCCATGCTATCTCAAAAGGCAGCATAAGAGAGAATGCTAATGGCGTTAGAAAGACATGAGTTACCATTCCAGCTCTACCCCTTACTAGGGATGGGTGGCTTTGGGCATCGTACTTAAACTCTCTCTACCTCTTTTCATCATCTCTAAAAGGTGGATAATAATATCTACTCCACATAATTTTTATGAAGAGTAGACAAAATCTCTATGCTTTTATATCTGCCAGCACTTAAATAATAGGTGACGAAAACACATATTTTCTCTAGCTGGTTTTCAGTAACTAAATTCCTCTGATATTTTCCCTCTGGATAAAAAAAAAAGTAGCAATTTAAGAGAATCTGAAACAACTTGACAACAACGATAAAATTATGTGAATTTTTACAGATGAATTGGATAAATTCTAGAGATTGTTTTATTGGGTATTGTTTTCCATATACCCAGAACAACATACAAAACACCCTTCAGGATGCAGAGGAGGGCTGTGGTATATCTCTCCTTAGAGATGGTGTAATATCACACTCGTTATTTATGCCTGCTTACTCTCCCCCAGTCCTGCCCTCTAGATTGTAAGCTCCTTGAGGATATGAATCTTGTCTTACTCATTCCTGGATAACCTCACTATGTAAGTGAAGTCTACTGTGGAGTGAATAATATTGAATTTTGTTCAATTAAATTTAACTGAATTGAAGCTAATCAAATCTATGCCAATTAAATGTGTGCCTCAAAGAGAGTAAAATATGCTATTTGATAAGTCATTCCCTTCCCACTCTGATCTGTCTCCTTGATCTCCTGCATGTTGTTTATATCAGCGCATGAAGTGTCCCACAGCCTCCCTTTCCTTTTTCTTCCATTAGTTTCCACCTGTTGCTTTTGCTGTATTACATCCTTCCTGGGAAGTGCTGCGAGATTTCTCTAATGATTTCTCTTTGGTATATCCTCCCTCTTCCTGATGGACATGTTATTTGTACAATCTGCAGAGTGTTTCATTAGCAAAGATGTGTACACTAGGAGGGGTATGCACTTATTATTAATATTGGTCATTATATGCTGGGACTGCAATCACTTTTCTCATTTTCTGCTTCTGCACCTCCTCAGTTTGTCTTCCTTTTGCTCATCCCCCTTCAAAAACAGCCTGACTCTGGCTGTAACTGTTTGGGTTTGTGACAGATTAGCAGGCCTTCTGAGATCGGTGTAACTTCACAAGAAAGGGAAAATATGCACCGAGGCCTCTCACCAGGTAATACCAGGCACTTCCCAGAAGAAGTCCCCAGCACGTTTGCTGACCTATTATCCATCTCCCAAAAGTAATCACTGAGTTCATCCATCTGCTCTGTCAGCACACATCCCCCCTCCTCCCGGTGAAATTAAGAAGATTGAAACCGAGAGTAATTGTAATCCTGTTATCAATAACAGCTCTTTCATATCATATTATAGTCAAAGTATTATTTCTACCAGCTTGAGAGTTGGTGGTAATAGCAGAATATTTTTTATCATTTCTCTTGAATCAATGCCTTAGAACCACCTGAAAAGCCTGATAACCATACAAAATCTTGATCCCATCCCCAGAAATTCTGATTCAATGGGTTTGGAATGGGACCAAGAATCTGCATTTAAAAAAAAAAAATTATCCAGATTCTAATGTGGGTAGTCTACATATAATAGTTGAGTAAGCTGTTTAGAAGTGTGATAAATTTCCAGGAGGTGTCAAAACAATCATAAAACTTAGTGGGAAAAAAAAGAAAGAAATTCATCCAAATGGTTATTAGGAGATAAGACAATGGATGAAATGATGAGATTTTCAACCAGCTGTTTGTTTGAATTTAAGCCTAGAGGCATAGCCTAAATTTCAAGACTGTATAAATAAATGTCTAAGACAAATCTTAGCGTCTGCATTTTGGGATCTCGACTACAACCAGTCATGAACAATGGCTCCAATATGAGTTACCTATTCCTGGTTAACGAATTAACCCAAAACTTAGTGGCTTAAAGTAACTACTATTTCACAGTTTCTGTGGGTCAGGAATCTATGAAAGATTGGTGTAACAAACCACCCTGGTTTGCCTGGGACTAAGATTTTTGAGACATGGGACTTTCAGTGAGACTTTCATGTGACTTTATGGAGCCCTGGTGGTACAGTGGTTAAAGTGCTAGACTGCTAACTGAAAGGTCGGCAGTTAGAACCCACCTCTATGGAAGGAAGATATGCTTCCATAAAGATTACAGCCTTGGAAACCCTATGAGGCAGTTCTACTCTGTCTACAGGGTTGCTATGAGTCCGAATCAACTCAACGGCAGTGGGTGGGTGACTTTCAGAGCAAAAACCAGGAAAGTTGTTGGCAAACCAAACGAGTTGGTCACCTTAGTGTTAGGTGGGTGGTTCTGGCACTGGGCTTCTCATGTGGTTGTAGTCAGGATGTCCGCAGCGTCTGCAATCATCTGATGCCTTGACTGGGACTGGAGGATCTGCTTCCGAAATGGCTGCCTCACATGGCTGTTGGCCAGAGGCTTCAGTTCCTTGCTGGCTATGGACAGGAGCCTTCAGTTTCTCACCATGTGGGCCTCTCCATTGGTTGCTTGAGTGTCCTCACACATGGCAGCTAACTTTACCCAGAGTGAGTAATCCAAGAAAGGGATCAGGGTGGAAGTTGCTGTGCCTTTTTATGACCTGTTCTCTGATGTGCACATCATTACTTCTGTTTTATTCTATTTGTTAAAAGACACTCACTAAATTGAGTCCACGGGGGAAGATAATTAGGCTCTTCCTCTTGAAGGGAGGTCATATTATAAACTACCACAGCTCCCAATGTTGTCTTCAAACTCAAAACATTTCCAAGAGATGCTTTAATAGCTATTCCTACCCTCTCACACTGAAATAACTTCAAGTTGGAAAAAAAAAAATCTCCTCCTGACTTTTGTCAGTTGCACTATAGCTGACCTTTCTGATTTTAGGAATTATTTTCTTATTGTTTTAATAAAATAGAATAAACTTTAATGATATTTTAGTCAAAGAAAGTTTTTATTTCTAGGTAAATGCCAGTAGGTTTCCTTCATAGCTGAGGGTAACGTAGAGACTTGGCAAATTCATAATTAACTAGGTCATTGTTTTCAGTCAAGCCAGAAAATTATAGTCCCAATTTTATCTTATATTTTTTTTGTTTTTATTTATTTATTTGTTTATTTTTTGGTCTAATCAGTAGCTGAGCAGGGACTGTAAACCAGACCTTTAACAAATTAGCTATGTGACCTTAGACAAGTATCTTCTCTGGGCACTTTGCATACACAAAAAAAAAGAAATTTGTCTAAAAATTCTTTAAGGTCTTTTCTGTCTATAATATTGGAAGACTATCTGAATGACTAGGAAATTGGCCAGATCTTATGACAAAGTGAACAAAGTTTATTTTCCTTCTACTTTTTGGATCTGTAAGGGTGGAACACATATTAGTATATGAGTCCACTCCATTGATGAATTAGTATAATACTCCAGTTGCTCTATAAAGGCAAGACAGTATCAGAGAGGTAATATAGTATCTGATGACCTGTATGAGAAATACATCATCAAAACATGTGTCTCTAGTGACCTATTACTCAAAAAAGCACACCATCCTTGAAAAGAGAAGGTTCATGAGTAGAAGTATGACACATTCACATATGCTAGAAATCTTCCCAGTCATCCAAATCCTGAAGGCTACACAAAAGTATGTGATGTGTAGTCTCTTCTGTTCATCATCCATTACCCATGCCACATGTTACAAACTTATGTGTCATACATATCAATACAATTCTTAGGTCAAATCTCCTCACGTCATCCAAGACAGTCATAATCTTTTCCTTAAGCAGTAAGCACTAACAGCCTTAAATATTATTTTAAATGCCTTCTTCCCTATTGACTTCCCTACTCTTTGCGTCCGTAAAACTTCATTAATTTTATGGAGTCTAACAGAATCAATTTAACGGCAATGGGTTTGTTTTTTTTTTTTTTAAATACAGTTATTTGGATTTCTTGTTTTTCTTTAAACGCTTCCTCTAAAAATGCAGTGATTTTTTTCTCCCTAACATAAACAAAGTTTTATACATAGAGATATCAATAAATAATTCAAAACAGTATTCTAAAATCAAAAAATAAAAACTAAGATATTTATAATAGAAAAAGTACAAACAAGGAGCAAATAATCTAGACCTACACTCTAATATGCAACTCTTCTATATCTTGCATTCCGTTCCAAAATGCTAGGTATCTGGTATTTATATCTCATACATAAACACAATCCTTCATAAACTCAGGAGAGCATAAATTCTCTTACTATAGATAAAAAAACAAACAACACTGAGAGAACGTTACTAGCCAGAGTAACATGAGTCAACGATTAATGACAGAACACGATATATTATTCTTTACAATACACAACAAATGAAGTTCAGAGAAGACAAATGTAAGAGCTGTGCCAGTTGTGAAATGGTCTTAGACTCATACCTCCCTACTGTGTGACATCTTTATCAGGACATTGTGGCTCCTCTGCCTTAATCACAGAATAACTCAACAAGTGAGTATCAGTGTCTTCTGTATCTAGAACACATATTAGGTACAATTTAGTGACATTTGACTTATGCAAACTCAACTATGCAAGATTAGTTAAAAATATTTTGTTTTAAATAAACACTTTTAGACCATATGGTTTGAAACACAAGCCAGCCATTTTAAAACATAAGGCAACCACTACAAAAGCAAAGAAAAATATATTTCTTTCAACACTAAAGGGGAAAACTGTGCACTGGACTTGTTAAAAGCAAACAAACAAACAAACAAACCCATTGCCATCTAATCGATTCCGACTCATAGCAACCCTATAGGACAGAGTAGAACTATCCCACAGAGTTTCCAAAGAGCACCTGGTGGATTTGAACTGCCGACCTTTTGGTTAGCAGCCATAGCGCTTAACCACTGCACCACCAGAGTTTCCATTGGACTTGTCAGGACAGTACAATATGCATAAATTCATCTAGTCTGTTCTGTATGGGGAATTTAATGGATTCTCTTAGAGTTATTTTGACTACAAGCAAGGTTCGTCACATACTATGAGTTGGGAGCCTAACCCCAAAGAAAGAGAACAGGCCATGAAGGAAGAGGACAGGAAAAAAGGAGTCAAAGTCAGTACCTGCCCTCCTAAAAGCTAAAGCTTGATTCTAAGAATCAAATCTAAGCCGGCCACCAAATAACACAGACGGCCTCCAGGTAGGTACCCCAGGTGTGTAATCTTCCCAACTGGGTTGATGCTCATAAAGAAGACCTGACCTTGATTAATAAATAATGATATACAGAGACATGGCTGTGCCTTTTGACATGGAAGCAGATGAAGAACCACAGTCAGTAAGCTTCCTCCTTACTGAATAGAGCATAAAAGAGTAACGTATTGAGTTACATAGGAGGACTCCAAAAAAAACTGCAAAGATCAGCAAGTCATGTTTTCAGGGAGTTTCCCATAAGCTATCTTGCACACTATTCTGCTCTCTGCACCCCCACCCCATCTTATCCCCCTTGTTTGCTTGAAAAGACAAGCATCGCATTAAGTGATTAAGCATTTCTTTTCTTCTGACTCATAGTTCATAAGCCCACAGCATGAATTTCAATTAGCTTCTCTTATTGTGTGAAGAAAAAAAAAGCAACAGAAAAAAGGAAAATCAGACCTTGGAGGACAGAGTTGTTGGGAAGTATTCTCAATGCCTGAATGCAATTTCTTCAGCAAACAAAACTGCAGTAAGATGACGAGTGGACACAAGGGTCAAATGCTCCTTAAATAAGCAGTTGCTACACTAACTCTTCCATCTTCGGTCACACTGGAGGAATGTGTTGCATGGAAAGATATTTTTTTAGTTTGAAACTTTAGTTCAAGTTCCAGCTGGATGATAACTAGCTATGACTAGTTGGGCAAATCACGGTAACTTTCTGAATCCCAGTCTTCTCATCTTTAGTATGGAAATATATTAATACTTTCATTGCAGGCTTGCTGTGAGGATTAAATAAATTGTATACATAAAACAGCTTTATAACCTATAAAACACTGTGTATGAAAGACAATAATGCATGGCAGTAAAGACTAGGGATTCTGGAGATGGCTGCCTGGGGCTGAAACGTGGCTCCACTACCTACCAGCTGTGTGATTTAGGAATCCTTAACCTCTTTGTGCCTCAATTTCCCTTCCACCAAACGCAGATGCTGTGACACTGTGATGATTAACTAAGCATTGAGACTAGGGCCTGGTGCACTGCAAGCACTACTTAGATGTCAGCTACTATTATTATGTAACTGTTATTGATGTTTGTGTTAAGTGCTAATAATGCCTGCAATGTGAGTAAAGGGAGAACAGATAAGCAATAGAAAGAAGATGATTACACTACCCAAAGTAAAACCTTTCTTAAGAAAGGAAATAAAATACGTTGTGTAAATAATACCCCAGACTTAGAATTTAAAAATCAGACTCAATTATTTGTAAAACTTGCATTGCAAGAAGGAAGGAAAGGCGTGCTCTCCAGATGTAACATTGCTCAGTTCCTTCACACACCAATTGTTCAGGGTCTTTTACTTGTGGAGCAAACCGGTAAGCACTCAACTACTAACCAAAAGGTTGACGGTTCAAATCTACCAAGAAGCACCTTAGAAGTAAGGCCTGGTGATCTATTTCCAGAAGGTCACAGCCTTGAAAACCCTATGGAGAAGATCTAATCTGCACAAAGAGGGTTGCCATAAGTCAGGATCAACTTTATGGCCACTAATAGCAACAATATCCCCGTCAGTAGCCACTTTGAGAACTGCCTTGTGGTCAACAGGGGAGGAGGGACCATGTGACACTCAGGTGGGCTGATGAGGCCACATGACAGTCAGGGAAAGGCATTTTATGATGCACAGCAAGGGATGGGAGTACTATTTATGAGTTAGCAATCTTAAAAAAAAATCGCTTAAAGGGGTAAGGATAACATATATGTGAACGTTTCATGGTATTTGTCCGGTATACACTTAAGGTCTATAAACTGATCCCAGTGTTTGTCTTAGAGAATGAAGGGTTTAACCTTCTCCAACCACTGACAAATGGGGCTGAGGGGATGATTTCCCAATCAACTCTTCTCTGTCCTTCAGGATCTACCATTTAATGTTCATCCTAACCCCCAAGGAGAAAAGCAGGTGGTGGGTAAACAAGATAATAGCAAACAACAGTGGTGGTATTTTCATTTACTGAGCTTCTACTGTATGCTGGCACAGTGACAGGCATTTTACATGCATTATCTCATCTAATCTTCCTGAAAAACCTATAGAAGTAGGACTGTAGTAGGAAATTAAGGTTTATAGAAATAAGTAACTTGCCCAAGGTCATACAGCCAGAAAGTATGGAATCTAGGGTCCAAGTCCAGTTCTACCTGACTCCAGAAGAAGTGCCCTATACCCATATGTTATATTGACTTTAAGGGAGTCCTTAATTCTCACATAAAAGATATCAGTGGAAGGATAGGTCTGGTCAGGAATCAGAAACATCTTTGCAGTATCCACTGTTGGTTGTATGAATGAGTACAAAACGTGAAATTTGCTTGCTTTTATTTTTGTTTTTGCTGGGTTTTTTTAATGAAAAAAAGTGGAAGAAAAATCATAAAGAAATAGGGAGAGCAAGCCCTTTTCTGAGGGAGATAAAAATCCAAAGAAACAAAAAGAATATCTGAGAAAGAGAGCGTACATGAAAAGAAAAGCTAAGGCCCTGCTTGCTACAGGCAGGAGGGGTGCAAGCTGGGTGGGCTGCTCCCAGAAACACCAGAGGTGAGACCTGGGGCCCTTCAGCAGTGGCCACGGCACAAGCTGTGTGAAAGGAAGGCTGCTCTTGCTTCCCCCTGTAATCTACCATAATGCAGGAAGAGAGTGTCATTAATAACCATTAGCTTAAGGCTTACAGGTGCTACAACAGATGTTGCCTGGCAGGAAAATTGGCAGCATCTGAGAACACAAACTGAGAGGTAATTTTCATCATGGGACAATTCTCAGAAGATGTCCAGCCTGATTCAAAATGTGTTCACTCTCCCAGCCTTCACATGTGATGGGATCTTCACGTCACCTAATCCTCCCAGGAGTCAAATGCCCCCACTACATGCTCCTGAGACCACGTAACTTAGCTCAACCAAACCTCTATCCCACTGTATTATGCTTGTATATTGACTTGTTTATCTACCTGTAGGCCTCCCCAACTAGACTGCAAGTTCTTTGAGAAGAGGAAAACATGTTTCATTCATCTTTGTATCTTGAGCACCCAGTACATGATGGTTACTTAGTTATTATTGAATGAATTAGTGAGTAAATAAATCATTGAACCAATGGATGGTTGGATGGATGTGTGAATGGAAGGATGGGATAAGCAAAATTCTTCAATCGATCTTCACCCTCAGAACCAACACCCTCAGACTTAACCTTGGGAGCCTTCTACTTTCACAAGAATATCACCTTATCTATGGAAAACATTTTATTATTTACAGTGAGTTTGCACACACACAACCCTATTTAATCCTCACAACAGCTATCTATGACACATGGGGAAAATGTAATAAACTCATTTCACAAATAAGGGAAACAGCTCACAAAGGATAAGTGACTTTCCAAAGGTCAAGCAGTATGTGGCAGAGTTGGATCTTAATTCAGGTTCCCTGATGACCGCCATGTGGACATTTCCTGCCACTACACCACACTCCTCTCCAGGCATTACCTCTCTGCTACCAAGGAAACAGCTCTCACTCAAGATGGGGCTCTACTCTCTGTCACCACCAACCAGAGAGTCAAACTGATCAGACTTCTCTATACTTTCAGCCCAAAACACAGAATCCTTAAGCCCTCCAACCTACTTGTTCTTCACTCATCATTAGAGGAAACTATGACATTTCTGTTTCCTAGATTGGTGACTAGAACCTAAAGCTCCGGACAAAAAGGCAATAAGCATCCCACATTATACTGAGATTTCCCAATTTTAGGGGCCAGCTTCCTGTAAAGAAAGGGAAGGAGGTACTTTCTACTCTCCAGAGCCAAATGTCCTAGTAAAGATTAGAAGTGACTGCAACTCAAAGAGACTGGCATTCAATTCCCATTTGCTCATCTACTTACACAGAGGGCTTGTTCATCCGCACTGTACATACCTAAACAGAGGAAGGTATATGATGGAAGACATAAGGGCATAGAGAGGAAGCAGATGCACAGCAGAGGTACACCCACATTTGACATTAAGAGAAGGAGAGGGTTTCCTGGGGGTCAAGTGGACACCTAAAATTAGCCTGGTTTCAGCTGTATCACTGGTACGTTACCCTGAAGGACTAGACACAGGGTGAAGGGACTCAGATAACTGCAAAAGGCTACAATGGATACAAGTAGGAATGAACAATGTAAGAGGTTGGAAGGGGGCGTGTATCAGTTAGGGTTCAACCAGAGAAGCATAACTAGTGAAGCAGATAGATAGATCAATAGGTAAGAAGGAATTTTACTTACATAATTGCAAGGACTGAGGAGGACTGGTGAGAAAGGAACATATACCGTATTTTTATGCAAATAATGTGTGCCTTCTACTTTTGTTTGCCAACCGTGCATGGAGTATTTTCGTAAATGCACTGTGTCAATTTTTTTTACATGTTCCTGTGAAAAAAAATTAGCATTTTTTGTGGAGAGAGAATATCTTCCCAGTGATTGGTTTGGGCAGTGCACTGGTTATCTACTTTGCATGGAAGAAAAAGGGGTCTGAAGTTAGATTATGTATAGATTCATGAGCAATGGAAAAGTCCTAGATGCTGGTCAGGACCTAGAAGGTAAAAGATTGGAGGAGACAAGAAGATTTGGGCTAGAACCATGTAGATACCAATATAAGCACAAACGTGATGGCCTTTGCATCATGCATTACGCCCATAACAAGGAGGCCATGATGGCAGAGACAGAGCTATACACAAGACAACCAGCATTAACTCCTACTAACCAAAATTGATCTAGCTATCATCACCTCTAAATTTCCATCATGCCAGCAACAAAGACCAAAGCTGAGAATGGAACTATTCCTTGAGGAGACCAACTGGCTACATGGTAGCAAATTGGCTACAGTGGGTCCCTTTTATCCTGGAAGAGTCAGTGATTCATTCTGACAATAGACACTTATTCTGGGTATGGGTTTGCTTTCTCTGCCTGCAGAGCCTCAGCCAGCACCATCATCCAGAGGCCTATGCTGTACCTGATTTACAGGCATAGACTTCCACAGAACATCACATCTGACCAGGGGCCCCACTTCACTATGAAGGAGGCTCTGGAATGGGCCCATGTCCATGGGACCCACCAGTTGCATCATATTGCACCAACTAGAGCAGCCAGCCTTATAGAGTGTCTCAGTGTTGGAATGGCCTGCCTCCTCACTTCTGTCCCTCTGTTTATAATGATGGCAGGGAAAGCTTTGAATGAGATATGACATTAAAGTTTAAACTGGATGGTCTTTTAATAACTGAAAGTATCTGGGAAATTATGAAATCTGTCCAAAATTCATTAAGGAATCTGCTCTCCAAGGGGAAGGGAAATTTGGCACAGCATGGCTGGGAATGGTAATTGCAGAGAAATAAAACTGTTTCCTGTGTGTATCTTTCTTAATTGTGACTGTTTAAATAAACCAGTTGTATTGGTTGTTTTCTGTTCATCATCAACAGGGTCCATTCTGGAAGGGCACAGATGGCTGCCCCCACACTGAACCCTCACTGGCGTCCACAGATTGACATCCTCCAAAGGTTTCCTCTTCTCTAATGGTTGCTGAATTAGTCACATCCCCAGTGCTTTTGGATCGTGTGTTGTCATTACTAAGAGTCCTTTCTGCAACACCCATCCTCTCTCCCTTCATAAAAGACCCTTCTTCCCTATTGTCCTCCTCATTTGCAATTCGTTCTCCTAATCATCACAGCTTTGTGTGGACTAAAGAGTGTCCTGGACTTTTTCTATATAATTCTCTCTTGCTTCAGTGATGGGAAGGAGAAGCAGCAGCTGACTCATTTCAAAGATTCACTCTTAAAAAAAAAAATTACTGCTTCCTGATTGGAAAACACTTTAAACAAAGTGTCTTAAATACACTTAACTGCTCTTTCATTTTAATTTAATACTGCGAAGTTAAAAAAATAAAAATAAAAACTAATCGAGCTTTAACAATACACCTTTAGAAGGTCAGAAATTTTTAAGTGGCTTTATGTTGCTACACAGAAGCCCTTGTGGCAGTGATTAAAGCATTCGGCTGCCAACCCAAAGATCAGCAGTTCGAACCCACCGCAGGAGAAAGATGTGGCAGTCTGCATCCATAAAGATTTACAGCCTTGGAAATGCTATGTGGCAGTTCTACTTTGTCCTATAGGGTCGCTATAAGATCAACTCAATGGCAGTGGGTTTGGTTTTTTTGGTTATATTCCTTCAGAGTCTGGAAATCTCACCAAATAAGAATTCATATGTTTGTTATTGTTTTCCACCTTACAGAGAATGTGTGTGTGTGTGTGTGTACCCCAAAATGAACAATTTTTGCACTGTATTATATACAGATTGTTGCTGTCCGCTGTTCAGTCGATTTTTCGACTCATAGCGACCGCTGTGACAGAATAGAACTTCCCCATAGGGTTTTCTTGGCTGTAATCTTTACAGAAGCAGATCACCAGATTTTTCTCCCGAAGAGCTGCTGGGTGGGTTTGAACCATCAGCCTTTTGGTTAGCAGTCAAGTGCTTAACCATTGTGCCACCAAGGCTCCATATTACATAGATGCACACACACACATATATAAAAACTCTGTATTTTATAGGGTTGCCATAAGTTGGAGTCAACTCAACGGCAAAGGGTTTTTTTTAATGTGTGCATAAATGTATTATATATATGTATATATAATACATATACTATATATATATATCCTAAAACAAATATTGACAATACTTGGTCAAAGAAGCTTAAAAGAATCAGTAGGCATATTCTCTGCCTTCCCACCAGTTACTATGCATGATCTGTCTAGAGATATGTTTAGACATGTTCTTATCTAAAGCCAACCTCTCCACATTTGTACAATACACCATCTCCCCTCTCCTAAAACCAAAACCTGTTGCCATCGAGTCGATTCCGACTCATAGCGACCCTAGAGGACAGAGTAGAACTGCCCTATAGAGTTTACAAGGAGCACCTGGTGGATTTGAACTGCCAACCTTTTGGTTAGCAGCCAGACTCTTAACCACTACACCACCAGGGTTTCCTCTTCTCCTACTCAAGGACATTTAACCCATCTCTCTCCTATATCATCTATTTCTTCTTCTCTAGTGGATTTTTTCTGCCAACATAAAGCTCATAACTGCTTCTCCAACTTAAAAGACAATAATGATAATAACAAATATATACCTTTTCTCAGTCCCCTTGCCCCTCCAGCTGCTGCCCTATTTGTGTGCTCCCCTTTATATTAAACTCCTTACAAGAGTGGACTCTGTTCACCGTCTTCACTTTATCTCACTCCCGTTCTCTCCTAAACTCATTCCATGTAGGCTTTTGGCACTAAAACTCCACAGAAACTGCTCTGGTCAAGGTCACCAGTGACCTCCATATTGTTAAATCCTGCATCAGTTACCGGATCTCATCTTATTAGACCTATCAGCAGCATTTGGCACAGTTGTTCATGACTTTCTCTTAGATATACTTTTTTCACTTTGCTTCAGGTACACCATATAGACACCATATAGTTCTGTTTTTTCTACAAACTCTGGCTACTCCTTTCCATTCTTTGTTAATTCCTGTTTTCCCTGACTTCAGTTTCTAACAGTTTAGTCCTTGGAATTCTTCTATTCTTGGTGAACTCCTACAGTCTCTTGGCTTTAAGTTACAATCAGGTGCTAACTCCTCCCAGTTTTTTTTTTTTTTTTTTTTTAATTTCCAGACCAATCTTCTCCTCTGAACTCCACACTCCTATATCCAACTCTCTACTAGACAAATGCCTGATAAAATAATCAAACCCATTACTGTCAATTCCAACTCATAGCGAATGTCAGGACAGAGTAGAACTGCTCCATAGGGTTTCCAAGGAACAGCTGGTGAATTCAAACTGCCGATGGTTTGGTTAGCAGCTGAACTCTTAACCACTGTGCCACCAAGGCTCCAAACGCCTGACAGACATCTGAAATTTAACATGCTATGAATTGAAATCCTGATATTCCCCCCAAAACCTGCTCTAGTAGCAGTTTTTCTCATCTCAGATTATGGCAACTCCCTCCTTCCAGATGCTTGGAATCATTTTTACTCCTCTCTTTCTCTCACATCTCACATTCAATTCACGGAAATTCTGTTGGCTCTACCATTACTTCCCTGGTCCCAGCCACCATCATTACTTACCAAGATTATCACAATTGCCTCCTAACTGATCATCCTGCTTTCAGCCTTGTCCCATCCACGGTCTTCACTCAGTACAGGCACCATCATGATCCTTTTAAAACGTAAGTCAGATCATTGACACTCTGCTCAAAACCAGAGGCTTTCCATGTCATCAGAGCAAAAGCCAGATTCACTATAATGGCCTACAGGTCCCTATAAAATATGCATCCTCCTAACTGTCTGACCTATCTCCTCCTACCCTCCCACATGCTGCTCCAGCCATGGTGGCCTCTTTGCTATTCCCAGAAGACGTCAAGCATGCTCCCTCCAAGTCAGAGCTTTCCCTCTGCCTAGACCACTCTTCCCCATGTATCTACATGGTGAACTCCTTTACTGTTTCAAGTCTTTACTCAAATGCCATCCTTTTCTTGAACCTCCTAATTTTCCTTCCTCTTTATCTTACTTTTTTTTCCCATAGCACTTATCATCTTCTAACCTATGAAATAATTCACTTGTTAATAACATTTCTTGTCTGTCTCTTTCCAACAGACTACAAGCTCCATAAGAACAAGGACTTTTCTTTCTTTTTTTTTACTACAATTTCCAGTGCCTAGAAAAGTGTCTATCACATAGTGCTATATAAGCAAGCAAGCATAAGAAGGTTGTTGAGTAAGTTAAAGATTCAGTTTAACTATCGCTTGCTGAGCAATTACTTTGTGCAATGCACTGTGCCAGGCACTGAGGAGAAGATACTAGGATGAGAGAACAAAAGCCCTGCTCTCAAAGAGCTTATTATACTCAAGTATTAATGCAGTAAGCCAACTAAAGACTGCCCATGAGGCATGACTGTTGGGAGTGCTAAAAAGATCCCTTTTCTCCAGTTTACCTCATGTACAAATTCAGATGCTTCATTGTTGTCATTGTTGTTGTTGTTGTTGGGTGCCATCAAGTTGATTTTCAACTCATAGCAACCCATGTGACAAAGTAGAACTACCCAGTTGGGTTTTCTAGGCTGTAATCTTTACAGAAGCAGATCGCCAGATCTTTCTCCCAAGGAGCCACTGGGTGGGTTTGAACTGCCAACCTTTCATTTAGCAGCCCAGTGCTTAACTATTGCACCATCAAGCCTCCTTCACTGACACTTCAGATTCCATAATTAAAGATTAACCACTTTGTAGCTCTGTGACCTTGAGCAAATTATTTAACATTTCTAAGTCTTGGATTTCTTATTTGTAAAATGGGATAATATAGTTCCCATTTCATAGGGTTTTTGTGAGGGCTAAATGAGATAATCCTTATAAAAAGGCCTAGAATAGTACCTAGCATGTATTATGATCCATTCTCTTGACTCAAAACATTTATCCTTCTTAAGATGCAAAATATTTTCATAGAGGTACTGAACTTTCCTGAAAACATAATAGACCAATTGCTGAAACCATGATAGAGAGTTGTCTTTTATTCAAGAAGAGGGAGAAATAATCATATTTATCACATGCATCACCATGCAAAAACAAAATACATCCAAAACGTAGTGACTAAGTTCCATATCAAGGGATTTACCAAGGACCAGAATAAGGGCAAGAAAAGGCAAATCAGGGAAAGAAATGATCCAGCTTCTCTATGAAGAAGCAATTGCCATTTTCATGTCTATCCTCAGTGATGCTGCTGGGTACTATTTCTCTTTTTAAAATGAAGATTGTCATTGTTGTTAGGTGCCATCAAGCTGTCTCCAACTCATGGTGACCCTATGTAAAACAGAACGAAACCTTGCCCGGTCCTGCACCATCCTCACAATCGTTATTCTGTCTGATTCCATTGATGCAGCCACTGTGTCAATCTATCTCCTTGAAGGTCTTCTTTTTCCCTGACGCTCAACTTTACCAAGCATGATGTCCTTCTCCAGGGATTTGTCCCTCCTGATATAACACATCCAAAGTAAGTGAGATAAAATCTCTCCAACCTTGCTTCTAAAGAGCATTCTGGCTGTACTTCCTCCAAGACAGATCTGTTCATTCTTCTGACAGTCCATGGTATATATTCAGTATTCTTTGCCAACATCATAATTCAAATGTGTCAATTCTTCTTCAGTCTTCATTTTTCATTGTCCTGCTTTTGCATACATATGAGATAATTGAAAATATGATGCTTTCAGTCAGGAGCACTTTTGTTATCAAAGTAACATCTTTTTAAGATTTTAAAGTGATCTTTTCCTACACGGTCCCTATGAGTCAGAATCGACTTGACGGCAACCAGTTTGGTTTCTTTGGTTTGGTTTTTTGCAGCAGATTTCCCCAGTGCGATACATCACTGATTTCCTGACTGCTGCTTCCATGGGCATTGACTGTTGATCCAAGTGAAATGAAATCCTTAAATAAAATAAAGATTAAACAGAAGAAAACAGACATTATATTATTAAACAAAAGATCTTAAAAATATTTATTGAGCCATTAATATGTCTGGCCTCTTTCACATGTTTTATATAATTTCACTCTCAGGCCACCTCTGAGAGTTAAATATTATTATCCAACTTGCTATTCTGTGACTTCACTTTGGTAGCCTGAAATCAGCCATCATGGGAGTAGTTCTACCACAGAAATCAGTAAAAGCTACGAATCAGGGCTTTCTTTACTCATATAGCCCATTTCCCAGCACACACTCTAACAGGGTTAGAGCCTGTACCTTGGAATCCCTGGATCCTTGGAATCCACGATGCCTGATACCAGTGTCTCTGGGAGCCATTCATTTTATATCAAATGACCGGACAGATGAGCCCAATCTGCATTCAAGGTGTAAGAGTCTTCTACTACCCAGTGAAGATTCCTGCCACCTATATCATATCAAGAGCAAATCCATCAGTTCCCTTCCTGAGAGCTGGTATCAGTTGGGAGAGGGGAGAGAGAATGTTAGGACACTGACTTACTGAAGGCATGAGTGGATGGAAATGCACCTCTGGGGCAAACAGTCTCAAGAAAGGGAGCCTGGGTGCACTGAAGATCAAAGTCATCTGCTTCTGTGCTGCCTGTGGTGGGCTCTGGCCTCACAAGAAGCCTCACAGGCAGTCACAGCCTGTGTGACTTGCGGGTAGGTCCAGGACCCTGCTCCAACCAGACTCCTGCCTTACTATTACTCCATCATCCAACTATTCCTTTTATCATAACTTTTTTTTTTTTCCTATTTTGTCAGTAGGAAAAGGGAAGCATGAATAAGCATACTCACTGAGGCCAATACAGACGGAGATTTAATCAGAAAACGTGATGTTTTCCTAGCCGTTGGGAGGTTCTGGCAAAATGGAGCCACATCCTCTTCTGGTGAATAGAGGAAATGACCCTCCCCTGCCTAGAAGGCACTTCTGGGCTTTATGCCAGATAAACAGAAAGAGGGTCTTTCCAAAGAGAATAGCCAGCCCAGCCTGAAAATGCAAACAAAGGTTTGTTGGTTTGTTTAGGGGGGAAGGGGACAGTAGTTGTTAACTTCTAAGTTGCTGCTTCTTATTGCACTAAAGGAAAGAGAGTGTCAAAAGAATTTAGGTGGTTAAAACTGGCTAGGGACGTATTTCTTCCTGACACCTACTATTATTCAAATGACAGCAGATATGACTGAAAGCATTTATCACACTCCCTGACTCGCTTTAATCTCCCACCACGGGAAGCTGCACGCAGCGCATCAGGCAAGAGGGATAATGAGGCAGCAGACCAGGCTGCCAGAGTGGAACATTGATTTTAGGGGCCCAAAATAGAACCCGCTGCAGTTTCCAGCCAGCTGCCCGTGTCTTGAAGTGGATTATCAGCTGAACAGCACTTGCGCCAGGAGATGTTTCCAGGCAATCTGATTGGTTTATACACAGGGCATTAATTCTCCAGCAATATGCCATGTTGACCAATCAAAATGGCTTCCTCTTTAAATAAAGCCTGTAGTCTCTAAGGCAGCCTTGGCAGTTTCAAACAGCAATAATGACCTCTGCTTGCAGGGCACGTTCCAGGAATTAGCACCTAGGTCAGGTTAATGGTGTAAAGCACAGCTTCTCCTAACTGGTCATTAATCCGAAGCAAATACCCAGCCACTCGGTTTCTGTGGCTTGAGGATAAACCTGAAAACAAATGGCCTAGTCAGACCAAACAGATTTAATACAGGAAAAGCTAATGACCCCCACAGCCTCCCCCTCTGGGTACAGTGCGGGAGAAGCTAATCTAAAAAGCATTTCTCCTTTCATGGTGTTGGAAATACTGATTTCCAAATAGGAGCGTGCCGCCTTTAACAAGTGGAGATTCACCACTGGCCCACAGTCAGAGGGATGAAATGGGAGTTGTTTTTCTAGTTAGTGATGGTGGATTTTGAGCTAATTTATCCACATCCTCTGACCCTCCCCCAGCTCCCCCCAGCCTAGCATGATCAAGTAGTATGTGTCTGCAGAGCCCTTGTCCTGCTTAGGCTGCTGTCTGTGACTAAGTGGCAAGCCAAGTTAACCAGGATGGAGGGCCTGGCCTCAATTCTTGCACTGTGCTAATGAGGTCATCAGAGTTAACTGATAAAATCTCAGATTCTCCTTACCTCTACGGAATGCATTTCTTTTAGCTCCATAATTCTCTCCAATTATCTATCTTGATAATTTTCAAACTGCATTCTGCAATCTTTAGAGTTTCAGAGAAGCACAGTATGAACTTTGGAAGGCTGGGGAGCAGGAAAGGCTGTAGACACAGACTAAGGGAGTAAGGTCAAGACAACAGGGCTCCGACTCTCAGTTTACGCTCCAATCAGAGAAGCTGTGCTTTCACTTGTTTTATATATTCTTTACATATTGAAGATCTTTGTAAATTGTCACTTATAAAAATTATAGTTCAAAAACATCTGATTCTTGTCAGTTTCCTCATCTTAGATATGAGGAAATGTCTTCCCCCTGGTCCCACCGTTTGGCAGCCCTCCAAACATATTAGCTGAGATTTGCGTTCAGTATTACCCTCTTCCTCTCAGTTCCAACAACTTATACTACCTGTTCCAATTTCTTGAAAATTTACATTACTACCTTTTGTTTTGCTAATTACCATTTTCCAAAAAAAAGCCGTACCCTCCACAAGGGCAGGGTAATACGTATGCTTCTTATCCTCGTCAGTGCTTAGCATAATAGCTTATACAGAATAAACTTTGATTTCTTGGGAAAACGATCAATGATAACAACATTAAAGGCTTTGGACAAAGAACTGGAAGATTCAGTTAAGAGTGGCTTAAACCATTTGTTTGTTTTTTGTTTGTGTTTGGTGGTGTTTGGGTTGTTTTCCTTGTTTTTGTTAATTTGTTTGCTTTTCTTTTTACTCAGAGTTATCAAGAAGTGTTGAGATGGTAGGCTGCTGACATTTGTTAAATGCTTCGGTGATGTCAGGGTTCATCTTTACCTAATGATCTCAAGATGGCTACCATTGCCTCAGAATTCACGTATGTCTAGATAGGAAAGAAAGAAAGATGTTGTGTCCAAAAATATGAAAATATTTTTTTTTCCGGAATCCTCTTAGCATAACTTCTTGTAAGTCTTTGTCAAGAACCGCAAATGGTCTTGAGATTTTACCCTACTTGCAAGCTACCATGTTAGCCTACCACAGGTTCATGGATGTTGGCAGAAGACATGAGACTCTTAGATCAGAGACAAAGGACTTTATTATTCACAGCACAGCAAGTATCATGAGCATCAGCATATTTGTATCAGTTCCCCTTGCTCTCAAGTCCCACAGTACTGACACCAATGAGTGCAGACAGATGCCTGCATAAGGAATGGGTTGTATTACAACAGAGGAACCTTAAGCTAGGAAAGCCAAATCTTTTATAATGAACAGTAGGCATGACTGTCCTTTGCTCCTAAATAAGGCACTATCTCTGTCTTCCAAGACTGACTGCTATAGAAACATCCTTGAAATGATAACCCAGGATAAAGGTCAGTCAGTTTCTCAGCTTCCAAGACATGCAGAAACATGAGAAATCCATGGATACTTGTCTCCTAGTGAAGTGTTATGAGCTAGAAGTAGGGCCTATGGTCATAGCTGTCTGCATTTAAACTTGATGATATAAAGATTCTCCTTTGACTGACACAGAAGCCATAATATTAGACACATGCAATGTACCAAGTTCACAAATTCTTAAGGTGAAGGACCATTTGCAGCAAAGCAAAGCACAGACCATTCACTGTTGTAATGGCATGGTCGACAGGCATTTATTACTCACAGAATAAACAGGACAAGGATGACTAGAACAGCAAACACCAGCATCAGCCAAGGTTCCCTGAAGTTAAGCTTCCATCCCAGGGTGAGATGCTATGATCACACTCAAACGTGCTCCGTTTTGCACCATGGATTAGGAAACCTGATGGCCCTCTCTCCCGGGGTTAATATAGTAGTAAACTACGATGATTATGTCCCAAACAGCATATACAGAAAGAGAGTAAGGGAAAGGGGTAATAAAAGGGAAAAGAGGTAATAAAAAGGGGAAGGGGTAATAAAAAGGGACTCCCTGAGGGCAATGGACATTACTCATTGCCCCCTGTTCAGGGTGGGTGACCATCTCCTGATCTACTATTCTACACTTAAATGGGTGTCAGTGAACAGTCCTTCCTCCTTTATTCCACTGTTAGTTTTGGACCTCTCAGAGAGCAATCATCTTCCCCTAAGACATACATTGTGTGTCTATTAGTAGCTATCACGTCCATTAGTAGCCGGAGACGGTGAGAGTGATTAACTACACTACACCTGTGCACCCAGCAACCCAAAAAGAAAGAAATACTATTTTAGCTAACTAGGTGTCTCTGAAGTAAACAATATATACATAGTTGTAATAAAATAATTTCTGTTCATAGATTTTTAGTTTTATGAACAGCCCATTGAAAAATCACAGAAGACTCAATTGTGTTTACTGAAAAGATAATAAATATTAACAACCAAGATACTTCTGGAATGATATACCAAGCTGATGTAGACATACTCACACACCATCACTTCAAACAAATTGAGAATGTTGATTAAAGTATAACATTTTTAAGTTTTTGGAAACATAATCAAACTTGACACCAATGAAGTAAAATCCTTAGGTTCCAGAGACAAAAGGGAGCTAGAAGTCACAGTGGTCAGTATGAGCAAAAACCAAAATAACCCATAAACTTGTTGCCATCGAGTCAATTCTGACTCATATCAACCCTACTGGACAGAGTAGGGCTGCCCCAAACCATTTCCAAGGAGGAGCTGGTGGATTCCAACTACCAGCCTTTTGGTTAGCAGCCTAGCTCTTAACCACTGTGTCACCAGGGCTCCAAAACCAAAATACCTCACATCATTTTGGAAACCAAAATAGTCTTTAAATACTATTCCTCTGCAGAATAAATAAAAATGAATCTTCACCTAGAAATATATAGTGAAACTACAGAACATCGAAAACAAAAAAATTTTACAAAGGGTACATTTGTTTTAATGTAAGTTTAGCTGCTAAAATAAAGAAACAAATAATACAATGGCTTCAAAAGCATTGAAGTTTATTTTCTTTTCTCATGTAATGGTCTAAAGCACCCTTTCCAAAACAAGAATAACGTTAATTACGTATATAAATTTAAGTGTGCTAGTACACACATTCAGAAAAGTTGTCTAAAACAAAATTAATTTAATCCAGTATATCCAAATATTATTTCAATATGTAATCAATAGGAAGTGTAATTAATGAGATATTTTACATTTTTTAACTATGTCTTTGAAATTCGTTACATTGACAGCCCATCTCAATTTAGATGCTACATTTTTATTGGAAATCCTTGACCTGTATTTGTTGTTGTTGTTGTTAGGTGCCGCCGAGTCAATTCTGAGTTATAGTGACCCTATAAGGACAGAGTAGAACTGCCCCATAGGGTTTCCAAGGAGCACCTAGTGGATTTGAACTGCTGATCTTTTGGTTAATAGCCGAGCTCTTTACCACTACACCACCAGGGCTCCAACAGCTGTGTTTAGATTTCACAAGATTTACTGTTAAAAAGTAGATTCATATGCCCAACTTGTTCCAAATATATTCAAAATTTCTCCAACTCCTAAATCAATGTTGCTTTTAGTTGCCATCAAGTCAACTTTGACTGATGGCGACCCCATATGTGCAGAGAGTAGTACTGCTCCATAGGGTTTTCAAGGCTGCGACATGTCAGGTACAGATCACTAGGCTTTACTTCAGAGGTGCCAATAGGTGAACCGCCAACCTTTCGGTTAGTAGTCTAGCACTTACTCATTTCCACCACATAGGAACTCCCCTAAATCAAATATCAGCTTTTAAATTTAAATTAATTAAAACTAAAATTTAGTTCCATGGAGAAAAAAATTATAGTTTAAGTTATCTGTTTGAAGATTTAACCAGTGGAGATGGAGGAACCAGGAATATTTATATAATTACATGGGTAAGAAGTGATGGGAGATTATGATGATAGGGTTAGAGTTATAGTAGAAAGTGTAGCAATGTCTACAGCAAATGAATCGATGAAGAACAGCATAAGCTTACTATCTTGAGATTTGGGCAGAATTACCAGAAAAACCAAAATAGATAGGATTGAAAATAGCTAATTCTGGAGAACGAGATTTGAGGTGGTGTGCGGTTGGGTGATGTACTATTTATAGCTTTTAATTCGAAATCCTTTGAAATTATCTAATTTTCACCTGTATATATTTTTTATTAAAATATGTTTTAAAAATAAAAGAAATATACATTTCTGTATTATGTATTTAAAATGATTAAATTTGATGTATTTTTCACTCAAGCATTTGAGAAAATATACATAAAAATTCCTCTACTGCATTAACTATCAATATTTTCTAATCTACAGCCTTCCAAATCAGAGATTCTCTGAATGAAGCTGGAGTGCCAAGGTAGTTCCTACGACTTCTCCTTAAAGATACTGGAATGATCGTTCCTCTGTATAACAGTTATAATTAGGATTCTGATGCTGTCACAGCAGAACTAAATTTTTTTTCAAATTTGCTACCTACTTTAGACACTGACTCAACCTAATAGAAGCCACTAAGCATTCTCAAAACTTATCCCAAACCCCAGTCATCTCCAGCCCACAAAATAAAATGGTGTCAGTACTGGTCTTTCATCATTACCATTTTTACTCCTCATTAAATATATATATTTGTATATATACGTGTATGTCCACAAAGAGGCCAGAGTGATTTTGTTACAAACTATAAATCAGACTACATCACTTCCTAGATTAACTCTCTTCAATATCTTTCCAACACACTTGAAATAAAATTTCTATTGTTCCCATGGTCTACTGGAACCTCAATGACCTGGCCTCTGCTTCCCTCTCTCACTTTCTCATTCTACCCACTACTTTGCTTATCAGACTGCACCAGGACTGGCTATTTTCCTATTTCTTTAATAATCCAAGCTTCCTCCTGCCTTGGGATAGTTTTCCCTTGCTCTTCTCTCTGCCTGGAAAACTCTTCAAACACATCTTCATATGACTTTTAGTTATTTAGGTCTCAGCTCAAATGTTACCTCCCAATCTCAAGTAGCCACTCAGACAGCCAGAGTCACTCTCAATTCATGTGGGCCGCTTATGAAATTTTTCACTTTCTGTAATTGTTGTTGTTGTTAGGTGCCATCGAGTTGGTTCTGACTCATAGAGACTGTGTGTACAACAGAAGGAAACGCTGCCTGGTCCTGTGCCATCCTCACAATCATTATTATACTTGAGCCCATTGTTGCAGTCACTGTGTCAGTCCATCTCCTTAAGTGATTTCCTCTTTTTCACTAACCCTCTACTTTACCAGTCATGATGTCCTTCTCCAGGGACTGGTCCCTGTCCTGATAACATGTCCAAAGTATGTGAGAGGAAGCCATCCTTGCTTCTAATGAGCATTCTGGCTGTACTTCTTCCGAGACAGATTTGTTCACTCTTCTGGCAGCCCATGACATACTCAACATTCTTCACCAACACTATAATTCAAAGATGTCAGCTCTTCTTAGGTCTTTCTTATTCATTGTCCAGCTATCACACGCATATGAGGCAATTGAAAATATCATGGCTTGGGTCAGGCACACCTTAGTCCTCAAAGTGACATCTTTGCTTTTCAACACTTGAAGTGTGTTTAAGTGTATTTAAAAGGTCTTTTGTGGCAGATTTGCCCAATGCAACCCATCGTTTGATTTCCTGGCCACTGCTCCCATGGGCGCTGATTGTTGATCCAAGTGAAATGAAATTCTTGACAACTTCGGTATTTTCTCTATTTATTGTGATGTTGTTTATTGGTCCGGTAATAAGGATTTTTGTTTTCTTTATGTTGAGGTGCAGTCTACACTGAAGGCTGTGGTCTTTGATCTGCATCAGTAAGTGCTTCAAGTCATCTTCACTTTCAGCAAGCAAAGTTATGTCATCTGCACACTACAGGTCGTTAATGAGTCTTTCTTCAATCCTGATGCCCCATTCTTCGTTATATAGTCCAGCTTCGCAGATTATTTGCTTAGCATACAGACTGAATAAGTATGGTGAAAGGATACAACACTGACGCACATCTTTCCTGACTTTAAATCACGCAGTATCCCCTTGTTGCTCAAATGACTGCCTCTTGATCTACGTACAGGTTCCTCATAAGCACAATTAAGTGTTCTGGAATTCCCATTCTTTGCAAATGTTATCTGTAATTTGTCATGATCCGCATAGTTGAATGCCTTTGCATAGTTAATAGAACACAGGTACATCTTTCTGGTATTCTCTGCTTTCAGCCAAGATCCATCTGACATTGGCAATGATATCCCTTGTTCCACGTCCTCTTCTGATTAAGGCTTGAACTGCTCTAACTGCTTTTGAATCATCTATTTACCTACCACTAAATTACAGTCAGACTGAAAAATTTAGTTTATTTATAAAAGCAAAGGAAGTTACTGGACTATCATACAGTAGGATTAGACAAATTTCTTCTCTGTTCAAAAACCTTAAATGACTCCCTTGCACAAGCAAAGTGAAAATTCCAAAAAGGTAATTAATTCCTTAATAGCTTCGACAATATATCCTTTATCTACTTTCTGTAACAGGAAAGAGCCTGCACTCAGATTTGCAGATATGTTTTGGGAGGATGTTTCTTTAAAAGAATAAAGAATGCCCTCTTTTAATAAGAACATTCCAAAAAGTAGTTGCATTCATAAACTTTTCATACAAAATACTGTTGTCAATAATATAAGAATAAGGCACTTATAAAAATCAAAATTTTATAGGAATGTTTCCAAGTAGCTTTGCTAGATATTATGGATTTCAGTTTTATAGACAGAAAGAGTCTGTATAAATCTGGTCATGCCAACTCAAATCCACACATGAATTGGGTTATACACATATCAGCAGTTTTAACTAGTTGAAAATAGAATAAAAAGAAGAGAAATAGTTCCACAATAGTTTTAACCTTCCCTCCAATCATTCTCTCCTCTACCATCTAGAAACCCACCTTCTGCATTCAGCTACTGGATATTGTTCATGTTCTTAATAAACATGTTGCAGGCTTTATCATGAATATACATACTCTTGTCAACCCTTCTGCCTAGAATTTTCTTCTTCCTTCCTTGATTTATTGGACAAAATACTGTCCTTTCAATAGCCATCCTTTTTATTTTCTTTTCCTTGAAGTCTTCCCTGGCTCATCAAATCCAAAGTAACTGCCATGTAATCTGCATTACATACCACTATTTTATATATAACTTCTTAAACTTGACTTTTTTTCATAACTTATAATGTGTATGAAGCCCCTGTGGAGCAGTGGTTAAGAGCTATGGCTGCTAACCAAAAGGTCGGCAGTTCAAATCCACCAGTTGCTCCTTGGAAACCCTATGGGGCAGCTCTACTCTATCTTATAGGGTCGCTAGGAGTCACAGTCGACTCAACGGCAACAGGTTTGGTTTTTGGTATAATGTATTTATCTATCTATCTTGCCTTTCCAAATTACTTATCTCTAAATTACTCAAGATATAATATTTATATCTGTCTTCCTTTCTAGATTATAAATTCCAATAATGCAGGTAGTACACCTGTATAGTAATATGCCTATATAGTGCAAATAACAATGCCTCTATTATCTATCCCTTAGAAAATGATAAACATCAAGAAACCATGTAGACTTAAGTGTGTTTCATAAACTGTAAAGTGTTCTAAAAATATAAATTAGATTATTACTAATATAATCCCAAGGAAAAATCCGATTCACCCAAATTTCCCTTATGAAGTAAACTGTATCTGCTTAGAAAAGTTCTGACTGCAAGGTGCAACTCCAAGAGGGCCTGAGGATAGAACTGATGTGAGCAAAACAGGGACAAGAAATTGCTAGTTACTCTGGAGAAGGAGGCAAGAGGAAAAGAGAAGTGGCAGATTCTGTGAGACACTTCTTGATGTGATCTCTCCTCCTGACCCCTCCCCGTATCTTCAAGCCCCATATCTTCAACAAAATTGCTAACCTAATGAAATGATTAGGGGTGAGATGGTGTAGGTGGAATCCAAAGTGGCAGGCTATTTTCCCATATCTGAAGGACAAGGGGATACCTAGATGACTCTTTGGTTACTTTAATGATCATTTTAATAGTGGCCATGATGGTGGTGGTGCCCACCCAGAAACCAACTCAGTGGTAGTCACATAATGGATCCAAATTACATTAAATGAGGAATAGTCATTCAATTATAGATATGGAGAAAATCCTGAGCAAAGCAGTCTCACCAATTTAGTAATTTTCCAATCTTCTTAGGAATGGAACTCTTCTCAAATAAAATATTGGTTGATCTTCATTATATAAGAAGTTACAAATAATAAACAGTTCCCTCAGAGGGATTAAATCTTTATGGTTTGATGTTAAATAATTTATTGTTTGTGTGATGGGACACAAATATTGACATTTCAACTAAAGCATGACTATGAGAGATAGCAGATACCAAAGTGAATGTAGGGGTATTTCCGTATGCAAAATTTATAAAGGATGATTGACACATGGTTCCATAAATCTTGGACCCTTCAGAAGAATCAAAGATATAAAAAAGGTCAGAGACTAGAGAGAGAAAAAGAATTTGTAAGATTTTCTTTAGAGAGAACTATTAAGTTGCTGAGTCTTCCCCTAGAAAAGTGGGGATGCAGGTGAGAGCAATGCTAACATCTAACCTAAGCATGGTAAGAAGAGGCTTCAAGAGAGCTTTCTGTGTGTTCCATACCCTCCTGATAAAGCTAAAGTAACTATCCTACGACAGCAGAATAAGGTGGCTTCACTGGGATTCCCCTACACTCGCAGAGACTTTCAAGACAGAGGTTACATGATTATGTCCTTGAATCAAATATGGACTACTCACAAGAGAAAGATCTAGATCACAGCCCTTTAAAATCCTGTCCAAGAGGTTTGAACGGGAGCAAAGGGGACAGCAACTGTGGTGAACCACCAGAGAATCGGGTGTTAAGAAGTATATGGCAGCCTGAGAAACAGAATAAACCACCTATGTTACAGGAGTTGCCAAAGATTGGAATCTGAAGAATCCATTAAAGTACAAAGAGAGAATAAACAATACGAACCATTAAGTAACAATGCACAAACTCCAGAAGAGAAACTAGATAACTGAGAGCTCCTAAAAAGCAAACACTTACGCTCATCAAAAGACTTCATCAAAAGAGTAAAAAGAAAACTTACAGACTGGGAAAAAAATTTTGGCTATGACAAATCCGATCAGTATCTTATCTCTAAAATCTTCAAGATACTGCAAAACCACAACAACAAAAAGACAGATAACCCAATTAAAAAATGGGCAAAGGATATGAATAGGCACTTCGCCAAACAAGATATTCAGGGGGCTAACAGACACTTGAAGAAATGCTCACGATCATTAGCCATTAGATAAATGCAAATCAAAACTACAATGAGATACGGTCTCACCCCAACGAGGCCAGCATTAATCCAAAAAACACAAAATAATAAATGTTGGAGAGGTTGTGGAGAGATTGGAACAATTGTACACTGTTGGTGGGAATGTAAAATGGTACAACCACTCTGGAAATAAATTTAGCGCTTCCTTAAAAAGCTAGAAAAAGAAGTACCATACAATCCAGCAATCTCGCTCCTTGGAATATATCCTAGAGAAATAACAGCCATCACACTAATAGATATATGCACACCCACGTTCACTGCAGCACTGTTCACGATTGCAAAAAGATGGAAACAATCTAGGTGCCATCAACAGACAAATGGACAAACAAATTATTGTATATCCACACAATGGAATCCTACACAACAATAAAGAACAATGATGAAGCCGTGAAACATCTTATAATACGGAGGAATCTGGAGGCCATTATGCTTTGTGAAGTTAGTCAGCCACAGAAAGAAAAATATTGTATAAGACCACTATTACAAGAACTCAGGAAAAGGTTTAAACACAGAAGAAAACATTCTTTGATGGTTACGAGGGTGGGGAGGGAGTGTGGGGGTTATTCACTAACTAGATTGTAGACAAGAATTATCTTAAGTGAAGGGAAGGACAGCACACACTACAGGGGAAGTCAGCACAACCGGACTGAACTTAAGCTAAGAAGTATCCTGAATACAACCAAACACTTCAAAGGACAGAGTAGCAGTTCTGGGGACAATGCTTTCAGGGGACATCTAGGTCAACTGGCATAACAAAGTTTATTAAGAAAATATTCTACATCCTACTTTAGTGAGTGGCGTCTGGGGTCTAAAAGCTAGCAAGCGGCCATTTAAAATGCACCAATTTGTCCCAACCCACCTGGAATAAAGGAGAATGAAGAACTCCAAAGTCACAAGGAAAGCATTAGTCCAAGAGACAGAAAGGGCCACATAAACTGGAGACTGCAATAGCCTGAGACCAGAAGAACTAGATGGTGCCCGGCTACTACCAATGACTGCCCTGACAGAGAACACAACAGAGAGTCCCTGTTGGAACAGGAGAAAAGTGGGGTGCACTACTCAAATTATAGTAAAAAGTTCAGACTTAATGGTCTGACTTAGATTGAAGGAACCCCAGAAGGCATGGCCCCCAGACTCTCTGTCAACCCAGCACTAAAACTATTGCCAAGGCCAACTCTTCAGTCAAAGATTAGACTGGACTATGGGACATAAAATGATACGTGTGAAGAGTGTACTTCTTAGCTCAAGTAGATACAAGAGACTAAATGGGCAGCTCCTGTCAGGAGGTGAGATGAGAAGGCAGAGAGGGTCAGGAGCTGGTTGAATGGACATGGGAAATCAGGGGTGGAAAGGAGGAATGTGCTGTCACAGTTTAAGGAGAACAATTAGGGTCACATAATAATGCATGCATAAATTTTTGTATGAGAGACTAACCTGAATTGTAAACTTTCACTTACAGTACAACAATAAAATGTTTTTTAAAAAGTGCCAGGAGAGAATTATCGTTATCCATTGTCCAGGCCCAGAAAGCTTGACGTAGCCAAGCCAAGTAAGGCTACTTTATCCCCTCAGCTCAAGTTCCCCTATGACCTCCACTAGGGTTCCAAAATAGCAAGAGTTGTTAGCTTGTGAAGGAGATGGGTGGAGAGAGAAAATAAACCATCCTTGAAGATAGGCTGAAATCAGCTACATACCTTGACAGAGGGAAAGAAAGAAGTACTTTGAATTGCGGGTTAAAGAAAATTGATTTGGATCGGACACATTCCACTTACCAAGAGAATGCAGTGTTAGTGGTTTGTGAGTTAGCATCATGTGACTATCGGTTACCTAAGAACGAACAGAAGAGTTATGAGACCTGCTCAAATTTCCATCTAAGGACAAGGAAAGAGAATTCTCCCATGGAAAAAGATTTAATGGAGCAGGGTTGATAAAAAATAGGGTTGCATGTTGATTATATCCTGGGAGTTCTACATTCACCATACCAGTTACATTTGCAAAAGCCCTAGAGCAACTCTTAGAAGCTCCTAGAAGATTAGAATCCAGAATATCAGAGTTCCAATCTAAGCCATTCAATAGTCATCATTTATTCAACAGCCATTTATAGAGTGCCTGCTTTGGCTGTGCAGTGTATTAGGAGCTGTCACCTATGTTATTTCCTTTGTCCTCATGGCAATACACACTCTCCAGTGATGGAAGAGGCCAATGCCCTTTCACATACTCCATCTCACTTTCCTCAACTACACTGTGATGTATTCAAGGCAGGGTTTATATTTCCATTTTGCCCAAAGGAAAATCAAGCTAGAGAAGTTAGATGACTTACCAGAGCTAGCAAACTATGGATTTTCTCCTTCTCATCTGAGCACCTGACTCCTCTCTCTCCTGGGTTCTGTCCAATACAACAGGTACAGGCAGTGTTGTAATCTGCCACTACACAAGCTTTTTGCAAGTCAGTCTGTGTAAAAAAAAATGCACATACACACACACTCATTTCATTCTACCTTGATGTCTTAATGTCTTAGGCTGGGTTCTCTAGAGAAGCAAAACCAGTGAAGTATATACATACATGCTTCACATATATATATAGAGAGAGAGATATGGAAACTCTGGTGGCACAGTGGTTAAGAGCTAACCAAAAGGTTGGCAGTTTGAATCCACCAGGTGCTCCTTGGAAACTCTATGGGGCTGTTCTACTTTGTCCTATAGAGTCACTACGAGTCGGAATCGACTTGATGGCAATGGGTTATATATATACATATAGAGAGAGAGATTTATATCAAGGAAATGGCCCTCGCCATTATAGAGACTGGAAAGTCCCAAGTCTATGGGTTAGGCTGGAGACTTTCCTGGCTCAAGTAGCGGCAGGGGCTGATGAACCCAGGATCAGCAAGTAAGCAGGCAGGGCACTGGCTCACAGACTGTGGAGGCTGACAAATCCCAAGATCCGCAGGTAAGCTTCTAGCTCAGTTCCCAAGAACTGGAAGTGAGATAAACAAGAGCCAGATGGAGGACCCAGAACAAGCAAAAGCCTGTGAATTTTACCAGAAAGTCTACATATATTGGATGCAGGCCACACCCTCAAGGAAACTCCCTTTCAACTGATTGGCTGCTCAGAGCAGATCTCATCACGGAGGTGATTACATTATATCAGATCTCATTATGGAGCTGATTACATCATTACACAGCTGCCAAACTACATCATAACTGCCAAACAACTGATAATCATGGCGCAGCCAAGTTGACACACAACCTTAACCATCACACTTAATAAATCTTTATTTGTAAACTTCATTCCTCTGTCTGCTTGCTCTTGTGCCCTACTTGATAAGGGTTAGTACAGAAGTTTTAACCCTCATCTGCAAAGTCATTGCGATAAAAACAAAAGTTAAGAGACTATATTTTCTCTTTGTTTGGTTACAGTAATGTTTAATTAGACTTATTTCTAACCCATATTTGGAGATTAATTATTCCAAAGAACTCTATGGCCGCTTATTAAAAAGGATGTAGGCATCAAACTCAATGCAAATTCTCAGGAAGTAATAATTTCAATTTTAGAATCTGTCAGTCACTTTTGAGCTAGTAAACTCTTCAGTCCTGCATTTGCCAGTATATTATCTGAAATACTTAGCAACTAATCACACTATTTATAGTGCTATCACCAGAATATGGAAAATCCAAGCAAACATCCTGAACCCCCAAGATTATATTAAGAAAATGGCTGATCAAAGATAAAAGAGAAGGTTCTGTTTTTAGGTACCAGATAGAAAGCAAGAGAAGACACTTGTCTTGTGGATGCAATCTCACTGTAACTCTGTAATACATCAAATTTCCTCCATGGTTTCACCAAAACCAAACAATCATAAAGAGCCCTTCACCCTTCATGCCTCCCCAACCCAAATGGAAGACTAGAGAAATATGTAAGTTCTACAAACAGACATATCTTCAAATCACAGTCTACTATTTACTTGCTGTATTAATGGGACAAGTGACTTAATCTCTTTGAGTCTCAGTTTTCACCTTCTTTAATGAGGCTACAGGTAGTCCCCAATTCATGACATATTCAAGTTACGACAAACCCAAACTTATGCGTGCAGGGGATATGGAAAAAATTGCTGAGTTATGTGAACATACTCCAAGTATTGGATCAGGATAATATGGTGGACAAGACTGGTGGAAAAATCATCCATATGGCAAAAACACTGAATTTAGAACTTGATATCCCCCATGTAGAACAGCTCATAGATCATGAAGAAGGGGAATTGATAGATGTGGACTTAAGGGATTCTGAAGAGGAAAGAAATGCCGAAGAGGAAAAAAATAATGAAGAGGAATGAGAGTTGTCAAAAATTTTTACAGTGAAAGGATTAGCTGAAGTTTTTTCTAAACTAAGTCAGGGGCTTCAGTTGCTTGAAAACATGGACCCCAACACTGATTGCTTAGCTAAAGTCGACAGACGGATTTGAGAGGCAGTCAGATGTTACTGCAAAATATATGAACAAAAAAAAGAAAAGGATCATACAGCCAACTCTCATTAATTTTCTGACTACAAACGCCATCCCCATCCCCAGGGATAATCCAGATGATCTCCACATATGACCTTCCATATGTGGAGGTATTACTGCAACTGACAAAATACCAATGTCATCCAACTCTTCTTCATAGTTGGAGTAAATTTTGATTTTTGTACTTTTATATATGTATACATGTATTAAAACATATCTGTAAATTTATATGTAATGTCCAACCCCAAAGACAAATAAAGATCAGATTTATAAAGATACTGATAATAAACGCAATAAGAATGAAAAAAAAAATGAGGTATTCAGCTTACGTCAGAACCTATTTATGAGGAAGTGGTCAGAACGGAGCCCTGTCCTACATGAAGAACTGCCTGTATTGAGGAGCCCTGGTGGTGCAACAGATAAGCCTTCAGCTGCCAACCAAAAGATGGTGGTTGGAAACACCCAGCGGCTTTGCAGGAGAAAGACCTGGCCATCTGCTCCAGTAAAGATCACAGCCTAGAAAACCCATGAGGCAGTTCTACTCTATCACGAGAGTCAAAAATCAACTCTATGGCACCTAACAACAACAGCAGCAGCACTGAGAGTATTTATTTAACAGAACTGCGATGCAGATTGAGGGGGTCACTGTGACTTCCTCTAATCTTCTCTCCCACCTCACCCAAAAATAGTCCTGGGGTCAAATCCTCCTAGGGGCACTCTACAGTTTAACCAGTGCTTGGCTGGTCTGCAGGAGACTATTCTGAAATAACCTTCTCCAGATTCATTTCAATTAAGGCGTTTACTCTAGACACAGCAAGGAGGGGAAGGAATGATTCACTGAGTATTAACCTCCCTCCCCCAGAGAGAGGTGCTTTGCAGAAAAGAAACAGAAAGGCAGAAGCACTCTCCAACTATGATCCCTTTACTTCATAATGAAAAAAAAGGAAAATCTGTAAGTTCTACAAGGGGCAAGTGCTCTCCATGTTTACCATGTTCCCCAGTGCCATAGGCCAACCATATGTTTAATAAAAACTTGTAAAAGGAAGGAAAGGGAGGAAGAAGGAAGAAAGGGAGGGAGGGAGGGAGAAAAAGAGCAAAGGAAGAAAGATGCATTACTTTTTATTTTTAGATACTTAATGACCCAGAAAAATCAAGTGAGGCCCAAAATTGTCTCACAGAGATTATCAATTTTTTTTTTTTAGTAACATTTTTTTTTCCTTCTCGAGTTGGAGCTATTTTACAAAGCAAGGTAAATATGAATAAAGGCCTTCAACAGCTCCTATCAGATTATGTTATAGACTTTCTTAGACTGGCATAATATTTAGATTTCTAATTTTAAAAATATTCTAGATCTCATATTAAAATGGTTCTCCTAGCCCCCACCTTGTCTAGTGGCATTTTTTTTCCCCTCTACTCACCTAAAGGAATTTTTTACATTTCCAGAGCCAAAATATAGATGCTATAGGGTATGTAGGTAGCTCTAGTGGCACAGTGGTTAAAGCACTTGGTGCTAATGGAAAGGTCACCAGTTCAAAACCACCAGCTGCTCCAAGGGAGAAACATGTGGCAGTCTGCTTCGGTAAAGGTTGCAGCCTTGCAAACCCTATGGGGCAGCTCTACTCTGTCTTATAGGGTCATCATAAATTAGAATTGACTCGACAGCAAGGGGTTTGGTTTTTTGGTATAGGGTATGCATTAATTCCCCAATATATAGCAAGATTCAATTTCAAAACCTGTCAAGATTATGACTTCCAGAAATCTTCCACAACATTCTGATCCTTCTGCTACCTGATAAGTAACTAAACCAGGATCAACAAGGAAGAATGTGGATCGTGATGCCGTTCCATCCAGCCAGAGTCCCATTTCCCAGATTCTGAAGTCTGCTCAGAGTTTTTTATCTCATGAAACCATTGGATGCCTTAGTCACCCACATTTGGCAGAGGGACAGGAACCCTCAGGCTGTGAATTCAGATTAAGGGTGGACCCAAGTTTTGCAGACCTCTTTAAGGAAAATAAATACAAAATGGGGCTCAAAAGTAAATGAGAAAAGAAATCATAAAAAATTACAAAATTTTAAAAGCTAGCACATACCACAAACATCACAAAAATTCAGAAAATGACAGTTTTTCATTCATTAACCTCATGACAAAGTCTATATTTTCCCAACATTTTTCACTGTCTGCTCTTCGATCACTTCTATGATAATAACTTTATAAAAATAATTTTTTATAAAGAGCATGGAAAAATAATTGAATCTTTTATGTAAAATTCCTTGGTCCATCAACATTCGCTTTTGCTATCAATCATTTAGAGACGTTTCTTTCAGTGTCACAACTCAACATTGGTGATGCCATACAAGGTTAAAAAAAAAAATTGCCATCAAGTGGATTCCAGCTCATGGTGACCCCATGTACGTCAGAGTAGAACCGTATTCCATCCGGTTTTCAACAACTGGTTTTTCACAAATAGATTGCCAGGGCTTTCTTCTGAGGTGCCTCTGGGTAGACTTGAACTTCCAACCTTTCAGTTAGCAGATGAGCCTGTTAACCCTTTGCATCACCCAGGGACTCCCAAGCAAGTTTTTAGGATTGCCAAATATGGAAAAACCTTTTTCAAGCTTCTCTCATATTGAAGCTGTAAGATTTCAGGGTATTTTAAATTTTCTCGTGAACTGATAAACATTCTTTTAACTAACCATCATCACAGTCAGTTGTAGGAGTTTTCCTGGCAGCTAGTCCTACACTGGGATGGCAGGCAGTAACCTAACTATACATGGAAGGGACAGATAATCACATAAATGTGGCTTACTAAACCCAAACTATATATTTCCTCAACTCAACTTCCCCTTGGGGAATCCCAAGGTCGTTGGGGAGAGTGGGTCATTGAAGACTGTTGTAGTAGGAAAAGACTAATGACAGTTAAAATGTCTTACCTTTGCAAATGTAACAAAGCATACAGCCATGTGAACACATTGCCAGGATCCCTCTCAGGGCTCTGGATAGGCCTTAAAGCTTACGCTTTATTAGCTTCTCGGTACATCCACCTCTGGGTCAAAATTCAGGGTAATGTTTTTATAAAAAGCGGAATAATGTGGGTGGGTGTTACCATATGACTTTATTCTTGATCTGCTTACAAGGGAATGTCTTTATAGCCTTTTAAATATCCAGTTCTACCCTTTTTTTTTTTTCCTTTATTTTTTTTCTTCCTACTTATAACCCCTCCCAAACTCTTCCCTGTGGAGTCTTTTAAAATCCTTCCTACTCTGCTTCTTTAGTAGAGAAATGAGTTCTCTTTTAAAATGCAGACTGTTGATTTCCAACTGTGGGGGGAAGGGTGCACAAAAAGTGAAAACAATGGGGAAAAAAGGTCAAAGAATCCCTTAGGTGAGTCACAAAGGTATTTATGTATTTTTTAAACTTTAAGAATTTGCTGAAAAGTGACAATTGAGAATGGCTGAGTGGGAGCGAATGAAAGAAATCACAGTCCTGTGACATGACTCGGCTCCACACCCAGCCTGTCAACGATTTACAGAATTAGACAGCAACCCAGAGAGGGAGAAATTAGCAAAAGGCTGGCACTGAAAAAGGCAAGGCTGAATTAGAGATGGGAAATGACAGATAGGACCAGTGATGTGGAACGATTTGCAGGGACAATTTTAGATCATGGCCTTCAATCACAGTCGTTGGGCAAGTCCTGTGTGAACTGCAGGAAGCAAGGGGGCAGAAATAAACAATGTTGAAACCCTCGATGAAGTAAGCCAACAGTGATATAGCCTGGCACAAGAAGAATTAAAGACTGTTCTCCAAAAAAGACCAGACTTATAATGGTCTGACTGAGACTGAAGGAACCCCAGAAGCATGGCTCCCGGACTCTCTGTCAACTCAGAACTAAAACCATTCCTGCGGCCAACACTTCAGACAAAGACTGGACTGGACTATGGGACATAAAATAACACTCGTGAAGAGTATGCTTCTTAGCTCAAGCACATAAATGAGACTAAACGGGCAGCTCCCTTCCAGAGGTGAGATGAGAAGGCAGAGAGGGTCAGGAGCTGGATGGATGGACACGGGAAATCAGGGGTGGAAAGGAGGAGTGTGCTGTCACAGTATAGGAAGAGCAGTTAGGGTCATATAACAATGTATGTACAAATTTTTGTATGGGAGACTAACTTGAATTGTAAACTTTCACTTAAAGTAAAACAATAATGGGAATGATGCTTTAGTGGGAAAAAGAGGCAGGGAAGAGAGACAACAATCCCCTTGTAGTAGTAACTACTTTAACTCCTTAGCACTACAGCTAGTACCCTTTACCATTAAAAACAAACTAAAATCAAACCACAAACTGCCCATCCTTGGACAGTTATATTCTTCTAAGGTTTGGTAAATGAACTCACCTTCTCCAACCTCTGTTTTGATAAATGCTTACTAGCCTTAAGGAGATCTGAACTTATATTCAGTAGAGCCTCCCAAAGACACATGATGTATAATTTACATCGTTTTTCCAGGAAAAGATACTTTACCACTTAGAAAGACAAGATTTAAATTTGGTGGTGATAGATTTTTTTTTTCTTCCCCATAAGCTTTGTTGGAAGTATGGAGATTCATATTCAAAACAGAGCACCATTTCATGGGCTAATTTTCATGGCCTCTATCATGAGAAATGAAATTATTTAAAGAGCCTGGATTTCAGCACATTGATAACCTGCTGGGAGGGCAAATCCAGGCTTCCCTCAAACCAAATGCCATGCTGCCCCAGATTCACAGCAGAGTGAGCACCTAGGTGTCACCAGGCAGTATGAATGTCAATTGAACTGGGGATTCTATTTTAATTTTTTTTAACTGCCATTTCTTTTAAAAAGCCCCAGGGCATGCAAAGAGTAAAATACACCAATCATTAAAATATTTAAATTCACCAGCAGCAGTGATTAATAAAACATCACAATGAAACAGTTTACAAAAAGTGGTCTCAGCTTGTCTCATCTAAAATAGCACACTCAACCCAGCCAGTTCATTTTTTTTTTTCTCAACACTTTTACTCATCAACCTCCACAAGTTCCCTGGAATTCAGCAAAAACATATTGAGCATCTATTCCACAAAAGATACTCTCAGGTTAGAAAGATGATCACATGTAGCTCTCAGTCTCCGTGAATTGATAATTAAAAATGGAGACATTCTGTTCTGACTTATATCGTTTATGTCCCCAAGATCTACAGTACAGGGTCACAAACAGAGGCCATGGACCAAACATAGCCTTCAGGCAGATTTTTACTTAGTCCACACAGCATCTCAAAAACATTTGAATTATTTGCCAGTATTTTTAAAACAAAGCTATTACACACACACACACACACACACACACACACACACACGTGCGCGCGCACACACATGCAAATAAATGAAGCTCTATTCCTATTGTGCAATACACTCAGAACTGAGCAGTGGCTCCCTATTAGAGGCGACATGCGCTCAGGAGCTCAACAAGACCTTCATTTAAAAAAAAAACAACTTGTTGCTAGGGGGTCAACTCTGGCTCGTGGCAACCTCATGTATGTCAGAGTAGAACTGTGCTTCATAGGGTTTTCAATGACTGATTTTTTTGGAAGTAAATCACCAGGACTTTCTTCCAAGGCACCTCTGGGTAGACTCAAACCTCCAACCTTTTGGTTAGCAGCTGAGCTTGTTAACCATTTATGCAACCCAGGTACTCCATGGCCTTCATAGTTTCCTATATTTTTACAACTTAACAACCTTCTTTATTTAAGTTAAGGTATCAGTCTGTGCTATTGCAATAGCACAGATTGAGTTTGCAATCTGTGCTATAAAGATACAAAATGCAGTGGGAGTAGACAGTATGAACAGGCAGTTGGTATGCAGGGGGAAACAGGGGCCATCTCATGGAAGAAGCAGCAGACATTGGTGGATAGCCAGATTGTGCAGGTGGAGGTGGAGAAAAAGGGCATTCCTAAGGGAAAGACCACATCAGCAACATGACAGAAGTAAGAAAGGACAGAGAACATAGATGTCTGTAGTGTGGTGGCTGAGTGACCCACATATATGATGGGAAATAAAACGCTGGAATGGTAGATGTCAGCTGGTGGAGCACCTTGCCCACCAGTTGGTAGTCTTAAGTTTTTAGAGCAGAGAAGCTATAAAATCAGAACTGTGCTTTAAGATAACTTTCCTATTAAACTCTAATAACCTACAAGGATCCCTTGGGTTACTGTGACAACTATCCCCAAACAGCAGAATTCTTGTCCTTAATTGTATTCTATGTCCTTTCTACAGTATGAACTCATCAATAACATCACATTCAACTGACACTTTGGAACGCAGAAACCACTTTCCTCCAGGGTGCAGATGGAATATGGATGTAGTTAGGAGGATACTGAACTTCCTGTCAGAAGACCAGGCCTCTCTTATCAAAGTTCCGCCACTTACTACGTGCTCCCGGGCAAGTGGCCAACCCTACGTAACATTTCCTGTAAAATGTTGATGATAATAACCTTCACAAGGCCATTGTTAGAATTAAATCAAGCAAACAGTATAATACTTGAAAGTACTTGGTAAACAACAGTGTAATACAAACAAAAGTTATTATATTATTACTATAGACTCACCCTGGTAGTACAGTGGTTAAGAGCTTGGCTGCTAAGCAGAAGGTCAGCAGTTCAAATCCACGGGGCAGTGCTACTCTGTCCCACAGGGTTGCTGTGAGTAGGAATCAACTCGACAGCAACGGGTTTTTTTTTTGTTTTGTTTTGTTTTGTTTTGTTTTGATAGACTTACGGGGTTGGTCAGATCCGAGCCCTTTTCTGGATGAGTTCTTCGGCTTTCATGCTCCCCAAGAAGGCTGCCTCTTAGACTTTCAGTCCAATCCTTGGCCCTTTTATTCAGCAACTCATACCTCTGAAGGCGAAGGGTCATATTAGTTGGTTCAGTTGATGACATCCCAGGGTTCAGACCTAACTGCTGGCCTCAGCTGGTTTTTAGTAAACTAAGCCCACTGTCCTCTCTCACTGTGACCTATATATCCACTCAAATTCACTCTTCATCAGCTTCTAACATAATTTAAAATGCAAAGGTTTCCTCTCCTGATGCTGGCTTTATCCAAGTAACTCTTGTTATCATTATTAATATTCAACATTCTTTAACTGATTTTCAGATATCCAAGCTAAGGTGCCGGATAATAATTGTTCCAACACAGAAATTAAAACACCGAGGACGTGAAAACCACAGGGGCATACCTCAGGCCAGCTTCTGGAAGAAATCCTGTAAGCAAAGAGGTAAGCTGAATATCAGAGCACCAAAGCAACTTTGGCCCTGAGGACAGTTGCTGATGCAGCAAAACTTGTGCTCAAGTAGATACCACTGACCACATGGGGCGAGAGATTTAGAGCTCAGACGGGCTTTTGGGAGACCCTCCTCACACACAGCTGGGGCCCTTGGTGATACTCTACCAAGGTGATGGTAAAGTATCTAAATCATTCCTTCTTCTTCCCCCAACTAATGGAAATTGCAGGTGGCAGACCTAGAGGGACGGGAAAAGTGAAAGGCAAAAAGAACAAGAAGCCATTTCTGGTATCTGCCCCCTGGACCTCTGGGGCATACGGTGAGTCTGGCTATCACACGTATGACTGGGTTAGTCGGAGACTCTCCAACCCTGAGCTTGGCTCACGGCAGTTCAGTCTGCAGGTGTTTACAGACGCCTGGCAGAAACAAACACAAAGCCTCCCTACTCCCACAAATAATTTCTCAAGAAAAATAACCAGCAAGTAGCAATATATTACCCTCCATACAAGAAAACAGGACTGCACAAGCATAACAAGAAACACAGACAGCAGAAACAGACTTACAAAGATTTCATATATTTGAACCATCCATCGAGAAGAGGATGGTATGCACATACATAACTACATTTCACAACAGAGCAACTACATTTCACAACAGAGCAACATTCAAAATGAGAGAAGCACAGAATGTCACTTAGAGTGGGAGGGTATTCCCTTCTATGCAGTGAGGCTTTGCATCATAATCATAGCTCTACCATCTGCATTGCTCCTGGACAGAAGATGTTAAAGGGTCATGTGACAATAGAAAAGGAGAGAGCACTGAGCCAGGTGGAGCCATGGGGAAGGGTTATACCCTGCACTTAGTACTCTTACTTAATCTATCTGAGCCTCAGTTTCCTCATCTGTAAAAGAAACGATGACTACTTCCAGGCGATATTTTGGAAATTGAAAGGGAAGGCCTATATAAAAACCTGGCATATTGCTGGAGCTGAAAAAATGGCACCTGTTTTTATTAGAATGTTTATGCAAGGTTTGTTGTTGGTTAGTTGCCATCAAGTCAGCTCTGACTCATGGTGACCTTATGCAAGAATGAAATCACAGGTGTCTCACTGTTATTATGTAGGATGCTGTTTTAGAAAAGGGGACAAAATAAATCTGCCTGCCCCACACATTCAACTATAAAATCCCACCCAACTTCTAGAACCTAAAAAGGAAAAAAAGAAATTTTGAGTTGGCAGCCAAGATACACAGGAACCACCAAAGAACATACTTAAACTCATAAATTCAAATTTCAGAAACTATAAGCAAACGAATTCCCTGCTGGGTATCTTTAGACTCAAAGAAAATGCCTGTAGATAGGACAAGCAGATGTAATCCCAGAAAGATTGAAGTCTCCTGTAATTTCACGTGGCCAGGAAACTTCTGGAGCACTAAGAGAAGAATAATTCAAGCGGATTAGCCCAGGGTCCTCTGTTCCATTGAAGGCCAAGTCTTCTTCCCAACTGTAATAACCGATTAAGTGAGCACAGAGCCAGTATGGTTACTGGGTCTCTTCCACCTGTGATGACCAGTACTGTCCACGTGAGGACAAGAGCGAGCAACAATCAAGATGATCCAATCCAAGCCACTTCTAGCTGGTGCCCTTATGAATATGCTTCCGTTGTCCAGAATAATTGCTTCTGATAAAGGCCAAACATACAATTCTGACAGGGATGTCTGTACGAGTTTGTGCTGCTCGTAAATCTGTCAGAAATAGATGCTTCCTTGCATTTCCATCTTTAAACCAAGCTAACAAGTAAGGATATCTTTCAGGAAATTCTTTCATATGTTTTATTAAAAGCCAATTATGAAAGCTAGATTAGTCCTCAGGGATCTGTGACTGTAATGAGGGTAGCTTCATGTTTCCCCCAAAAAGTTAGGAATTTGCAGTCTCCACTACCACTCCCCCCTATCCAAAACTACTCCTCTTTTTGAGTTTGCTATCTTGGTTAAAAAAAAACAAAAAACACACCACTATGTATCCGAAGGAGCCCTTGGGTGGTGCAATTGGTTAACATGTCTGTTGTTAACCAAAAGGCCAGAGGTTCAAGTCCACCAGACGTACCTCAGAGGAAAAGCCTGGAGATCTAATTCCAAAACAATCAGCCGTTGGAAACTCTATGGAGCACAGCTCTACACTAATACCCATAGTGTCACCATGAACTGGAATCAACAGCAACTGGAAAAAAAAAATATCTGGTAGAGCTGGAACCTGGGAGTCATCCTATAATCCTGTACAGGGTGTCCTGTAACACCTACAACTAACTGGCTATCCCTCCTAACAACACTACATCTAAAGACCTCCCACCCATCACTACACATCCATCTGCACGGCTACTGCCATACCCAGGCCCTCAGCACTTCCCATCCAGGCTAACTGCTAAAGTCTCCTCACTAGTGACCCACCCTTCAGTCTCATCCCTTTAAGACCACTCTCCCCAACAGACTAATCATTAGAAAATACAGATTTGATCAAGTCACTCTCTTATTTAAAATCATTCACTAGATCACCATGACTTAAAAGAACTCCAAACTCTTCAGCATTCTATACAAGACATGTCATCACACATCATACTGTCCTTGTACCACATCTGTCCACATAGACCCTATTTGTACTCTGGCAGGATAGAATCATTTGCCCTTCAGTCACAATGCCATGATCCGTCACCCTCCAAGTCTGCATGGTTCTGCTCCCTGGGAAGCTTTTCTACATATCCTCCCTTCCATTCTCTACTAATTCATCTGGTTAACTTTTACTTATCCTCCATGATTTAACTGAAACATCAAATCATCAGGATGCTTTCTGCTACTATCACTGTCCGTCCACACTCAGGTAGAATTAGTCCCCCCCCTTGTTGTTCTTCTACCATAGGGTTTTTCATCCTCAACGCTATTGACATTAAGGGCCAGATAATTCTTTGCCATGGGTGAGGGGAGGCTGCCTTGTGGAGTATAGGACGTTTGGCAGCATGCCTGACCTCTACATACGCCAACAGCGCCTCCCAGTTGTGACAACCAAAAATGTCTTCAGACATTGGCAAATGTCTTAGGGGTGAAGGAGGGAGCAAAATTAACCCATTGAGAGCCACTGCTATACTACTATGCAGAAATCATTCCATAGCTCTCTTGGAATTTGGCCATTCTCCCCCATAAAAAGGATATCCTCATTAGCAGAAACTCTCTCTTTCTCATCGGTGTAACTGCAGTGCCTACAACAGTGTCCATCACATAACAGGTGGCTGATAAATACTTTTTGAATGAATGAAAATAAATAAGTAAATGAATATTATGCACTCATCCAATGGAACTTCTCAGACTTCGCTCCCAGAAATCCCAGTGTATCAAGCATGCAACCACGGACCAAGAAAACTGTTCTGTAACTGAGAACTCTGAACTCTTAGAATCATAGACAGAATCAAAAGGTATTTCAGGCGTCAACTAGTTCCACCACCAATTTCTTCGATTTGAGAAAACAGAGACCCAAGTACATAAAGCAGTTCTGCCTATGCCAGACAGCTTATATGTAACAGAAATTCATCCTAAATCTCCCACTGATCTTGGCAAAGCTATGTCCTTCTCCGTACACAGAGACAGGAAATTCGTCACGCAAACTTCATGCTGGAATGTGTTAGCAGGTCTCTTTGAATCTGTCCTGACAATGCAGCTGAGACTTCTTTTTCTATGGTAATTTTAAAGTATGGATGAAACCTTGGGTAAAACTTTGTCGCGTTGAGTCCTATGACTTTGAATACGTAACCATGTAAGCTATTTATGGTATTCCCATTTCAAACCATCTTGTTCTGACTTCTTCTGCCCCAACAGCAAGTCCTAGTTGAAACATTATATATACTCCAGGATAACTGAGGATAAGGGGCAGGCCCTGAATATGACACTTCTCAAGACACTAACACTCAGCTGGAGGAAAAGAAACCAATCTAAACCAAGCTGTAAAATGCCCACTAGAATGGCGATTCCATCCCCACACCCATAACAATGATATTGGGCCTTCAGTAGCTCCCTCATCAGTGTACACGGTGAGAACAACTCACTTCCTGCCCTTCCAGTACCCAACACTGCAAACCAAAGGTAAGTTGTAAGAGTGATATACTTTTAAACTTAAAATGTACAGGTAGCACCATCAGGCATTTTCAAGGCCATACAATTCATATTCTGGTAGCCATGGGGATGAGGTAACCTTAGCATTTATAAAGTGCTGAGAACAGAGCTGCTTAACGGAGAGATCGGTCCACTGAACGGTGACCTCCTTTGTTTCATCTCTGGTATAAAAGCTTCCTCTCATGTGTGCTAGCAAAAAAGACAGAGATTGTCTTTTATTTTTGCTTATACAAGCCCCCTGAAATGGAAGGAGAGCGGTTTTTGTTACCTGGAGGGCTTGACTGAGACGAGACAATATATTTCCTCCTCTTCATTTCTGGGAGAGGAAAAAAAAAAAGATTATGGCTATAGAAACTCAAGTGCTTTTTGAAAGAAGATAACATAAGGAAATGTGGAACTAAAGGAGACTTCTAGACTTTGCATGGTTTAGTGATGACGAAGATGAAAGCAGGTGATGCAGAACTTTTCAAATCACCTGGGTTTTGTCCAAGTCCTGAAATGGGATTTCTGCCCCAGTTGAGACAAAGCCACCTCAGCCAGAACTCCAGAATGTCTGAAAAAAATTGACTAATTGCCACTGCAATTATCTTACCAATAAAGAGTAAAGTTGACCTCTGAAACGTCCAAGGCATCAATATTTCTGAAACACTTCCTTTTCTCAACCATTTCCCATCCTTCTAACAGTAACCCTTGGGATCATAAAACTGGCTGTAGTTGAAAGTCATACCTGTGATGATGATTCGTCTTTATAATCTTGTGTTTGGAAATTCTTGGAACTATAAGGAGCCGTGGTGGCACAATCGTTAAGTGCTTGGCTACTAACCAAAAGGTGGGTGTTTGGAGCCCACCAGCAGCCCTGTGGGAGAAAACACCTGACAATCTGCTCCCATAAAGATTACAGCCTAGGAAACCCAATGGGGCAGTTCTACTCTGTCCTGTAGGGTTGCTATGAGTCGGAATTGACTCTACCGCACACAACAACAACACTTGGCATTAGAATTAAACTAACTGAGGCAGGAAATTAACACCTGAGCAAGATGCAAATTGAAAAATGCCTGTCTTGCTATATAGATAGGTAGGTAGGTATCAGGCCCTGTTGGAAGAAGTTTGTTTTTCTTCTCTGGGTTTGTCATGCATTCATCATTATATTTTCAACTCATATTCGTTTTTTGACTGACGCTCCCTGGTGCTCAGTGACTCTTACTGAAATCAAGACAAATAAATTGAGATATGTGCTTGCTGTATGATAGATCTAAGAAGATCTTTCAGTAGCATGTCTGATTTAAGCCCAAAGCTAAGATAAGGACATCTTGTTACGGGCTTCTGAGAAGGAGTACTAGCCTGGTTCTAGAGTATAAGATGTGGAGGGCAAGGGTTATTTGTTTGCATGCTTATAAGATTTTTGTTGTTGTTTACGTCCTCATATGTGTGTGTATATATTTGTAATTATAATTTTCCTGTTATCCTTAGCAAGAATGTTATCTCATTTTTTCCAAAGTTATCATAACATTATTCCAATAGACTGGAGTTCATATTATCAAGATTTTTATATGAGATTTATACTAACTTATCTTGGCTACTCAACAAACACCTTAGTTATGCATTCATACTTAAGGCAGTGGGGTCCTCACCCTTCAGAAGTCTCTGTTATAGAACATGACTGTCTTTGCTTTATTTTAGAATTTGAAATCTTAGCTACGGATGGGGGATGAAGGGGAGAAGTTTTGAGTTAGGTTAAGATCAGGGGTTCAGTGTAATACATTGAATGCCTCTTCTCCAACATTGCCTCCTTATTCAGCTCTTCTCTTCCTACTCCACATATTCCCCAGGACCCCAGTTATCATGTATACATTCAAAACTGTCAAATGTGTATCTAAAACCCAGGTCCTGATTGTATGCAAAAGCTTCTTTATCCCACTTGGATAACCAACCGGCACCTTAAATTTGACATATGTAAAACTAAACTCACCTCCCCTTTGGCTTCCAAACTTCCTGGGCTCTGTCAGTGAATGACATACCAATCCACTCAGCTGTCCAAAGCAGAAAATCAGGAGTCACCTTTGACTTCTTCTCACTTACCTCACTCATCCAACCTCCTGATTTCTAGTGCCATTATTTAAGTTCAGATTATCATCATCATCTCTCGCCTGGGTGACTGCCACTGTCTGCTAACTGGATACCCTGTCTTCACCCTAAATCCACTGCCGTCAAGTCGATTCTGACTCGTGGAGACCCTATAGGACAGAGTGGAACTATCCATAGGGTTTCCTAGGCTGTAATCTTTATGGAAGCAGACTGCTACATCTTTCTCCCATGGAGCAGTTGGTGGGTTGGAACCATTGACTTTTTGGTTAGCAGCCCAGCACTTAACCGCTGTGCAACCAGGGCTCCTTCACCCTGACAACCTCCAATTCAGCATTAACACGATAGCCAGGGAATCTCCCTGCAGATCAAATCTGGTCTGCTGTGTTCTGCTTCAAGCTCTTCTGTTACTCCCATTACACTGTGGAAAAAGTCTGGCCCCTGCTTTCCTTCCCTGCCTCAAGCATCAGTACTCCCCACCTTGAACTCTATACCCTACACATATTGTACCATTTGTAGTTCATTAAAACGCCATACTTTCTCTTTTCTCACGGACCGTGGGCAGCTGCTCCCTTTACCTGGAAACCACTCTCTTGCTACGCTCTCCCTTCACTTAGGCAATTACAACTCATCCTTCAGGTGTCAGTTCAAGCATTACCTCCTAAAAAGGCACTCTTTTCTCTGCCTCCCCCACCTCCAAAGCTTGTTGTCTGGCCTTGCTATGAGGCCTACGCCATCACAGCATTTTTCATTCTCTAATAGTTACTGATAGAACTTTCGTTTCTGGGCCAGACATTGTGCTAAATGCCTTACGTAGGTTATATCAGAGGCCCCAAACTGAAGGTTTATGGGCCAAGTCTAACATATGGATATTTTGCTTGACCTAACAGGATTTAACATTTTATTCAATAAATATTAATGTGTTTTTAATTAGGAAATTTTTATTTCAAAAATATGGATTTAAGGCTTCTTTTGAAAAATCATCAAATCTAGCAACACCATAGATCCCCGTTTCTGAGTATGGCAATAATAAGCTGCATCTAAGTTGTGACTATTCCCCTTAATGATCTTACACTCTCAGTTGAACACTGTTCTCACCACACTCTCTTGTCAACCAGACAAGCATTCATATACACAGCAAACTTCGTTCATTCTGAGGTTATCTTCCTAGCCCCTACAGTCATTTGAGTTTATGACCCTGTATTACCTTAACTAATTCTTCATTCTTCTGTAAAATAGGGTCCCTGACTCCAGGTCCCAAGCTCTTAACAAATACATTACACCACCTTTTGCCAACAGGGCCCTGGTAGCATAGTAGTTAAGAGCTTGGCTGCTAACCAAGAGGTCAGGAGTTCAAATCTACCACCTGCTCCTTGGAAACCCTATGGGGTAATTCTACTCTGTCCTACAGGGTTGCTATGAGTTGAAATTGACTTGATGGCAACAGGTTTGGGTTTTTTTTTGTTTTTTTTTTTTGGTACCTTTTGCCACGCTATACCAATGCCCAGTGGAATTAACGCCCACGGAAGCAGCAGTTGAGAAATCAAAGGACGTACTGCATTGGACAGATCTGCTGCAAAAGACCTCTTTAAAGTGTTCAAAAGCAAAGATGCCACTTTGAGGACTAACGTGTGCGCCTACCCAAGCCAGGATATTTTCAATCGCTTCATATGCATGCAATGAATAAGGAAAACCGAAAAAGAATTGCTGCCTTTGAATTATGGTGTTGGTGAAGAATACTGAATACACCATGAATTGCTAGAAGAATAAACAAATCTGCCTTGGAAGAAGTAGAGCCAGAGTTGTCCTTGGAAGCAAGGATAATGAGACTTTGGACATGTTATCAGGAGGGACCAGTCTCTGGAGAAGGACATCATGTTTGGTAAGGTAGATGGTCAGCGAAAAAGAGGAAGACACTTGACGAGACAGATTGACACAGTGACTGCAACAATGACCTCAAATACAGCAACTATTGTGAGGGTGGTGCAGGGCCGGGCAGTGTTTCGTTCTGTTATACATAGGGTTGCTGTGAGATTGGAACTGACTCGACAGCATCTAACAACAACATACTAAACCTGAGCTATGTAATATTATAATTTCCAGTCTTTCTGTCTTTCTCTCCCTCAGATAGGAGTATCTTAAAAAACAGGGACTTGGTCTTTGTAATAGTTTCCCAGGGCTGCCATAATAAACTACCAAAAATTATGGAAAGCTTTAAACAATGGAAATTTATTACATCACAGTTCTAGAAGCTAGTAGTTTGAATTCTGGGTGCGAGCAGGGCCATGTCCTGTCTGAAAGATCTAAGGGAAGGTCTTTTCCTTGTCTCTCTCAGCTTCTCAAAGTCCCAGATGTTTTTTGGTGTTCCTTGCTTACAGATGCACTTTACATGTCATTTTCTCCCATCTATCTCTCTGTCTGTTCTCCTTTTTGATAAAACACCACTCAAATGGGAGTAAGACCCACCCTACTGTGGCGTGAACTCATGTTAACTTAACTGATAACATCTTCAAAGATTCTATTTCCAAACTAGGTCAAGTTCACAGGTACAGGGGTTAAGACTTCAAGATAAATTTTGCAGAGACACAATTCAATTCATAACAGTCTTACGCATCATTGCAGTCTTAGGACCACAAGGCAGCTTAATGTTGAAGACAGCAAGCTCTGCAGCCATTTGCTGTAGTCTGAATCAAGGTTTTCCTACTTCCTAGCTGTGTGCTTTGGACAAACTATGCAGATAATACAGTGCCTTTCTTCTAGGGTTGTTGAGAAAATTAAATAATACATGTAAAGCACTCAAAACAGTACCTGACACATAGTAGTTACCCAATAAATATTAGCTAGTATTATTAGTGTTATGAGGGCCTTACGTAGTATCTGCACCTGTTTGTTCTATAAATATCTGTTGAGCACATGCTACAAGTCATGTACTCTGTTGTTGTTAGTTGCTGTCAAGTCGATTCTGACTCATGGAGACCCCATGTGTGCAGAGTACAACAGCTCCATAGTGTTTTCAAGCTGTAAGCTTTTGGAAGCAGATCACCAGGCTTGTCTTCCAAGGCACCTCTGAATGGGTTTGAACTGCCAACGTTTTGGCTAGTAGTCAAGTGCTCTCTACTAGGCACAAAAAGCATAAAGAAAGAAAAAGAAAAGGTTGAGAGAGATAGAGAATACTAAGCACGAACTCTGAACTCAAACAGAACGGCAGTTTGTGTCCAAAAAGCCACATGAATATCCACTGCAATTCCCAACAGATTATTTCCCATATGTCCAATGGCCTTTAAAACGTACTCTATTATTCATTCAATATAAACCCAGCATTTGAAGAAAATAAGTAGACAACTTCCTTCCTCAATTGCCACACTAGGAAATTCTATTATCTTATGAATGATTTCAGCATAAATGCTTCTTGAATTGTTAAATCGACAGTATGTTTACATCAATTTTCTCCTCCCTGGTCTATTTCTAAACGGGACCTATCAACTGTCTTTCACATAAATGATTTACTTTTTGGCCATGCACTTGTTTTTTTATTGATGTATTAGAAGAGGCAAAACAAAAGCCTATGCCCAAACAAAAGGTGTAAGAATTTCCAATAATTAGTTTTGCCCTGGTGACGCAGTGGTTAAGAGCTACAGCTGCTAATCAAGAGGTCAGCAGTTCGAATCCACCAGCCACTTGCTGGAAACCCTATGAGGCATTCTACTCTGTCCTATAAGGTTGCTATGAGTGGGAAACAACTCTATGGCAACAAGTTTGGTGTTTTTTTGTTTGTTTTTTTTTTTTTTTGGTTACCCCTAACCCTGGCATAGAAGTCCTGGTTTTTCCTACTAAACTAGTGGGGTCTGCTTGGGACTAAGTTTCCAAACTCTGAGCTGTGACCTCAGCTGACAACCAGATTTTTATCTGGGCCATGTGCTCCGTTGCTTAAAACATGCTGCTGATGAAGCCAAACACCAGTCCCTGTGGGGAAGAGAGTTTCACCCAGAGAGACGCCTTTGCAAAGTCACGGACAGCATCCTGTCCCCAGCCAGTCCTCTCATAAATGCCTGCCCCGTGGTCAAGAAGGAGATCAGTGTCAAAGTGAAGCACAACTCCCATAAAGAAATAAAACAGAAAGCGTTAGTTGTGCCATCTCAGTAAACAATAATTATACCATCCCTTACTGCGATCTCACTTTGTGACAGACACTGTGCTAAACACTTTATGTGTATTATTTTTATCTTCACAGATCTACGAATTATTATTCCAACTTTTAGCCTGGAGGGAACAAAGACAAGTGATTGGCCAAGGTCACACAGTTGGTAAATGTCAGAGCTGAGAGTTGACCCCACGTCTGACTTGAGACTCCAGAGTCTGTGTGGTTCACCCACGACATACCCTTTGCAGTATTAGCACAAGTGGGGAATAAGGAGATCTACGGCTTTGTCCTTATTTTGCCTCAGATTTTGTGTGACCTTGGAAAAGCCTTGTCCAGTTCTGGGTACTAGAAATGGATCCCACTATGGGAACACTAGACCTCTTCTTCTGACATTCATACAAATCACTCTTTCAGTCTTGATGTCTTTGATCTCATCTTCTCTGGCTGCACTGAGTTTCCAAATATTCATAGTCCTTCCTGGTTGAAGAACCAATTGGAAACATTTCTCTGTTTTAATCTGATACACACCCTTTATCTCTACTTCTGCCCAGCCCTGGTTTCTTGCACGTCTCACACTCCCATCCTGGGAGGAGACTGGACAAGTCAATTTCTCTAAGTATCAGTTAACTCATCTACTGAACAAGGGGTTTAAGCTAGATTACCTCTAATGCACATTTGAGCTCCTACACATTACCGTTAATAAAATGATTGCTAGAATTCTTACCCACAAGTCTTCCCTTCATTGGAGAGAAGTGTGGTATACTTCAGTCCTAACTCCCAAGTCTTATCCCATGACAGTAGTTCTACATTTGTCTCCCCACCTCTGAAGCACACGGTGAAAATGAAATTCAAAAAAAAAGGAGGGGGAGCTTAAATTTTAACTCACCCAAATCCTTTTCTTTTTTCAGTTAAATTTTTAAAACAAACCTTATTGTTATATGTTAAGATGACGTCTGTCCTAAATGGAAACCCCAAAACATAAAACGGACTACAAAATAAGGAATGAGAAGGAATCAATTTGGAACCATTCTGTTTTTACACGATTGTATTTAATCAATTTTTCTTCTCATTATTGCATATTCGATTCAAGTTTTCATGGCCAAAAGGGGGAAAAATGCTTGGAGGGATTAATTTCCCCTTGTTCTGCTAATGGAACAATTTTCCACTTATCATTCTGAATGTCTCCAGAGAGGTAGCATTTTCCAGCCACAATAAAGTAGAAGTAGACTTGGGTGGAGTGGAGGGGAGACAGAAGGGTGGGCAGATAACCACTGTCTCCACAGAACTCCACCTCATGCATTAACCTAACCTTCAAATGCATTCCGGAGTCTCAAGCAAACATAAAAGACATCTCAGAGACCTGGAATCCTCTTCAGCACTTCCTCACGGTTTGCTGAAGCAGGACTTATACACACTCCCCAAAACCCATTTTAACATAAGTAGCAGAAAAGCTACTCATGACTTAACAACCCTAGCTCTATCACTTACTGGCTCTATGAACTGATACAAGTAACTCAGCATCTCTGAGCCTAAGTGTATGTCTTTAGAATGAAAGGAATCTAATAACTATCTCATCATGTTAGTGTGAAAATCAAATAAGACAATGCTTATGGACACACTAATATGTGTGTCCAATCACCTCATATACATGCAAAAGCAGGACAATGAATAAGAAAAACCGAAGAAGAAGTGATGCCTTTGAATTGTGGTGTGGGCAATGAATATTGAATATACCATGGACTTCCAGAAGAACGAACAAATCTGTCTTGGAAGAAGTACAGCCAGAATGTTCCTTAGAAGCAAGGATGGCAAGACTTCGTCTCACATAGTTTGGTCATGTTATCAGAAGGGACCAGTCCCTGGAGAATGACATCATGCTTGGTAAAGTAGAGGGTCAGCAAAAAAGAGGAAGACCCTCCATGAGATGGACTGACACAGTGGCTGCAATGATGGGCTCAAGCATAGCAATGATTATAAGGATGGCACAGGACTGGGAAGTATTGCATTCTGTTGTACATAAGGTCACTATGAGTCAGAACCGACTCCATGGCACCTAACAATAACAACAATTTATGGGCAGTAAGGTAGAGTAGTCACTTGATTTGTGCTTTCCAATTTTGACTCTCAGCTCATCCTTTATAAACGGTTCATATAACCTCAGGCAGTTTACTTGAGCTCTCCAATCCACAGGTTGCTTATTTATTGGATGGGAATAATAATAGTACTTAACACATACGTAGTTGTGAGGAGGAAATGGGGTAATGTAGTCAGTGCCTAGCATACAGTGAAAGATCAATAAGCGCTACCTAGTATAAATGCAAGCATGGAATTGGGAAACAAGCACCTAGGACTACACGGGTCAGCAGGATTTCTGCATGGATTTGTGTATCCTTAGTAGGTATATTAAGTGGCAAGGGGAAGAGAACAAGGAAGGAAAGAAAAAATAAATTATTTCCTGGGTTTGGAACAAAGAGGGAAAAATCCATAAAGTAATTTGCCCTTAATTGATGTGCTCAGCCAAGGACAAAGAAAATAAAAACACTCTTTACATCTAATGAGGCTCAAGGTAACCAACTTTTGCCACTCACCACTCCCTAGTCTCAACCCTCTCTCTCAGCTCACTGGATTTTATCCGCATCACTTTCTTAAAAACAATCCACTGAGGAAATTTAGAGGCAGGCTCTTTGTGAGACTTTCAGAGTGCATCAGGGTCATAAAAACAGAATGGTTCTATCTATATGGAAATGTGGGTTTCAAATATATCCATTCTAATAATCAAATTATAAGGGAAATGGTCTTCTAATAGAGAGCTAATAAAAGTTGATTCTTAAGGCCGCCTGGAGCTGTAAGCAATAAGGAACAGATTTATAATGTGAAATTTTTTGTTTTCTTCTTTTTTTCCCCATTTTTATGATTTATGCCAATAACAAGATGTCCCAAGCCTGAATTAGAAAAAAATAGATTAAGCAGTCAAAATCTTCACCAACAAAACATACACACACTCTCTCTCTCTGGTTAAAAAAAAAAACAAAAAAAAAACTCATGTAAGGGTTTGCCTAAAGATGCTAAATTTACTCCCGTTTTGAATGGGATTTTCGCCCTCTGTACAAAGCATAAGTGTTCCCTGTGGGACTATTGATTAGCCATTGAGACTGTGCTTTGGATAATGAGGAGACTTAACAGGGCACAGGAAAGCAAATTTGGCAACAGCAGTTTTTACATAATACATGGGAAGAGGGAGGCAGATTTTTTTTTAACCCCTAAATTTTCCAGATGCTCTCCCTGAAAATGAGGCATTTAGACCTAAAGTAGCTTAAGAAGCTGCATGTTCCACTACCGAAGGGAAAGCAGGAGAGAGCAAGAATGAGACAGGCAGAGAGATGAAAATAGATCCCTTACTCGAGGGCACCAATGAAATGTGTCCCAGATGAGAGAATATAATAACCAGCCACATACCTCTAGCTGCGACCCAAACAGATTTTCCCCACCAGTTTATTGTCACGCGGATAGTAAGTCACAACAGCCTGAGTGGCAAAATCTGGGGCTGGCAAAAATGGAGGAACCCAACCCTCCCACCCAGCTAGTTTTCCCAAATGGCTAAGAAAGAACTCAAGGTCATCCAGGCGGATAAAACCCCTTCTGCCAGAGAAAAAGGCCTCTCCCATTCCTACTTGTTACCATGCTAGAACCCCTCACCATCATCAAGGGAGAAAACATCATAGGAGGAAACACCACCAGGATGATCCCCAGACGATGTTATAACACCTGATGTAAGAGTGACGTTGTAGTCATGCATTTAAACAATAATGTCCCCACGCCACTGCTCTGGTGGAGCACTAGCAATGAATGGGGGATGTATCCATGGATCTGATTTCGAGTAGAAAGTGAGATCTCCAGCCAAGAAAGGTTTAAAATAAAACACTCTTTTGCTTTGCTCAGATGAAATATCACTCCTATGAAAGAATTCAGATGCCAAAGAAAACACAGGTATGTGACCTGGGTAATCTTGGGGATGAACGATCCCGTAAGAAATGTTTGGGACTGACACAGAGTTGTATTTTTGGTTTTTTTTTTTTTTTAGTTTTGAAAGTAACTAAATTTAGACAGGGTCCACACTTTTCAAATTTCCCACAAGTGCAACCATTTCTTTTATCTTATTCCTAGACAGATTCCCACATTTATGTTACCTATCTCTCCCTTTAAGACTTTAAATTTGAGACCCTGGGAGAGACAGGCTATAGCTAGATACTTTTTAGAACACAGCTAAGGGAAGCAACGACAGCCACTGATAAAAGATTTAGGATTACAGGTTGCTTTCAGTAAGTACATGAGCAAAGATTAAGAGTTACTCATCAAAGCTTAAAGCAAGAAGCCATGTGAGAGCAAAGGATGAGGATCCAGACCGGCAATGTCCAAAATGATAGCAGGTAGTCACATGTGGCTGTGGCACACTTGAAACGTGGCTAGTCCAAATTGAGATGTGCAGCAATGCAAAATACACACCTGATTTTAAAGACTCAGTACAAAAAAAAAAAAAGTAAAATATCTCAATAATTTTTATATTGATTACAATTGGAAATGACAATGTTTGGGATACCTTGGGTTAAATACAATATGTTATTAAAATTAATTTAGCTACTTCTTTTTATTTTTTAACATAGCTACTAGAAAATTTTAATTACGTATGTGGTTTGCGTTATATTTTTCATGGACAGCGCTGATCTAGATCAAACCATAACCATTCCCTTAGGTGCACAGGCTCGTTCATGCTTTGCACAATTTCCTTAGTCAAGAGGAAGCAGACTGATATCAAAAGTGATTCTGTATAGCTTATAACCAGTTGCCGTTGAGCCTACTCTGACTCATGGGGACCTCATGTGTGTCAGAGTAGAACTGTGCTTCATAGAGTTTTCAACGACCGATATGTTGGAAGTAGATCGCCAGGCCTTTCTTCCGAAGTGACTCTGGGTGGCCACAAACATTCAATGTTTTGGTTAGCAGCTGAGCGCTTTAATTGTTTGCACCACCCAGGGACTCCTGTATAGCTTATAGCTTGAAATGTGTGTGTGTGAGGGGAGGGTGCATAACAAATATGCACCATATATAACCCATTTCCGAGTCAATTCCAACGCATAGCAACCCTATAGGACAGAGCAGAACTGCCCCATACGGTTTCCAAGGAGTGGCTGGTGGATTCGAACTGACCTTTCGGTTAGCGGCCATAGCTCTTAACCACTGTACCACCAGGGCTCCAAAGCATATGTAGGTATCACTATATAGATTCAGAGCTTCTTAAAGAGTCTTTAAAAGATAGCCTGGAGCCGTCTGTATATATAGATTCTGGAACTGGGCGTACTCTACTGGACTAATTAATTAGTAATTGTTACAGAATCCTAACTAACGAAGCTCATTTAATCACCATGCCATCCTTATTTCTGTGTTTTCTGGACATTAACCTGAGACTGGAACCTGGCTCTTGAAATACGTCCCACGACAGCTCTGCAGAGTCAGCCTTGATGGGAGGGGAAGAGGGCTGGGAGTACTAACCACCAGTCAGACGATCAGGGTTGGTGCCTGGTCTTAATGTTACCACCTGTGGGACCCAAGCCACTTCTGTGAAGCTGAGACTCCGTCTCCTCAAACATCAAATTGGGATGATGATGTCTATTCCATCAAGGTTCTGTGAGGACTGAAGGGAATACAGTGTGTGAAGGTGCTTGATCGACCGCACAGTTTTACCTGAAAGCTTGGTGCTACTATCAAGAGCTGGAAGTCTGAGTCACACCTGTCTCTAGGACAGAGCCTACAGCACATCTGTGACGGCAATAGTCCCAGCCGACAGCACCCCTTTGCAAGTGGCGTTCACTCTGGCAGCCAGTCAGCAAGACAGAGTCTGTGCAGTGCCAAAAGAAAGCCTGCAGAAAAGTTGGAAAATGCTCTAAGGTGTGACTCTATGTTCTGTCTTCAGTGTCAGACAACCGATAAGATTAAATTCTTATTGAGTTGGGCAATTTCTGAGGACGTACACAGATGCTGTTGGCTGTTTTTACATAGTTCAGCAAGCTTGCTTAGTCCCTTGCAATACTGCCAGCACCAAACGTGTTCAAAGTCAGACACCACCACATGGCTTGCGCTGCATTCTTTGCTCTCTCACTTGCTTTTTCAGTCTTTCAAGCTTTGGATACTGTACTCCTCTCTCCCTATTTTCCTGTCTCCTTCCATTAAAAAAAAAAAAATCATCTACAGAAAATTCTAGATTGGTCCTTTCCAGCTTTTCATTACAAATGGGCAGCAGTTGTCCCCAAAGACAGAGAACATCTCTCAACAGAGACACTAAAAGAAAAAAAAAAAACCCATTGCCATCTAGTCGATTCCAAAGAATAGTGGCCTATAGCACAGGGTAGAACTGCCCCATACGGTTCCCAAGGAGAGACTAGCGGATCTAGCGGATTCGAACTGCTGACCTTTTGGTTAGCAGCCAAGCTCTTAACCACTGCGCCACCAGGACTCCAACAGAGATACCAGTGGTTTTATAATCCCAGTTCTTACAATGTTTATGTGGGTGGTTCTTGTCGTTTTCTCTGAATCTACTGGCTATAACAAGTAATACTTCACTGATTTTTTTTCTCAATAAATGAATTTATTGGCAGCTACTTTGTACAAAGCACTCTGACAGGCCCTAAACATCACAAGAAAGAAACAAGAAACAGGCCCCTGCTTTGAAGGAGTTTCTAATCAAGTAGTCATCTCTTCTCTAGTCTCTGAAGACCTGGTTTAGCTTTTTCTCCCTTCTCTTATCTCCATGGCCCTCAACTCCTTAAAAATATCACTTTGTACGTCTCCCTTGAGCACGGTGCTCTTTTAAAGAATTACTGATATGGGATCAAATTGATAACATCAACTCGCAAGGTTGGATGGGACGCTGTGGGGGGCAGTGAGTTTAAGATAACGGTGGTGGAAAAATTTGGAAAAGGGTAGCAAGGACAGTAGCACAACTTGAAGAATGTAATCAATGTCACTGAATTGTACACGTAGAAATTGTTGAAATGGTGAGTCTTTGGCTGTGTATTTTCACCAAAATAAAAAGAAAGTATATTTTTTTAAAAAAGCATCACTTTGACCCCTTGACAAGAGACAATTTGCCTCTTACTCACAAATTTACCCAGTTACTAATTTCATGTGTATAGGGATTTGCTGGAGCCCTGGTGGGGTAGTGGTTAAGAGCTCGGCTGCTGACCAAAAGGTCGACAGTTCGAATCCACCGGCCGCTCCTTGGAAACCCTATGGGGCGGTTCTACTCTGTCCTATAGGGTCACTATGAGTCGGACTTGACTCGACAGCAGTGGGTTTTGGTTTGGTTTATAGGGATTTGCTGGTATGTTCAGTAGGTGTCCTGGAAATCTTTCCTGAGCTTCCTGCACAAGCTACTTAACTTCACTGTGCCCTGATTCTTTGTGAAAAAGAGATAGCAATAGCACCTACCTCAAAAAGTGAGAGAATCGAACATTTTCTAGCACATTATAAGCACCCCATAAACATTAGACACTTCTATAGTGTTGACAGAACCCAGCCCAAAGCTCTATTAGATACCACTCCTCTACAGCTGGAGTTCCTGGGTGGTGCAAATGGTTAACATGCTCAGCTGCTAACCGAAAGGTTGGAGGGTCGAGTCCACCCAGAGCTGTGTTGGAAGAGAGACCTGGCAACCCACTTCTGAAAAATCAGTCGCTGAAAACTCTATGGGGCACAAGTCTACTTCGACGTTCATAGAGTCATCATGAATTGGGATCAACTCTACAGCAACCAGTCTTCTCTATGCGTACCACATGATGTGTTTATCTCTAGCATAACGGTATTTACTGTGTTGGAATGAGCTTTATACTTGTTTACCAAATTAAAAATAATAGTTACTATTTATTGAGAGTTTACTATATCTACCAGGTACTTTGCGTATATTAAGTAATTTCATCCTGTCTAACCCTATGAGATATATACAATCATTTTCATTTCTTCAACTAAAGAAATTAAGACGTAGGTACACTCATGTACCCAGGGCACAAACTTAGTAAATGAGAGAGGTAGATCTTGAGCTCAAAACCCATGCTCTCAACCAGTCACCCTACTCAACTAGTCTACCGTCTCTGTGCCCCTATGGCTAGTACAGTGCCTGACACATAGTAAATTTCCATTCATTCTTTGGTTGATTAATATAAGATCTCTCCAAAGAAAAGCATAAATATTTTTGTGTTTCAACTAAATATCCTAAGTCACACAAAGACCATGTGACTGTCACAGGGACACACAGGTAGTTTTTAAAAGGCTAAGCTAGGCCTTGTTTTCTCACTGTAGAAGTGTTGTCATTTCCTTTTCAGGGAGGAAAAGACATAAAAGGAATAAATTGTAGGCAGATGTCTCATTTCTCCAATTCATTATTCTGGGGTGTAAATATTGAGTGACATAATGCATCACAGGACTGTCATGGCTAAGTATGGGACAATACATCAAACAGGCATGTCTCTTGAAAGAACTACCAAACAGGCCTTAGCTAATGATGGATTAAGTTATTGGGATGTCTGAAAGGTATTAACATTATGGGGGACGGGAGAAATGTTCAAGGTCACAATGAATATTCTTAAGCAGAAGGTAATGTGTGTTTCTAATAAGGTTTAATATAGGATCCCTGAAAAATCACAGAACACACCTACTCCTCACTTATCAATTATCTCATTATCCAACGTTTCCCACTTACAACACTAGTAAAAGATCTGCTATCCGATTATTTTGCACATTAATGATGTACATCTAGCAGTAATGTACATCAAGATGCAAGGTCAGAGTAACACTGGCTGTGATGGTTAAGGTTTTGTGTCAGCTTGGCTGGATCATGATTCTCAGTAGTTTGGCAGTAATGTAATGATATAAATTGGCAGTTATGCAATGATGTAATCATCCTCCAATCTGTGATCTGATATGATCATCCTCCATTTTCCCATAACACCAATTTTGCATAACGACCTGGTCTTTGGAACCTAACCATGATGATGAGTAAGGAGTGGGTGTACAGCTATCCTTAAATAATGAATGTAATCTATCAGGGTCTCTTCCAACAAATAGTTTGGGAAGTGAAGATTTCAGGGTCTGTAGGCTAGACAAGGGAGACTGCATAAAAGACCTTGAATAGCACGTCAAGGAGTTTGGCCTTCATTCAGTAGACAGCAGAGAGCCACGTAAGGTTTTGGGGTATAAGAATGATATCAATGTGGCACATAACTGTAGATGGAGTAGGGGCATGAGAAAAATAGAGAAACTTAATGGCACCAAAAATATAAAGGAGAGAATAGATTTGAAAAGATATTTAAGAGAAAAGATCAACAGAACATAATGGCCACTTGGAAGCAGTGGTACGAGAAAGGCAAGGAAAACAAAACAGCAGATGGAAGACAGGAAAAGAAATGGGTTTTACAGGAAAGGGGAGATAATGATGTATTGGACAGTGAGATGGGGGTGAACCCATGTGTGTCAGAGTAGAACTGTGCTCCACAGGGTTTTCAATGGCTAATGTTTTGAAAGTAGATTTCCAGACCATTCTTCCAAGGTGCCTCTGGGTAGGTTCAAACCTTCAATCTTTTGGTTAGCAGCCAAGCATGGCAGTCCTAAATTTGGTATCTCCTCTCTCAGACTGAGGAAAAAAGATAAGGCCTTCAGTCCCTGACATGGCAAGTTATTTGTGCTGTGCCCATAGCCAGCCCAATAAGTATTTGTTGCTGGTGTTAGAGACACTAGTGGCAATGAGGATTTGAAAAATAATCATGTATTACTTGATGATAGCACTTGTATCTTCGTGCCTGTGGTTATTTATTTTTTTATTTGTTTAGGCCTTGCTCCCATCTAGGAAGTAAACTCCTATAGGTGTCATTGCTAGAAACTCTGTCCAGTGCCTCTACAGACAGGAAAAAGGCTCCTAATTCCTTGCAGGGGCTCAGAAAATAACTGTTATTTAATTGATTAGTTGGTTGACTAACCTTCCCTCTAAGACTCTCCCATTTCCCCACCTCTACAAATTCTCTATCACATCAGCCAGTCCTTGATCCCTAGATGCCTTTCCTCTGAGCCAAGAAGAATTCGTGAACATGTCAAACTAAACTGCCTTTGTGTATGTGTATGGTTGCTATTCTTATTGGTACAGTTTTAAAAGTATTGTTCTATTGTCATGTTTTCTTTATCACCAAGGGAAATACTTTTGGCACTCCAAATTGGCCCACTAATGTCTTCTGCAAACCAACCTACAGGCTACGACCTCTGTAGAGCACTGCTTTGGCACTAAGCTCTGCTCTCTTCAAAAGAAAAATGAACTGTAGAGTACAGGGACAGGTATACATAACAACAGCCTATCTTGCTCCACATGGCGAGGAGTGGAATGTTGAGGCTGAATAAAAATGTAGCTGAAGGTGGATCAGGAAGAGACTGTTCTGAATGCTCTCAATGCTTTCTATATGCTAATTCCGTAGGTTGTATTAGCCTTGGGACAATTCGATGCTTATTCAATCCTTACTGAAATAAAGCATAGTCTGCTAAGTCTTCTCTTTGAACGACAGAATACATGTTCTCCAAGGGCTTAAAGAAAAAGAGGCTCTAGTACCCTCCCTATTGATTGGAGGCAGTGTTATATAGTGTCAAACTTCAAAAACACATAGATTCACATCTTCATTCTACCAATAAGGTTTGTGTAAACCACAGCATGATACCGAATTGCTCCGAATCTCAGTTTTCTCACAGTTAGAATAGACAATATCATTTACCTTTAGAGTTGAGTATCTAATATATATTAAGTACTAACACAATACCTTACATATAGCAGGCACTGAAAAGTTTAAAATTATTATTGTTATCTGGAAGCCTGCCCTGAGCAACGTTCCCACTACACTGTAAGGCTGGAAAATGAGCACAGACCGAAAGTCAAGAGACTGGGGTCTCCCTCTCTCTAGAAATAGCCCACTAGAAATGTGTGTGAGGCAATGTGACGAAAGGCATAGAGCATGCATCAGCCTGGCATGGGAGGAGGGCCTACTTCTTCCCTCTCTAGTCTGATTGCTCATTGGAACCCAAAGTATCACAGCCACATGGCTCTACTTACTCTAAGAAACAGTATTCCTCACAGATTACCCGCTCTTGTTTGTGGGTTGTTTTTTTTTTTTTCTCCTTTTTCTTCCATTAGCTACAGATCCTGCCAGCTAAAAGCTACTGTGTTCTGCACTTTCGGCCCTCCTAGTTACTGCTCAGCCTTGGATGGTTAAGCTGGGTATCAATTCCAGCCTCTACAATCCTGTGTCTAAGATATCTGCCTCACATATCAAGGTCCTCTCTTAAAGCAATAAAATAAGCAAGCCACTTTACATATATTACATATACTGTGTCCCACCCCAAAATAATACCTTGAAGTCCTAACATCCAGTACCTGTGAAAGTGACCTTATTTGAAAATAGCATTCTTGCAGATGTAATTAGTAACCATGCCATCATACTGCAGTAGGGTGGGCCCTAATTCAATGTGATTGGTGTGAGACAGAAAGACACAGAGAAAACAAACATGTGGAGACAGAACTAGAGACTGGAGTTCTGCTGCTACAAGCCAAGCGGTGCCTGTGGCCGTCGAAAGCTAGAAGAGATAAGGAAGGATCTTCCCCTAGAGTCTTTGGAGACAGCATGACCCTGCCAACACTCTGAATTTGGACTTCTTGCCTCCAAAACTGAGAGAATAAATTTCTGTCATTGCCAGCCGTCTACCTTGTGGTAATTCGTCACAGAGACGAATACAAGCAGTATCATTGCCATGCTCTGTGCAAACTCTCATTGTCTGCCTTTGCCCACAAGGAACCCGAGACTTAGGGCAAGCAACGGAGGTTCACAAAGTCAGGCAGTCAGGCAGCGGGGAAGGGACATAGGAACACTGTCCAACTCCACGGCTCATATTCCTTCGCTTACAGAAGCTGCATGTTGGCAGCCCACGGATGTGTTTTGTTTGGCCCACACCAATCTTGGCCCTGATGGTGTTTTTAAAAAAAAAATCTGAATTTGCTCCCAACAATTTATTTTTTAAAAAAAAGTGGATTTACTTTAAAAATCCAATTTTTCACTTTTTCCTTAAAGAACTACCGGAAGAGCTGGCAGCACTGAGCTTGTTTTCCTCAGGGCAGCTATCTGCTGGAGCTGAGGCGCAGAGGCTCCCTTCAGACAAACAAGACATGTGGCTTCCAGCTGGTCACAGTCCCCCCCCACTCCCTAACGATCTCCTACACCTCACTCTCTCACTCTTTGGTTTCCTGCCTGGTCCTGTAAGCGTCCGACTTTGTCACCTGTGGAAAGTCCTAGAGGAGAGCCCGTCTTCCTCTCTGTTTTGCATCTCAGGAGAAGACAGGTTTCAGTCTGTATACCTGGACCCTGCCTCCCCCATTGCTCTGCCTTCTGTGGTAATGTCTTCCGACTGTGTCTGCTAGCCTGACATCTGACCCAAGCCTGACCCAACTCTCCATCACTGAGACCCGTTTGCCTGCAGTCAGGTTCACATTCTCTAACTTGCTCTGATCATCCACATTCAATTGAGGTCCAATCTGAACTGCTCACTAGCTCCACCCTCCCGTTCCACTGTGATGAAGCAGGTGTGCTCTCTCCAGTCCAAGACTTCTCTTTATTCTCAATCTGCTTCCTCTTACCTGCCCCATGCTGCTAAGCGGGTTGCTGGCTGATGGAGAAGTACTTTCCTTCTTTTTGTCACCGCTCATCACCATCCTCCCCCATCACTTGGGCTCCCCCAGCACTGTCCCCACAGCAGAGTGGAGAGGGGGGACTTGAAGACAAGAAAGGGCTGGTCAGTGTTCCCTGAATAGTACAAGAGGAGAAAATTTTTAAAAGCCCTCTGGACTTTGTGCATCAAGAATATTTCGTAGGGAACTTGACAGAGACTTGTAAAATACATTTCGTATAAGAAAGAAGTTGAAAAGGGCAAAAAACGCTGCAAGTCTGACAAGAGGCAAAAGAAAAAGAAGGTGTACACCGAAATACTGCGACTGAAAACTTTATTGGGAGCAAAGCTGCCTATGACTTTTGTGCCTCCCCAAATGAAAAGCAGACTACTCCTCCTCCCTCATCCCCGAGCTTGTCAAGCATGATCGATGACATGGTTTTTGCTCAGGACACTGGAGAAATGTTCCCACGTATAAAACGAGAGCTCACACAGCACTGATCTGCAGAAAAAAGACGTGCTATTGTTAAAGATAGAGGCCTGGCAATTAAAGAGGCAACAATGGAAGGGAACAGTTACTGGCAGGATGACATGCCGCCCAACTACCGTTCACCATCATGCCTCTCAGTCATGGTCATGGCTACTGTCTTTAAACTTTTCAGAGCAGATAGAGAAAGCATTACCCATCACTCTCCAAGTAAACTCTCCAGTCCCACAGAAGCCAGTTGCCCCTCTTTCTAACCAATGCCATCATAGATATTCCAGCTCCAAGCCCTTTTAGATGACAGCTGACCCGCTCATCTTCATCCACTTATTGTTGTTAGTTGCCATGGAGTCAGCCCCCAACTCAAGGTGCACAAGGAAACAAAATGCTGCCTGGTCCTGTGTCATCCCCATGATTGGCTGTGGATAGGAGCATTGGGATCCATAGGGTTTTCATTGGCTAATTTTTGGAAGTAGATCACCAGGCTTTTCTTCCTAGTCTATTTTAGTCTGGAAGCTCCACTGAAACCTGTTTAGCATTATAATAACACCCAAGCCTTCACTAACAGATGGGTGGTCGCTACACATGAGGTGCAAATCATTGGCCAGGAATCAAACCCAAGTCTCCCGCATTAAAAAAAAAAAAAAAAGTTGCCATCAAGTCAATTCCGACTCATAGCAACCCTATAGGAGAGAGCAGAACTACCCCATAGGGTTTCTAAGGAGTGGCTGATGGATTTGAACTGCTGACATTTTGGTTAGCAGCTGAGCTCTTACCCACTGTGCAACCAGGGCTCCAAGTCTCCTGCATAGAAGGCTAGAATTCTACCACTTAAACCCTACCCATCTTTTAAGACCCAGCTTGAATCCTATGTCATTTCTTAACTATTCCAACTGCTCCCTCCTCTGAATTACTATAACAAACACAGCCTCTGTGTACATAATTCACCAACTTGATTGTAAGCATAATCAGAATCAAAGCAAAGATTTGTCATTTTATCCCTTATACAATAGCTAACACTTAATAGGGGCTCAGTAAACAGTGAACTGAGTTTGCACTCCATTGTATTCTTCACTACTTATTTCACAGATAGTTATTTTTAACTCAAATAAGACTATAAATTCCTCAAGGCCTAGGGTCATGAATATTGTACTTTTTTGACAGTCTAAATAGTGCAAAGCTCACATTAGGAAATAAATATTTACTTCATTGAGTTGACTGACTAAAAGAAATTTAAAGCTAGTTGAGGTGCCAGGAAGTTATTCCCTGGAATAGAAAATATCACTTCATGACTGAACAAAATTGTCCAGGCTACAAACAGCCCCACGGTTGTTCAATGCCATAATATCACTAGGCCCCAGGGAAAAGCCCCGAGTTTGCCTTTGGGGTTTTCAAATACCACCTCAAAACGAGTGACTGGCACCTGAGCAGCCATCCTGGCCATCTCACATCAGAGTTTTCCATGCTTACCCTCCCAGGGAAGGGCTTAATCAGTTTTCACGTCAAAAGACAGTTTTGTTTTTTAAACGCCTTTTCTATGAGTTCCACCTGGGACTTGCAAATCCATACCGGATCTTGATTTGCACTTCATTGCTGAATGCAAGCCTCTGTGATGGGATCTCAGCTGTCAGTGGGAAGTGAAGCAGGATGTTCGTCTGCTCCTTCTTCCCTGCCTCCCCCCTGGCATCTCCTGGGCAGATGCACGGGAAAGCAGTGAAGATAAGCAGATAAGATTTGAAGGACTAAGAAAGCCCACAGAAGAAAAAAGACTGTCATTAGGTTGTTTTCCTGTCTTTAATGACTGTTCTTAGACCACCAGCTTTAAGTAATAAGTTTTCAAAAGCCAAAAATCTTAGATACAGTTTTGTGTAAGCAAATCATTTGTGTGCACAAAACTCTGTATTTTCTTGTGCAAACAGCATTTTCACATGCAAATTTGGCTGTTAGAGCTTTAGCTAATTGAGTAGCGCCAGGAATTCAATGCTTTTTGCAAGCACAAGTGGCAAGTGATACTGGTATAGCTAGAGAATGCTGAAGAGGATGCCTGGCATTCAGCAGCACCATTTGCAGCAACTGGGTTGCTTCAAGAAGTACCTGGGTGATACAAACAGTTAACGTGCTCAGCTGCTAACCAGAAAGTTGGGAGTACAAATCTACCAAGAGGTGCCTCGGAAGAAAGCCTGGCAATCTCCTTCCAAAAAATCAACCATTGAAAACCCTATGAAGTACAGTTCTACTCTGACACACACATAGGCTTTCCATGAGTCAAAGTCAACCCAACAGCAGCTGGCTGAGTGGTTTAGTCTCTTTGGGATGAAGTAGACAAACTGTCTCAAGTGAATATATTTTCAAACAAGTTACAGTGCCAAAAGCCCTCCACATCTATTAGGTTTATTCCAAACTCATACATGTCACCCAAGTTACCAATTCAACATGGCTCAGAAGAAATGGTCCTATGGACTTTTCTTTTTGGGTGGATGGAACTTCTCAGAGCCCTTCTGTCATCCTAGGCTCTACACTACACAGAAAATCAGCAGCATGTTGAAGTTGGGTAATTGAGAAAAGTTTAATAACAGCACTATTTATGAAGGTGTGGACAGGTATTATGAAAAGCAACAGGGTTTATACAGTACCTCAAGACTAGTAACAGTGGTTGCCAACCTTAGTCCTGAAGGGGTAAGGGAAAGGGTCAATTAATAGAACCTAGAGAGAGAGCTGTAAGAAGAGGAACATCTAACAGGAGCTGTGACCTTTCAGTTGAGGAAGGCACCCAACCTATCATGACCTCCAAGGAGAAAGCCAGAGGGATGAATACTTAACCTTATTCATCTCTCTCTCGCTAATGTCCTGACAGTGTCTCCCACTGACCAGCCCCAACTGGAAACCTGAAAACAAGAGCATTTCTTCATTCTGTTTATACTGGTCAGCCTGCCAGCATCAGGGCAAGATGTAGAATTAATCTGAAAGTGAAAGCTAAATATATCCTGCCCACCGTCCCTGGATCCAAAGATCTGCAGATATAACTGGTTGGTTGGTTGTAATTATTCTTGGAGGATACAGAAAGGAAGGAAGAAGGGAAGAGAAAGGGAGTGAGAGAAGAGGGATAACTACATGTGCTCCTTGTTTGCAAAGGCAGTGCATTAGGCCCGCATGTGGACAGTTCTTAGATACAGAGTAAGCAGAGCTGCTAAAAAATAACTGGATCCAAAACCATAATCCATATAGTGCTGGGTAGATGCAATGAAGATAACTGGCCTCTGGGTGTTTACAATATGGTCTTTGTCCTTGCTTTTATGGCTTCTACGTACTTTTATATATAATAAGCCAACCTGATTTGGGCGATGCCATGAGTTAGATATGTGTGTCCTAGGAGTTATAAAGAGATACCAAATACATCTACAGAGAGATTGTGCAATAAAGAAAACTTCCTGAAAAATTGCTCACAGCCTCAGAAGACAAAGTTAATAATGTATCAGCTCATTGTTTACCCCAGCAAGCGCAGGGGGAGAATGGTATCAGATTGGAACTAATCAACGTGGTGCAGCTGTTAAGAGCTTAAGCTGCTAACCAGAAGGTTGGTAGTTCGAATCCACCAGCTGCTCCTTAGAAACGCTATGGGGCAGTTCTGCTCTATCCTGTAGGGCCAGTATGAGTCGGAATCTACTTAATGGAACACAACAACAACCAATCTAATACTAACAATCTGGAAATTTTAGAATTTTTTTTTTAAAGAAAACTTTTAAAAATACGTGTATTTCAGTGGTGAAGTTACCTTCGAGGTTCACGGTTCAGCCTGGGAGTGGACAGCCCAGTAAAACCATGAGAGTAACGAGGTACAGGAGTCCAGTGACAAGG
>NW_004444045.1:4614056-4638823 GCF_000243295.1 Trichechus manatus latirostris | reverse complement strand
GGGTTGTTAACCAATGTCATAAAACAGCATGTGTGTTACTGTTACATGAGAAACTATCTGTTCTGTAAGCCTTCACCTGAAGTACAATAAAATATTAAAAAAAAAAAAAATACATGTATTTACCAAGAGATAACCTAACCTCATCTCTCCATTTCACTTCGGCCCTGCTGACATAATCTCTGAATTAGACAGTTGCACTGAGAATTACTGGTGAAGATCAAAGACCACAGCCTTCACTATGGATTACACCTCAACATAAAGACAACCAAAATCCTCACAACAGGACCAATAAGCAACATCATGATAAATGGAGGAAAGGTTGAAGTTGTCAAGGATTTCTTTTTACTTGGATCCACAATTAACACCCATGAAAGCAGCAGTCAGGAAGTCAAAAGACGCATTGCATTGGGCAAATCTGCTGCAAAAGATCTCTTTAAAGTGCTGAAAAGCAAAGATGTCACCTTGAAGACCAAGCTGCGCCTGACCCAAGCCATGGTATTTTAAATCATATCATACACATGCGAAAGCTGGTCAATGAATAAGCAAGACTGAAGAATTGACGCCTTTGAACTGTGGTGTTGGCGAAGAATATTGTATATACCATTAAGTCTGTCTTGGAAGAAGTACAACCAGAATGCACTCTAGAAGCAAGGATGGCGAGACTACGTCTTACACACTTTGGACATGTTGTCAGGAGGGATCAGTCCCTGGAGAAGGACATCATGCTTGGTAAAGTACAGGGTCAGCGAAAAAGAGGAAGACCCACAATGAGATGGACTGACAGTGGCTGCAACAATGGGCTCAAGCATAACGATTATGAGCATGACGTATGACTGGACAGTGTTTCATTCTGTGGTGCAAAGGGTCACTACGAGTCAGAACCAACTTGACAGCACCTAACAGCAACAACAACTGAGAATTTGCTTTTCTTTTACGCACAGGATTTGTCAACACAGCCAATAGGCTTTCAAGCAATCTACGTTTGAAGACAAAAGTTTTGAAGAGTGTGGTAAAGAGCTACTAGTATGGTGACTGGCCATCCAGTATTCTCTGAGACTATGAGAATTCCACACAGTTGTATTCACTTTAATATATCTGTTAAGTTAATCATATAGATAAATGTGCTTTCATTTATGTACCTTGGTCGGGAGCCCTGGTGGCGCAGTGGTTAAAGCACTCAACTGCTAACCGAAAGGTTGGCGGTTTGAAATCACCAGCAACTCAGGGCAAAAGACGTGGCAGTTTGCTCCGCAGAGATTTACAGTCTTGGAAACTCTGTGGGGTCGCTATGAGTCAGGATTGACTCGATGGCAGTAGGTTTGGTTTTTTGGTTTTGGTGAAACTTTACGAAACAAACTCAGAAATCAGAAGAAAAAAAATTGTCAACTGTGTGTCAGAGGTAGTTGTTACTGTAGTATAAGGCACACCCAACTTGAACGGGACACGCACTCCACCCCACTGCAATGAAAAAATACATATTAGGGGCTGTTAATGGATTGACTTGTGTCCCCAAAAAGATATGCTGAAGTCCTCACCCCTGGTACCTGTGAACGTAACCTGGTTGGGAAACAGGGTCTTTAAAGTTGTTATGTTAACATGAGATCATATTGAAGTAGGATAGGTCTTGGTTCAATACGAGGAAGACAGACACAGGGAAGAACACCAAGGATCACCAGCCGTCACCAGAATCTAGGAGAGAGGAATGGAACAGACTTTCCCTCACAGCCCTCAGGAGGAGGCAACATGGCCAACACCTTGATCTGGACTCCTATCCTCCAGAACTGTAAGAAAATGAATTTCTGTTCTTATAAGTCCTCAATTTGTGGTACTGTTATGGCAGCCCAAAGAAACTAATACAGCCGCCTACTCTGTAATAAGAAATATTCTAAGCGTTGGGAAATGCAAGAATCAACAAAACAGACAAGAAGCCCTAAAGAAGTTTATATTCCAGTCTCTATAAGTGACTCTGTCTTTTCACACAAAAGAATTCACAGAGCCAGGTGTCTTACCACATTTTTACGCAAATAATGCACACTCTGTGTTTGTTTGCTGGCTGCAGCCTCCCCACTTGAGGTATTTTCGTAAGGGCGCTATGCTAATTTTTATTTTTTATTTTTTTTACAGCAATGTGTGGAAGATCGGCATGGCTGTGCTTGTGAGGGTGCCTCGCCGGGGGTGGGGAGAGGGTGCAGCCAGCAAAGAAATGCAAAAGGTGTGTGGTATTTGTGTAAAGATTACTGTAATTCTACCTCTGCTCTTCCATCAGAGCCATCGCACTTATATTACTTTCTGAAACAAGCTCTGGATATGAATCCTCTTCTGCTACCCACCTTAATAATTCAGTATCAAACCCTCAACCTTACTCTGTCTCCTCTGAGAAACTGCAATGCCTCCTGTTACAGGCACAGGCACGTGATGGCCCTTCTGGACAAGTGCTTATGTTTGTTGTTTGAACTGGGAGGTTGTTACTGCTGGTTTTTTTGTTTGTTTGTTTTTGTTTTTGTCTTTTGAAGGGGGGCGGTGTGAGGGTCAGTTTGATGGGTAAGGCAAAGTAAGGAAAGTAAATCACTATAGCTCTTCTGTCCAATATGGTAGCTCCTAGCCACAGGTGGCTATTTAATTTAAATCTAAATTCACTGACATTAAGTAAAATTAAAAATTCCTCAGTTGCACTAGTGCTCAATAACCACAGGTGGCTAGTGGCCGTTAGCAAACAGCACAGATATAGAACATTTTCTTCATCATAGAAAGTTTTGGACAGCACTGCACTGCAGTATGTGACTAACCCTTCTGGAAATCTTCCCCAAGGCTCGAAATTCTCTTTTCTTTACTATTTTTATAGATAACAGTTCACGTTCCTTCATCGTGTCTCAAAAGACTATTGTGTTTATGAGCAACTAATGGTTTTACATGCTCCTCTGTATGAAGCTTGTTGTCAAATATTACCTTGGGTACTAATTAAGTGGGATTAGAAAGTGAGAACACATTGGCATTGTTAAGGTTAATGGCCTCATCTTTAGCACAGGAGACAACTTCAAAAGCTTGTTTGGAAGATTTTTATTGAAGCCCAGGGAATGTACTGTTTCATTATCCATGAGCATTGTCTCTTCTGCTCCCCTTAAGAATGTGGTATCTCTATGTCATTTGAGTCACTGATACTTAGAAAATGCTTCCCAGCCTTAGTATTTCTTATCAGGAAGGCAAACTGCCAGTAAAGGAGAGAAAGTTATATTCCCAGATAATTCTAGAATAATCAAGATCCACAATTAGTTCTGAACCTATTTCTTGGAAATACACTTAGGATAAACAGATACATACATACACATACGTATGTGTATATACATATACACACATGCATATATATATACATATATTAGGAACAGTATAAGTAAAAGATAAGCAAAAACAGTTGACAGAGCATCAAAAACTAATTTTTCAATTGATTTTTATAGAAATTATAATTTTTGTATTTATATGATTGACACATTTCCAAACACCTGATTTTGGAGAACAGAGATTTAATGAGAACGGGGAATGCTGGATCAATAGTTTGGGAGAAAAAGAGCTGTTTTTATTTTGTTTTGTTTCATGGTGCTGTCTCTTATTGTTCTCTTAAAACTATGCATACACGTGGAAGACATGATATGTTAATCATATTGAAAAACTCAGCTGCTTTTAAGGGTATTGCTAGTCCTATAAATAAATGAAACTAGCCGGGTGTCAGACAATAGGGAGTGCTGAGGATTGAGGTAAACTGGAAGGCACATGTCCCCACCAAGCAAGCACATCTATAAAACAAGTTTCATGCACTGGGTACCAATTTGCGACCTCTAAATCTTACCACATCCATTTATTGTTCTGTATGTGTTCGTCTTTGCTCTACAACTATTGCCTATATTACTTGAAAACAGGCATCATGTCTCATCCATCTCTTGTACCCTTAATAGTGCCTAGGCCAGAGATAGGAACATGTCAGATTCTCACCAAGGATTGCTGATTAATTGTTGGTCGATGTGAGAGGCAGAATACCAGCCACCCAAGTATGTCCACATCCTAAGCCTCGGAACCTGTGAATATATTATGTTACAAGGTGTCTTAGTTACTCCGTGCTGCTGCAACACCAGTATCACAAACTGAATGGCTTTAAAGAACAGAAATTTATTTTCTCATAGTTCTGGAAGCTAAAACTCTAAATCAGATTCTTGGCCACGTGGTTTCCTTCCTTATCAGTAGCCCTAAGACATTCCTTGGTTTCTTAGCATTCCTGGACTCACAGACGATCCTCACATAGCATCTGTCCTTCCCTGTGTGTATGTCTCTGGTCTTTTTATAACTAAGAGTGATTAGATTTAGGATCCACCCTACACTGATAGGACCTCATTAACAAAACAAAAAACCCTCTTTTCAAACAGAGTCATAATTACAAGCACAGGGGTTAGGATCTCAACACATTTTGAGGAGACAGAATTGGATACATAACACAAGACAAAGAGAAATTAAGGTTACAGACAGATTTAAAGTTGCTAATTCATTGAACTTAAGGAGACTATACTGGATTATCCCAATGGAGCCAATGTAAACACAAGGGTCCTTAAAAATGGAAGAGAGAGGCAGAAGAGGAGTCACAGTCAGAGCAGGAGATAGAAGGATGGAAGAAAGATATGATGTGAGGGAGTCTTGACCTGCTGTCATTGGCATTGAAGTTGGAGGAAAAGAGCCAGGAATCAAGGAATGTACGTGTCCTGTAGACACTGGGTAAGGCAGAGAAACAGATTTTCCCCTCAAAACTCCAGAAGGAACGGAGCCCTGCTGACACTTTGTAGCTCACTGCAACCCATGTTGGACTGCTGAAACTACAGAATTATTAAATAATAAATTTGTTCTGTGTTAAGCCCCTAAGTCTGTGGTAATTTTTTTTACAGTAGCTACAGAAAACTAGTACAGCTGAGATACGTCTTCCCTTTGATTTCTCAAAAGAAACAACTAACAATTCATTATCCTACTGCTCCTAATCACCACCAAATATTCAGTTGTGTTCCAGGAGTGTGCAACATTGAAAAAGACACATGCCAAAGGAAGATTTTGAATTTATCCCTCAGGGAAGGCTACTTCTCCATTTTAAAACAGTGTCTCATGTCCCTTCTCTCCAGTGATCTGCTTATTTAAGAAAAGTAATTGTCCATTTAAAATTCCCTTCCAGGTGGAAACTTGGTGTCACGTAAACATTTGTTTGCTGATGTCTCTCTCCCAGGGTCAAACATCAGCTTTGCACATGGTATTACTTAATTGATAATTATTAAATGAAATTAAAAGAACCATGATTAGCAGACTAATTGTTGACCACTGTTCTCTTGGGTTTGTGCCCAATGCAAATTTCTTCTCTGCTCCTGATTCAAGGGAATCAAGCTCTTCTGACTTATCTGAAATCCTTGAAGTGTTTGTGCAGACTCACAGTATGACCATTTTCAGTGGAAAGGCAGAGTCCTACTCTTTGCCTCAGGGCAGGAAAAGAGTTTGGCAGACCTGGGTTGCTGTGAGTCGGGATCGACTTGACGGAAAATGGTTTGATTTTTGGTTTTGGTTGTATTGTATTATTATCTTAGCTTCCCTGGAGAGAAAAGGGAATTGATCAACCTGAAAGAGAACTGGTTACCCAAGAGAGCTATTTATCAGAGAAAGGAGAGCCTGATAATCAAAATAGACTGGTTAAATTCACTATTGAGGGAGAATTCCTTCATGAGGTGACTTATTGTACCAGATGATGTCTAAATTCTCTTGTAGCAGAAAAATTCTAGAAGACTAGCTCCAATCCTCAGAAAATCATGCATTTCATGACATCATCCTGGCAGCCTATACCCTCCCCCATCTCTCCTCCATCTAGAACTCCCTACTTCCACAGCTCCAACCTTCACCCCCAAACTTTCCAGGGCTAGGATCGCATTGAGTTGCTGATAGTTCAGGGATACTTCTCAATCCTTTCTTTGTTCCTTTTATCCCTGCTCACATTTGTAGTATCACCCTTCTTTATAAAATACCTATGAGTCTGAATCGACTCCACAGCAATGGGTTTGGTTTTTGGTTTTAGATAAAACCTGCCAAAACAATGACTGATACAAACCTCCAGCTTATACTCATGGAATTATAATGAGTAAATAGCCTACCCCTTATATTACTCCCCTTCTACCTGTACCCATAGAATTCTTATGGATGACTGCCATTGGTCAAAAGCAATCAGAAGCCATAAGGCAAGGGAGCTGGGTAATTCAGTCCACAGAGGTCAGCCACTTGTACCAAAAAGTTGAGCAGTAGTCCATTGCATGCATGTACCACATTTTGTTTATCCATCCATCTGCTGAGGGGAATTTAGGTTGTTGTCACTTTTTGGCTATTGTGAATAATCCCACCATGAACACTGGTTTGCAAGTGTCTGTTTGTGTTCCTGCTTTCAATTATTTTTATTTTTGTTTCTCTTCTAAGCAATGCATGACTGATAACATAAGGGGAAGATCTTGAAGTAAGAAGGAAATTCATAGATGGAAAAATAAATGAATGTTTGGTTATTTAAGCAAGATTTTAAATTTAATTTATTAAGAAACAGAGGAGACAGAAGCAAGCTAAACAGCATTATAAAAAAAAACAATTGGACAAATTAAGAATGTGGGCCATTCTATAGGAAAACTGGCTAGTCTTCAACAGGGCAGTGTCGGCGGGGCGGGGCGGAGGGGCAGTAAATAAAAGGGAGTGGAGAGGACTTTCTACATCAGGGTTCCACAAACTTCTTCTGTAAAAGGCCAGATAGCAAATATTTTTAGGCTTTGTGGGCCCTATAGTCTCTTATCGCAACTATTCAACTCCAAAAGCAGCCACAGACAGCACTTAAAGGAATAAGCATGGCTGTCTTCCAATAAAATCTTTATTTTCAAAAACAGGATGCAGGCCAGATTCGGCCACTGCCAACCTTTGTTCTATAAAGAGATTTAAGAGACATAGCAACTTAACAGCCAAATGCAAAATGGATAGTTTTGCTTCTTAAAAGCTTTTAACAAAGTGTGGGAGTATGAGGGGAAGAAGTCGGGGAAGTCAGAAGTCTCAGGAGCACAGGGAGGGCAGCGGAGGGATGAGGCTCATGCTATGGGTTGTTGGAGGAAGAGCACCCACACAAAATGGCACCTCTTGCTGCCTGTCTTTGACGGTGACTATCTTTGATATGTGTCTAGCAGTTCTGCTTTCATTTTACTTCCTCCACTGTTTTCATCATGGCTCCCAGAATGGTGATGACAGCATTTATCTTTTACAAGTTATCAAAAATCTATCAGTTTGGACAATGTACTGAAGGTAGTCATCATTCTCCCTAGTCCATATTTCTCAACCATTCCCCTCCCCAAATGGCTGTGCTTTGGATGGTTGGGATGATCTGTATTTATTCCCTTAATTAAGACTCAATATTATCCTAATTCCTTTCTGCATCACCAGAAAGTCAGTTGACACTTACAGGAGACCAAACTGACTCTTTTCAAAAGAACAGTAAGTTACAGAATCCATTGAACTCATTGTTCTATTGAAAGGGGTGATATTAAAACCCCAAGTGGTAGAATCTCTTCCTTTATTCCTGGGTAATATTGACCACAAGTTTAAATATCTCTGGGATTCAATTCTTTTCATCAATAGAAGAAAGAGTTTGAACGGGATTATACTTCTCATCCATCTGACATTATTAACCAGAGACCTTTATCATCCTATAATTATTAATATGAACTCACTCTCACATCAATAACTTAAACTGCACTATTTCTACTACAATTTTTGTGGAACATATGTATATGATAAATAAGGACATCCAAATATCTTTAATTTCTTAGAAAAACATCAGAAAATGTCAAAAGATGTTAAATAAAAATCAAGATTATGAGTCACTTCTTAGGAAGATTTATATCAGTGATCTCAGAACTGAAGATGCAACCAGCATAGAGAGTTGCCTCCAGAATAAACAAGAAACTGTCTTCAGGCAGTTGAAAAAATAATTCAGTAACATTAGCGATCAGCTCTGGAGGAAATATTCTTTGCTCAATCCAGGCAAAGGATGAGAGAGAAAGAATGAGAGAGGAAAAGATAGAATCATTCAATCGAAGAAAAATGGAATCAAAATGGCAGAGTAAAAACACATCATAAAGTCTTTAGTTCAACTTTTTGTGCACAAAACTCTCTACTTTTACATCACCCATGTTGCCATTTCTACATTTTAATGATCAGTCAGTATTTCTAACGTAATTTTCTAGCAAAGTGAATCATGCTTTTCTAAAATCGTCAGCACAGGCGCTCGATTATTTGGAAGAAAAATACGATGCACATCTAAGATATAAATGAATCCATCAATGATGCCATCTGTAAATTTTAAGATTAGATACAAATGCTATTCACCACTGGGTGAGCCAACCTTCCTCTCTAAGAGACACCAATGTGATTCAGAAAAGTTGCCTAAGTGTGTGTGTGTGTTTACATATATCTATATCTATATCTATATAGATATATATAGCCCTGATGGCGGAGTGGTTAAGAGTCTGCCTGCTAACCAAAAGGTCGAATCCACAAGCGGTTTCTTGGAAACCCTATGGGGAAGTTCTACTCTGTCCTATACGGTTGCTGTAAGTCGGAATCGACTCAACGGCAATGGGTTTTTTGGTAAATACACACACACACACACACACACACACACACACTTGTTGTAGGTGGCAATGGGTTTTTTGGTACGTGTGTATGTGTGTTGTTGTTGTTGTTAGGTGCCATTGAGTCGGTTCTAACTCATCGCGACCCTATAGGACAGAGGAGAACTGCTCCGTAGGGTTCCCAAGGAGGAGCTGGTGGATTCAAACTGTTGGTCTTTTGGTTAGCAGCCGAGCTCTTAACCACTACACCACCAGGGCTCCTATATATTTACACTTGTGCGTATGTGTATGCCTGCTTCTGTTCAGCTGATTCTGACTCACAGCAATCCCACGTGTTTCAGAGTAGAGCTGTACTCCATAAGATTTTCAATGACTGTGATCTTTCAGAAGTAAATCACCAGGCGTCTCTTTTCTTCTGTGGCACCTCTATGTGGATTTGAACTGCTAACTTTTTGGTTAGCAGCCAAACACTCAACCATTTGCAGTACCCAGGGTATATAGGTAAATGTCCCCTTTGCCAGATATAATGGGCTGTCAAACAGTTTCATTTTACACCAGTTTCAGTTAAATGAAAGCCTATTCTTATTAGGCACAAAGAAGGATGCACCTGTGTTTACCTTCATTTCTGTGGTTCTTACCTACTCATCCTACATCAATCAGGGCCTCTCCTGTTTTCACCGCAGCTTCCCCACAGCCCTCAATTTCTCATTTTCCTTCTGCAGGGCTTCAGCAGAATTCAGCACTAGCCAGCCAACTGCACTGTCTCTGTAGGCATCATTCCCTCTTATCTTTCAAATGCCTAAATCATCACACCTCAAACGGCATTCCCTTCCACCAGAACATTTTCCAAAGTCTAACAGGTGAAATCTTTTACAACTGGGCAGCCACCTTGTACTAGAGGCTATCTATGCCCAACCCACCACTCAGCATGGTGGACTCTTTGTCCACCAAGCACTGAGTGAGCCAGTCCCAAATCATCATCTTATTGTCTAAAATAGGCCACTCTCAGTACCACTTACATTAGCTTGGGTCTTCTGAGAAGTGGATGTCAAGATAGGATTTAAAGTGCAAAGATTTATCAGGGAAGGGAGGAGGGTAAAGTCAGAGACCCTTCAGACCATGATACAGGTCTGAGTCCTGTGGAAGGAGAAATGGAAGGAAGGAGGATTGGGCAGGAAAAGCCCTCAAATGTAGCCCGGTTACAAGACAGGTTCACCAGGCTGATGGGAAGTCCTACAGTCAAAGTCCTCTGCTGGAGGAGTCTGCAATATGGCCAGATAAAGTGTCTTAAAATCCATGCCATAGTCAGTCATTATCTTGGAGCAACCCAGAGACACATGGCTTTAGCATGAATGTGGCAGTGGATGGAGAGGGATAGCAGCTGGAATCATCAATTATGCTGCCCACAGCAAGAGATCTGAGTGGCATATTTCCACACTTTTGCCCTGGATCCACCCCTGAGATCTTCAGCACCACCAAAAAACTCAGTAAGTTTTAGAGATGAGCCATATGAAGAAAGTAAATAGTGAGGTGGGATTTGGGTGGTAGCTGAAAGACACTCTTGCACTCATCCAAAAGTCTCCACTCATCCATTCACCTTATGGAAATCAATTAACCCAAGGCTAAAACAGACCTTTTTCCATATGGTTACTGTGAATGTAGACCTCATCTCTTAAGGATATTTACATTTTATGGCTGATCTCTCAGTGAACCAGGAAACAGTTAATGTAGAGGAAAGATCTTAGAAAAAGTAATGATGAAAAAACTAGGTTCTGTTTCACACTGCCACTGTACAACCTTGGGAAGGTTAAGTAACATCTGTGGGGCTCATCGGGGTTCAGTACTGAGTAAACAAACCTAAGTTCCTGCAACTATGTTAGTGTGTGGGGACAGTCACAGCCCTTCAGGAGTTCTGATTTCATAGAGCTTTGAATCAAATGTTCACCATAATAACCTCAGCTTTAAAATTACATTATTTCACAGCCTTTCTTAAAAATGAATTTTAATTAGTTGATGGGAAAGCTGTGATATAGCGCGTCACATAAAATCACTCAAGTATTAGATATTTTTGTAGAAATGGGGTAATTAATATATGTCATCATCAAGCCGAGGTTCTCTAGAAATTAGCGATAAATTATAAGTTGTGAGATCTTAATTCATTTCTTACTGCTATATGCTGGATTGGTTGAAATTTCTAGAACCAGATTCATATCACTGACGTTTGAGGGCATATCAATATAACAGAATGGAGTTTCTAGAATTGTATTCAAAATCTTTCATTTCTCTTTTTTCCCTGATTAGCAATAGAGCCTTAGAAATGCAGTTAACATATTTTAAGCTTTTATTTTGTCATATGTAAAATGATGACAATACAGAAGCTACCTCACAGGGATATTTTAAGAATTAAATGAGATATTACATGTAAAATTCTTAACATAATGACTGCCAAAGGCACTTATTAAATATTCTATCATTTTTAAACAAGCTAGGTGCCTATCAACAGATGAATGGATAAACAAATTATGGTATATTCACACAATGGAATACTACACAACAATAAAGAGAACAACGATGAAGCTGTGAAAGGTAACATGGAGGAAGCTGGAGGGCATTATGCTGAGTGAATTTAGTCAGTCACAGAAGAACAAACATCGTATAAAACCACTATTGTAAGAACTCAAGAAAAGGTTTAACCACAGAAGAAAACATTCTTTGATGGTTATGAGGGTGAGGAGGGAGGGTGAGTGTTATTCACTAACTAGATAGTATACAAGAATTATCTTAGGTGAAGGGAAGGACAGCACACACTACAGGGGAAGTCAGCACAACTGCATTAAACTAAAGCTAAGAACTTTCCTGAAGACAATCAAACAATTCAAGGGACAGAGTAGCAGGGGTGGGGGTCTGGGGACCATGCTTTCAGGGGACATCTAGGTCAATTGGCATAACGAAGTTTATTAAGAAAGTATTCTGCATCCTACTTTAGTGAGTGGTGTCTGGGGTCTTAAAAGCTAGCAAGCGGCCATCTAAGATGCATCAATTGTTCCCAACCACCTGGAATAAACGAGAATGAAGAACATCAAAGGCACAAGGAAAGTATTAGCCTAATAGACAGAAAGGGCCTCATAAACCAGAGACTTCATCAGCCTGAGAGCAGAAGAACTAGATGGTGCCTGGCTACCACCAATGACCAGCTTGACAGGGAACACAACAGAGAGTCCCTGATGGAGCAGGAGAAAGGTAGGGTACAGAACTCAAATTCTAGTAAAAAGACCAGACTTAATGGTCTGATTGAGACTGGAGGAGCCCCAGAAGCATGGCCCCTGGACTCTCTGTCAACCCAGAACGAAAACAATTCCCGAGGCCAACTCTTCAGACAAAGATTGGACTGGACTGTGGGACGTAAAATGATACTCGTGAAGAGTGTTCTTCTTAGCTCAAGTAGATACATGAGACTAAATGGGAAGCTTCTGTCTGGAGGTGAGACAAGAAGGCAGAGAGGGTTAGGAGCTGGTTGAATGGACACAGGAAATCAGGGGTGGAAAGGAGGAGCGTGCTGTCACAGTATAGGGAGAGCAATTAGGGTCACATAACAATGTATGTATAAATTTTTGTATGAGAGACTAAACTGAAATGTAAATTTTCACTTAAACTACAACAATAAACAAAAAAAACAGAAATATTCTATCATTTTTATCAAAAACTGCCAAGTATGTGCCTGAAGAATCTGATATTTATTGGATGTATGTATTGTCTTAGATCAGGTTCTCTGAAAAACAGACTTAGAGACAGAGATGCGAATGCAGAAATTTTATCAAGGAGTATCCTACAGATCAACATCTTTGAGGAAGTGAAGGAAGTAGGATTGGGCAAAAAAGGGAAGTTGAATTGCAGTGCATTAGCAACTAAGACCAGAGACAAATCCTTGAGGTGCTCTGGAGCTGGGATAACTATTCATAGGTGCACATTGACCAGTCATTGGATATGGACTGCCTCCAAGGAAGTGGTGTGAACTTGGAAGAGGTTGCTCTCTCTGATCAAGAGCAATGCCAAGAGAGCAACTCAGCTAAGAGCCATCAGCTACTAACACTATCAGCATCTGGGAGAATCAGTGCCTCAGTCCTGTAGGAGAGATACAGGCAGCACACCACAGCATCTACTACAGTCTCCCTTTGCATTATTTAGATCCACTTTCTACATACAGTAAGTTCTTGGAACAAATCTTCTGGGATTCTGGTTGCTCTCTTTACCTGCAGAAATTTATAAGAGAAATATTTATGGGACTAATACAACCCCCAACTCTGCAGCTGGTTTCAGGGTTTCCACTGATACTCACTGTCTCCCTTCCTTACTGCCCATTCTATATTTTCCTCACTCTTGACAGCATCTCTCCAGGTCTAGGGGCTTACATGATGAGATGAGCCTCATCCTTCTCAGGCTGTGGCTATTGCACTTGTCCACTTACTATCAAGATCTGGGACAGTATAACTAAGAAACACCCCAGTGGATCACCTGGATGCCAAACATATCCTTTCCTATCCCACTGTGTAACAACCACCCTACTTCTTCCTGATGATGAGCAACAATTACCCCTCCCAGGATAATGACTCCTTTTTTGCCTTCTGGACTCTTGTTAAGAGGACCCCAAAGTGATTAGGCAGCAGTTGTAACTTAAAATTTAAAAGGACCCTTGATTTGTCCCCTGATGGAAGAGTTCCATCTCTGGGGAAAAGGATCTTTAAATCAATACAGCCTCGAGTTGCAGGAACAGGACATACAAATTCCCCAAATGGGTCACTGGGAATGATGATAAGTAGGACCACTCTTACTTCCACTCATCAGTTTTTGGACTCCTGTATTTTACCAATTAGGGTCATAGCATCATATCATGATCACTGCCACCAAGTCACTGGTTAATTTCCTCAAAAGATGGTGCTACATCGGGGGCGTACACTTTGGACTTGTGGCTGGCAGTTTTGACAAGTGGCAGAAATGACAGCTAGATGAACTTCAATAAGTGGATGCCATGGTCTTTAGACCATGAATAGCTTCCATCCCTGTCACCATTACTATTCTACTCATTGTTTCAGCACTGTGGTAGCTTATTACTGAGACTGGATGATGTCAAATGGCTGAATCATTCTATTTGTTTCTTTACAGCATCTTGCATGAATGCTCGCTGGTATACTATCATGCAACACAAAGATCTTTTGCTTCATGATCATTCTCTTGGGTTCATTCACTTGCCTCTCCTACAAACCTCTTTGTACCTAGTCTTCTACTATTTCTCTTTCAAGGTTCCTGATGAACCAGCCAAGCTACTGACCTCTGACCACTGATTCACATATTCTAACATCAAATTACTTCTCTTTACATCTAAAACGTGAATTACCAGGTGTCCCATCAGAAGCTCTGGCTTTTGAAAGAATTTTCACTCATCAATGTCCTTCACTGCCATTCCAGAAAGAGCTATAGAGCAGGAACTGTCCATTTTTGGCCTATCCGTGTGCCATCCATGTACCAAAGTTTAGTCTTTTTCCTCTTCCATTAGTTGATTATAAGGGATCCTCCATGTGGTCCTAGGTATGAGAGGGAAAGATACCAATTTGACAGTGACGTATGACATAGGGGTCTGGATCATGAGGCTTATTTGTGCCTTCTGATTCTGGTCATACCTGATCCCAGATGTACCATTTCCTTCTATAATATATTTATACTGGGCCCATTCAACCTTATGATTTGATGGATCTGAAGAACCCAGGTCATGGGGGAGAGTTCTGGCTGCAGAGTCATTTGATGTCCCTTTGTCAGGTACTGTGTTTCTACAAGGGCCCTGTAGACTATCAGGAGCTATTTTTGAGCAGAAATTAATTCTCCTCTGTAAATGTCAGGTCTTTGCTCCAGAACCCTAGGACACTACATTATATTACTCTTTTTGAGGCTTGTCATAAATTCCACCCAACACCTTTTCCACTGCCATAGGGTAGATAGATCATATGGTCCAAGCACCAGGGCCACTTGCATCACAGCCTGCACCTGCTATAGAGCCCCTTCCTGCTGTGAACCTGCCTCAAAATTGGTAGCTTTTCATGTCACCCAGAAAATGGTATGGAGTGTGTTTCCTCCAGACTTTTTAAGAGGCCTACCCAGTATTGTGCTTTCTTCTTCTTAAAAAAAAAAAAAAAAAAAAAAAAAATTTTCATTGTACTTTAGATGAAGTTTTACAAAGCAAACTAGTTTCTCATTAAATAATTAATACACGTATTGTTTTGTGACATTGATTGCCAACCCCAAGACATGTCAACACTCTCCCTTTCTCGACCTTGGGTTCCCCATTACCAGATTTCCTGTCCCCTCCTGCCTTCTCATCCTTGTGCCTGGGCTGATGTGCCCACTTAGTCTTGTTTTGTTTCATGGGGCTGTCTAATCTTTGACTGAAGGGTGAACCTTGGGAGTGACTTCATTACTGAGCTAAAAGGGTGTCTGGGGGTATGCTTTCTTCTTAATGTTAGGAGGTAAGAGGAACTAATTTGTCCTTATTTTGGATGGAACAGCATGACATGCCATGGATCACTGGACCCCACTGATGTGGTAGGTCCCTGAAACAGTTTTTAACTCCCTCAGAAGTTCATGTGTCTTACCAAAGGCTCCAACATACTTGCCATTTCCTACTCACCCAGACCAAACATCATTACAGTGGACCAATGTGATACTCCACACAATAATCACAGGGGTGTCTCTCTGGACTATAATATTACAGACAGCAGGAGATTTAACATACCCCTGGAGCAAGACTGTAACTGTCTATACTGTTTTCCAAAGTAGATGTGAATGGTTTCTGACTTTCCTTCTTCATAGGGATGGAAGGAATGTATTTGCCAACAGCTGCACAGCATGCCTCTGAGGTCATGTTAATTTGCTTTAACAAGTATACCACATCTGGCATAATTGCATTAAGCCAATTTCATTATCCAGGTTCTGTCCTATTTTTATAAGGGCCAGAATGGTAGATTAAATGGTCATATGATGGAGACTACCACCATGCATCCTTTAGAACTCCAAGGGTGGCACTAATTTCTGCCATTCCCCTAGATGAAATATTGTTTTCTTTTATTTAATATCTTGGTATTTCAGAGATTTTCACTTAGCCTCCTTCACCACTCTTACCCCACAGGCCATGGAACCAATGTGGGGGTTTTGCCAACTCTTCAAATATGGAATAACAAGACACTTCAATTATGCAGGCCCAGAGAAATGACCACGGGGTGGTTCCTTATGAACCAGACCTTGGTGAGGATGCCATTTATTGTATGTCCCTCATATTCCTCCGTAACAGGGATCCATGATGACACTTTATGTTCCCAGGTATTTACATCAACTCAGATCCTTGACAGGTTGGAGCATCTCCCTTTCTCTAGTGTTATCCAAATAAGTGGTCACAGACCCACTAGGGAAAGTTCTAGTAGGATTATTACTATGTATAATTACTATGGTGTTGCAGAGTGTTTCTTCCTGGGGAACTGGCTTGTCTGTCAGTCCATGGTTACCGGATCAGAAAACTGGCTTACATCTAAAAACTGGCTAAGAGATCATGACTTCTTATTGGGACACCTGTCTTCAACCTCTTCATCATCTATCCTTGATTTCTTTCAGGTGTATAGATTGAGCAATACTCTTGTTGGTTGCCAATTTATTTTTTTCTTGGAACACTGTGCTCTTTTAACCACTTCCCTAGTTCCTCGTCAGATAAGCCTCTCCGCTGCCACTCCCACTTTGCCACTTATTACTATAATTGTACCCATCTTGCTTCTGACAGTTAAGCACTGTCATCTGGAGTCTGTTACTTCAAGACCTCATCATACCCTTTTCTCTCAAGAAGCCCAATTCTGTAACAGCATCCTTCACCATGAGCCCTGGCTTACAGAGGACAGTCACCACTGAGCTTCTCAACAAATCTGACAGCTCTCTTACCAGTGAATTCCTTATTGCTTTGGGAAACGGGCTCTCCCCGGGAACTAGATGGTGGGTGGCATAATATATCCAACCTAGCATAACAAATTCTCTGAGTGTATTCATAACTACTGTGACTTTCTTTGTTACCAGTTCTGCCATTTCTAGTTCATTTAGGATGGGGTATCACTTTCTCTAAGCTTATGGCAACATGCCAACCCAGCAACATATTAATATCATCTACTAAGGTCCTTGAAAGTTTAAGTCCTGTATCACAAGCATGCTTCCATACTGATAAGCTCTCCCTTATCCAACCTTATGTTTTACTTCCTACCTGATCCAGTTTCTCAGGATACAGTCCCATACCTACTGTCTCAGCTTATACCAGTCCATGTTGCCTAACTCTTCATCCTCCTTTAGCAGGCCCAGAACTTCCTTGGCCAAGTTATATGATGACTCAACCCTAGTTATTGGTCTTGTGACCAAGATAGAAGAAGGTGGCAGATCCTAAGAGGCCTGCAAGTGCTTTGCAGAACAGAGACCTCTGCATTACCTTCAAGCAGTGGGAGAACTTAAGCCTTTAACAGGGAGAAACAGGTCACTTCTGTCAGTCCAGAGATATCTGGAGATTTTTAGAGTTTCAAGTGCATCAATTCAGATATCCTCATACCAGGTCTGATACAGTCCCTGATCTTACAGAGCAGATGTGCTGAGGCTGAAAATTTAACATCCTGTGGAGTTCCGCCACTTTTATAATTAAGTCCTGGGCACGATCTCCAGGTTTTCTATCCTCTGGCTGCAGCACATGAGAGTCTTAATATGTTGCAAAGTACTCTCTGGCTTTTACACTTAGCCTTTAATTGGTGATAGATCAACCCAACCCTTTATTATACTTTTCAATGCATAATTTCTGCCAGCAATTGTAAAGTCTTTATAATTACCCCCCACCAAATTCCCAAATGATCTTAAATACTTTCCCCAGTATTTGGAGTCTTTCCCTTCCACCAGTATCCCATCACATTTCACCACTGAGGAAAGTTTTAACAACCACGTCACTACAGCATGCTAGAAGCTATCCATACTCCACCTTGCAACAGAGATTGGGCCTTCATTGTCTGCTCCAAAATCATATTTTAGAATCTGACTCCACAGACCACTGTTGGCATCAACAGTCCAGGAATAGACTCTGAGATAAAGATTTGCTTGCAAGAAGCTTACTGAGGAGTGCCTTCAGGACCAAAACCCATGGGAGATACAGAAAGGAGGACTGGGCAGAAAGAGGAGCTCAACTGTGATGCAATCACAGTAAATGGTTCAGTCAATCCTATGGTGAGCTCTAGAGCTGGAATGACTAGTCAGAGTTGCCATGTCTTGAGAAAAAGGACCAAAAGTTGGAAGCAGGCTACCTCTGGGAAAGGGACTTGACCTCAGGAGTGGCTATTCTCTTTAGCTGAGGACAATTCTCAGAGAACAACTGAACTGGAGTCATCTGCCAACACACCAGCCTTAATGTATGGAAATGAGTGCCTTAATTCTGAAAGGGGATCTGATAGCATACTACAGGATTCAATGCACATATAATCCTGCTATGGGAGGCAGAAGAATAGCCCCTAAAGATGTCCACATTCTAGTACCTGGAACATATGAATAAATTACATTACAAAGCCAAAGGGACTTTGCAGTTATTATTAAGGTTAAGGACCTTGAGATAAGGAGATTATTCTGGATTATCTTGGGGGAGCCAATTTAATCACGAGTTCTTAAAAAAACCTTTCCTGGTTAAGGTCAGAGTCAAAGGGAGATGTGATCATAGAAAAATGATCAGAGAGATGCAACGTTGTTGGCTTTGAAGATGGAAGAAGCAGCCAGAGCCAAGGAATGTGGGTGATCTCTAGAAGCTGGAAAAGGCAAGGAAACAGATTAATCCCATGGAGCCTCTAGAAGACAGCCCTGAGACATTTCAGCTTTAGTCCAATGAGACCTGTGTTTTATTTCTAACTTACAGAACTTTAAGATAATAAATCTCTGTTGCTTTAAGCCACCGAGTTTGTGGTAATTTGTTATAGCAGTCATAAAAAAACTACACCTGCTTTGACTGAAAGGGATGCCTGATTAACAGTTTTTGATAAACAGCTCAAATGGAGAAGAACCTACTGATGTAACAGGGTGGAGAACTAGTATTTATCTTTTGCCCCTTTCGTCATGGACAAACAACCCTGCATACAAGAGATAATTGGAAATATTTTCATCCAGCCCAACCCTAAACTATTTGGGTCCCTTGAATGGCCTCTCCCCTAGGCCTGAACACCATACTTTCATCTTAAGGGAATACCCTCCTGTCTTACTTAAGGTTCTTTAGAGAAACAGAACCAGTGATATGTATCTATACACGTAGTCCCTTACTTACAACGGATTGGAGTTACAGCGAACTGCATTTACTACCATTCCTTTCTTTTTTTTTGTACATCTTATCATCAGTAATGTGTACTACATACAACGTTACTGCATTGCCTAATTTGCTGATGTTACCATTCTCAGATGTTCACACAGATTTATAAAGATACTGATAATAAAAGGCAACGATAATGAAAACTAAAAATAAATAAATAAATAAGGTATTCGACTTATATCAGAACCAACTTACAATGGAGTTGTCAGAACAGAACCCCATCGTAAGTAGGGAACTGTTGTTGTTAGGTGCCATCCATTCAGTTCCAATTTACAGTGACCCTAGGTACAACAGAACAAAACACTACCTGGTCCTGCACCATCCTCACAATCGTTGCTATGCTTGAGCCCATTATTGCAGCCACTGTGTCAATCCATCTCATTGAGGGTCATCTTCTTTTTTGCTGACCCAGGGACTGTTCTCTCCCGATAATATGTCCAAAGTACGGGAGACGAAGTATTGCCATCCTCGCTTCTAAGGAGCATTCTGGATGTACCTCTTCTAACACAAGTTTCTCTACTTTCAGCCAAGATACATCTGACATACTGAAGGCTGTAGTCTTTGATCTCCATCAGAAAGTGCTTGAAGTCCTCTTCGCTTTCAGTAAGCAAGGTTGTATCATCAGCATATCGCAAGTTGTTAATGATTCTTCCTCCAATCCTGACGCCACGTTCTTCCTCATATAACCTAGCTTTTCAGATTATTTGTTCAGTATATAGACCGAATAAGTATGGTGAAAAGATACAACCCTAATGCATACCTTTTCTCATTTTAAACCATGCAGTATCCCCTTGTTCTGTTCGAAGGATTGCCTCTTGGTCTATGTACAGGTTCTGCATGAGCACAATTAAATGTTCTGGAATTCCCATTTTTCCCAATGTTATACATAATTGCTATGATCCACACAGTCAAATGCCTATTCATAGTCAATGAACAGGTAAACATCTTTGCTTTTGGCCAAGATCCTTCTGACATTAGCAATGTATCCCTCATTGCACATCCTCTTCTGAATCCGGCTTGAATTTCTGGCAGTTCCCTGTCAATGTAGTGCTGCAGACTTTGAATAATCTTCAGCAGAAATTTACTTGTGTGTGATATTAATGATATCATCCAATAATTTCTGCATTCTGCTGGATCACTTTTCTTTGGAATGGGCACGAATATGGATCTCTTCCAGTCAGTTGGCCAAGTAACTGTCTTCCAAATTTCGTGGCATAGAAGAGTGAGTACTTCCAGTGTTGCATCTGTTTGTTGAAACATCTCAGTCGGTATTCTGTCAATTCCTGCACCTGTTTGTCGCCAATGCCTTCAGTGCAGCTTGGACTTCTTCCTTCAGTACCATTGGTTCCTGATCATATGCTACCTCCTGAAATAGTTTAATGTCGACCAGGTCCTTTTGGTACAGTGACTGTGTATTCCTTTCATCTTCTTTTGACACTTTCTGCATCTTTCAATATTTTGCCCACAGAATCTTTCGATATTGCAACTCGAGGCTTGAATTTTTTCTTCAGTTCTTTCGGCTTGAGAAATGCCAGGGATGTTCCCTTTTGGTTTTTTAACTCCAGATTTTTGCATATTTCATTATAATACTTTACTTTGTCTTCTCAAGTCACGGTTTGAAATCTTCTGTTCAGCTCTTTTATTTCATCATTTCTTCCATCGCTTTAGCTACTCTACATTCAAGAATAAGGTTCACAGTCTCTTCTGACATCCATTTTGGTCTTTTCTTTCTTTCTTGTCTTTTTAATGGTCTTTTGCTTTCTTCATGTATGATGTCCTTGTTGTCATTCCACAACTTGTCTGGTCTTCGGTCATTAGTGCCCAGTGCATCAAATCTATCCTTGAGATGGTCTCTAAATTCAGATAGAATATACTCAAGGCCATACTTTGGCTCTCATGGGCTTGTTTTAATTTTTTTCAACTTCAACTTGAACTTGCATAAGGGCAATTGATGGTCTGCTCCACAGTCGGCCCCTGGCCTTGTTCTGACTGATGATATTGAGCTTCTCTATAGTCTATTTCCACAGATGTAGTTAATTTGATTCCTGTGTATTCCATTTGGCGAGGTCCATGTGTATAGTCACCATTTATGTTGTTGGAAAAGGGTATCTGCAATGAAGAAGTCGTTGGTCTTGCAAAAGTCTATCATGTGCTCTCTGATGTTGTTTCTATCACCAACACCTATTTTCCAATTACTGATCCTTCTTCTTTGCTTCCAGTTTTTGCATTCCAATCACCAGTAATTATCAGTGCATCTTGATTGCACGTTTGATCAATTTTAGTCTGCAGAAGTTGGTAAAAATCTTTAATTTCTTCATCTTTGGCATTAGTGTTACATAAATTTGGATAATAACTGTATTAACTGGTCTTTCCTGTAAGCCTATGGATATTATCCTATAACTGACAGCACTGTACTTCAGGATACAAGATAAATATTGAAATGTTCTTTTTGACAATGAATGCGGGGCCATTCCTCTTCAATGTGTCATTCCCCGCATAGTAGACCATATAATTGTCTGATTCAAAATGACCAGTACCAGTCCACTTCAGCTCTCTAATGCCTAGGATATAGATATTTATGCAATCCATTTCATTTTTGATGACTTTCAATTTTCCTACATTCATACTTTGTATATTCCACGTTCCAATTATTAATGGATGTTTGTGGCTGTTTCTTCTCATTTTGAGTCATGCCGCATCAGCAAATGAAGGTCCCAAAAGCTTTACTCCATCCTGATCAATAAGGTTGACACTACTTTGAGGAGGCAGCTCTTCCCCAGTCGTATTTTGAGTGTTTTCCAAACTGAGGGGCTCATCTTCTGGCACTATATCAGACAATGTTCCACTGCTATTCATAAGGTGTTTACTAGCCTAATTTTTCTTTTTTTTAATAAGTAGATCACCAGGTCCTTCTTCTTAGTCTGTCTTAATCTGGAAGCGCCACAGAAACCTTCCACCGTGGGTGACCCTGCTGGTATTTTGAAATATCGGTGGCATAGCTTCTAGCATCACAGCAACACAAAAGCCACCACAATACGACAAACCGACAGATGTAACTCGGGGATTTGAGGTGTATATTTAGAGAGAGAGAGAGATTTACTTCAAGAAACTGGCTCATGTGACTATGGGGGGCTATCAAGTCCAAAATCCATAGGTCAGGTAACAGCTAGAGACTCTTGCAGGCTTGTGTCCCAAAATCAGGTGACGGGAAGAGTTGAGAGTAAGACTGTTCTGGCAAGATATCTATTTATAGTCTGGAGACAACAATGTGCCCTTTTTGCTCTCAAGGCCTTCAATTGATTTATTGAGGCCCACCTACATAATGGAAGGTAATCTGTTTTACTTGAGGCCACTGATGTAATCACATACAGTTACTTTATAGCAGCAAGGAGTGTTTTATCAAACAACTAGGCACCATGGCCTAGCCAAGTTGACAATAAAATTAACCATCACACCTCCCATCTGTCTTTAGATCTAACTTTAGTCCCTGAAGATAGTATAAAATGTTGGATGGAAATCTTCAGGAAATTGAATCACTTTTAATTTTCCAAGGAAAAATTAAAATGGTAGTGAAATCAAGAATATAAGTTCTATGTATACCCCTAAAGCAGCTTCCCAACCTCAGCATTATTGTCATTTTGCACCAGATAATTAATTGTTGCAGGGGCCTATTCCGTGCATTGCAGGATATTAACACCAGCTCTACCTCTACCTCTACTCACAAGATACCAGTAAAAACCCTCAGTTCACCAAGTCATGACAATGAAACCCTGCATTCTCGGGAAGTATACCCTAGAAAGAGAGAATTATAGAACACAGAATTGAGAGGGGTTTTAGAAATCATTCAATCCTGCAATCTAACTTTAAAAAATAGGAGTGAGGCCCAGAAAGGTTGTATGACTTGTCCAAGGTCACTTAACTAGTTAGTGGCATAGTCAATGGCTACATACAAATCTCTCATCTCCCTGAACCACTAGAATAGACCATTTTCGTTTCCAGAGCTTCACGCACATATGCAAACAACTCAAATAAAGCACTGCAAGTTGACCTAGTTTTTTTTATCTTTCCATGTTGTTTAAGGTTTCATTCTTCAGAACTTTTGTGGATAAAGTTGCCTCTCATAGTGGCTGCTGTGAAAGCATTTCTGCTAATTAACAGTGGTGACATGACAGAGATATATGCAGCCAAATAGGTAACTCCCACAACACCAATCTTCCTCCTTTTCCTTGAGCTGAAATGCCTTGTTACTCTTTGTGCACAGAGGGATAGGGGCTGAGAAATTCCTTTTTTTTTTTCCAGGCAAGGAGGTCATTCCTCAAACTTCCTCAGAGATTTGATCATCAATAAGCCATCAGTTGCCGGAGTTGGTTTGTTTTGTTAATTTGCAGTTCTATTTTTACTGAATAGAAACGTAAGATCAATAGCAGACATGGAGATTTCTCGGTTGCTCCAATCTCAATTCTTACTTGTATTTAAAGGCATAACAATGTCAGTAGAATTAATTAAATTGCTGTCACTGTTTCTCTGACCCATCACTCACTCACACACTCCTGTGTTAACATACATTGAGATCAGCAGAATACACATTCACATATGTGCCCACCTACACATGAAGATAAATATGCTATTTTTATTTTCCATTTGTATCATTTATCTGTGGTTTTGGATCACTTTGAAAGCATATTTAAAGAATATGGGGATTGTAAGACAACCAGGCTTTCTCAGAATGCGAAACATGGAGCACCCTGAGGAGTCTGTGTCAGCCCTCTGAAAACATGGGGATTTACTAAATGATTAATCAGCAGCCTAATCAAATTTTTATCGGTAATTCAAGAGAAAAAGAACGCCATATCCTATTTAATTTATTTGGTATGTTTTAGCTGCTGTCGAGTCAGCCCGACTCATGGCTACCCCATGCACAGTCAGATCAGACTAAAATAAGTTCACTGAAAACGTTCAACATCATAGCAATACACCAGCTTCCACTGACAGATGGGTGGTGGCTGTGCCCGAAGTGCATTAGCTGGAATCGAACCCAGGTCTTCCATATGGAAGGCAAGAATTCTACCACTGAACCACCAACCAGGAAGAGAGGTAGACTTCCTGGGAAGGGGCAGCATTAGGCAGTGATAAGACAGGGTTGCATTTGACTCAGCTTTACCAGTTCAACCCCTGTGGAGCAAAAGCAAGTCTCTTTATCTGTTAAACTGTCTAATGATCTGTTGTGAGACATGTGTAATTACCTGTGTTAAGTGCCTGGCACCCAGTAAATGTGGAATAATAATTTCCTTGAGCCCTGCTCCATTATTTTCACAAATAAACCCAACTGAAAGGGTAATACTTGTGCCTGAGATGCTACATGTTTCCTTTAGGGGCTGGCTGGCAAAATTCCTTTGGTTGAAGCCCCCACCATAAAAGCTAGCACCAGTGTTTCCATTCAAAGTCACCTCCAATTGTGATCCATTCAGGGCTCCCTCAGTTCTGCATGGATACTACAGATATTGTCAGGGGAGCCTATATGTTTCTTTTCTTACACCACTGGTTTTCCCAGCTAGAGCCCTGGGCTCTACATCGTTATTGTTGTTGTGAGGTGCTGTAGAGTCATTTCCATCTCATAGCGACCCTATGTACAATAGAACGAAACACTGCCCAGTCCTCTAACTCACCAAAAAAACACCAGATTTACTGGCCTAAAGGAGACTGGA
>NW_004444045.1:4554962-4613956 GCF_000243295.1 Trichechus manatus latirostris | reverse complement strand
GATAGGGAACACAAGGTTGAGTAAGGATATTGTTGATGTGTTGTGAGACTGTTAACCATTGTCATAGGGCAACATTTGTAGTGACTGTTAAATGAGAAACTATTTTGCTCTGTAAGCCCTCATCTTAAGTGAGTATAACGGCACAATTGGAAGAGCGTAGTCAATGTCACTGAACTGTGCATGTAGAAATTTTTGAAATGGTGTATCTCTGGCTATGTGTATTTTCACCAAAAAAAAAGGGTGAGAAGTTAGAAGTCTGACATGTTGTGGGGTTGTTAACCAGTGTCATAAAACAATATGTGTACTACTGTTTCATGAGAAACTATTTGTTCTGTAAGCCTTCACCTGAAGTACAATAAAAAAAAAGAATCAGCTAATGGAAAAAAAAAAGAAACACTGCCTAGTCCTGCGTCATCCTCACAATAGTTGCTACGCTTCAGCCCATCGTTGCAGCCACTGTGTCAATCCATGTCGTTGAGGCTCTTCCTCTTTTTCGTTGACACTCTGCTTTACCAAGCGTGATGTCCTTCTCCAGGGCTCTGCATTAAGAACTGTAATACACCAAACCAAACATCATAGCCTCAGCTTCACAAGTTTGTCACTAGCTACCTCTGAATGGCAAAGGTTCACCAAGATGTGAGATATTCTCTGACCTAAAAGAATAATGCATCCCCTTCTTTCACGTGACCAAACTCCTGCCTAAAATCCAAAGCAGCCAATGACACAGACTCTATTTCCAAACAAGACTGATGCTATACATCAAAACTAACATCTGCCTCCTACGTCTGTAGCATGGTAAGAGTATCTAATATTACTGAACCTTGATAATATGGCTGGCATTGTGGTAAGCTCCTTTCAAAATTGATCTCATCTGACTTGACGACAACCTTATAAGGTAGGTACTATTATTGTTCCCATTTTATAAAAGAGGAAACTTAGGCCATATCTGTCCAAAGACTGACAAATTATCCCAATTTCTTTATTTTAGCCTCTATAGACATTAGGGCTATTTTAGAATCAAAATGGTTTTGCAGACCTATATTCATGGAACAGAAAGGAACAGCAGAGGTCAAGTAATCAACCCTACATAACTTTAACCACCTTTTACCATTCAGGAAATAAAGTTCAAATTGTTGGAATATTTTCTCCACGGCCAGAGAGCTAGAAAGCTATAAGGCAGAAACAACCCTCTGGTTTCCAATGCCTATCTGACCTAGTGTCATTTCTACTACCTTACATTACCAATCTGCAGCAAATATGGGTACATTTCTCTATATGTCCATGGAGGTGGCTATGTTCTCAGAATCCTTTCAACGAAAGTGGCTTGGGTGATGGTGGGGTGGCATGGAATTGACTTTGATTCCTCTGGCGTGTGGAAAAAAGGACTAAGAAGTTTTGGGCTGAGAACTGAAAACTGCCCAACATAAGCAGGGTTAGAGATGAAAAGGATAAAATATCTATATAAATGATGTCACTTTTCACACACAGGAACTTCAGGTAGCAATAGAGCTTTCTGGGACACCAGGCATGAAAACTCTAGTTTGGAACAATCCCATATATGCTGAGCAACCACAACTGGTCCCCAGATCGTCTTTCAATCTGAAGACCAAGGATTAGTACTTGGAAAAATCTTCTCCTCCCTGTGTCCTTCTCTGTCTTTTACGGTTGGACAACTGGGCTTTCATCTCTAGCAAATTGAGGAGAGACCCAAACACTCCCTCAGTGGGAAGAAAAGCAGCTAAAGGACAAATAATGAAACTGCCTTTCACACTACAAGCTTCACATTTCACTTTTCTTTCCCCTTTCTCCACGCTTTGCTTCATTTAGGAAGAAAAACTATTTTTAAAAGCACCAAAACCCCTTTCTGTCAGGAAGCTTGGCAGGATTGATAAATAAGGGGAGTCATCTTAACGGGGGTGCTGTCAGCAAACTCTCTCTTAAACAAATAAATGTGAGAAATGAGAACATTCAAGAGGTCTCTGTGTTCTGTTAAAAAAAAAAATACACAGAAGATTCATTTTCACAGCAATATGGAACTAGACTTGCTCCAAATGAACTTCCCCTTATTATTGGAAAGTCTTGTTAATTAGCATATCAGAACTAATCTAGCCCCTTTCCCCATGATGCTAAGGGAACGTTTTTTCACAGTCCTCTGGGCTGTCCTTTGCTTTAACATCCATCTTTAGCCCTCCCCCTTTTCTATCAGTTTTCTGGTGGGCTCCAGGTGTTGCTGTCTCTTTGAACACATGTCTGGTTACCACAGATTTGCTGGGTTTAAATAAGAATCAGACTGCTCTCGTTTATCTCCATGCAGACAGTACAATTTGTCAAACTCAAAAATGCCCATCAGCGTAAAGGATTTAGGGAAGGCAAAGGATTGAGTGAGGAACAAGAGACTGGTATGTCAGATGAGCCTTGAGGAAAACCAGCTTGATCAGTCAACTATAAGACATTACTAGTGCCCTCCGCCACCTTTAACAAAAAGTACAAAGGCTGCCTCGCTCTGCTTTCTTCCACGTAGGGTAGGCAGGCCACTGAATCTCATCCAAATAAAAGCAGAAGCCGGGCCAATTCAACTTCAAATTTCAGTTTCATTCCAAATTGAATGTTCTATGCTTTTGGAGAGTAATATAACAATACAGATTGCTAGGCTCTGATCTAAAAGTCTGACCCAGTAAGACTGGGACCTTAGCTCCATGGGGTTAGTTCCATGAATACTATTTACTAGTGCCCAGTACAGGAGAGGCTCTCTTACAACTCAATGGCTTGGCTTATGCTGCTGTGGTGAGTTTTGTGGGGGGGTTTTGTTTTGTTGTTTTGTTTTGTTTTTTTCCCAGGAGAGTCCATCCCCCTTGAACTATGAGCTACAATATAGCTTCCAAGGATATTTCAAGTTGCTTATATTCTGTGTGGGAGAATTTAACTAAATGCTCATCAAACCTGTTGTTGTTCTTAGGTGCCATCAACTTGATTCTGACTCATAGTGATCCTATGTACATCAGAATGAAACATTGCCCAGTCCTGCGCCATCCTCACAATCATTGTTATGCTTGAGCCCATTGTTACAGCCACTGTGTCAGTCCATCTTGTTGAGAGTCTTCCTCTTTTTCACTGACCTGCTTCTTTACCAAGCATGATGTCCTTCTCCAGGGACTGATCTCTCCTGATAACATGTCCAAAGTATGTGAGACTAAGTCTCACCATCCTTGCTTCTAAGGAGCATTCTGGCTGTACATCTTTCAAGACAGATTTGTTCGTTCTTTTGGCAGTCTGTGATATATTCAATATTCTTCGCCAACACCATAATTCAAAAACATCAATTCTTCTTCTGTCTTCCTTATTCATTGCCCAGCTTTCACATGCATATGAGGCCAACTGAAAACACTACGGCTTGGGTCAGGCGCACCTTAGTCTTCAAGGTGACACTGTTGCTTGTTAACACTTTAAGAGGTCTTTCGCAGCAGATTTTCCCAGTACAAAAAAAAAAAAATACCTGTTTCTTCTTATTTCTGGACTCACAGCTAAACTACATTTCCAAGCTTCTCTTTTAATTAGTAGGGGGCCTGTGACAGAACTCTGGCCAACAGAACGTGGGCGGAAGTGTTTCTTACCACTTCCAGAGCTGGCTCAGAAAAGATCCCATGCAACCTTACTGGCTTTTCTCTTCCCTTACCTGCCAGAGTGATACAAAAACTCCAGAGGAGGACTTCAAGACTCTTTGGGACACTTGAGCCCCTAGAAAGAAGATATGTGGGTCCATGAATGTTACTGTGTGCAGCAGAACTTTTCCACCAACCTGCACTGGACCATGATATGAGCAAAAAATAAATCCTTATTAAGCTAATCCACTGTGATTTGAGAGTTGCTTGTTACAGCACTTAGGCTACCCTGACTAATACAATCTGGAGGAGAAATATCTATGTTAACTGCACTGTACTGTGATTACTGTGAAGGAGGCCAAACCTTAAGTCACTTTCATATCCCTGTCCTCTGGTAGAAAGCATGCCATACACCTCTTTGGAGAGGGATGAGAGGGAACTCAGGACATGTAAAAAAAAAAAAAAACTATTAATCTATGGTAATATATGTTATTATATATCATATGGAAAAATTAAATAAGCTTTATAGTAGAGGTAAATGCACAATGGAAGAAGAATGCATACAACGATTATTTATGAGTGCGAGAATGTGAAAATCTTCCTGGAGGGAGTAAAAAGGGTAAGTAGGCATTTCACCATTAGGGAAGTAGAAAAGGCATTCAAAGAAGAGGAAACCATATTAAGCTAAGCAACACTCTCTTAAATTATGTGACCATTCTAAGAATGGCAAGTGGTCAGCCTGAGGAACAACTGAAAGCTTTTTTTAAAAAGTGACATGACCTCTATCTGGGTTTTAGAAAATTAGCTGTGGCAACAATATGATAAATGGATTTGAGAAGCAGAGGACTAGAGTTAGACTGACCAGCAAAAATGAATGGTGGAAGATCCTCCCAGAGACCCAGAGGACTCTAAGAGGCCTTAGTGCTAAAAATTAGAGTGACAAAGACATTTGGATTAGCCAGTTAATAACCGCAGAGTGTTAGGCATAATACAATCCACCATGTAAATCTAGATAAAACTGAGTTCTGGTTGGGGAAGTTTTAAAATTAAAATTATGTATGGAATGTGTGGCTAACTGCCTCCATGAACAACTGCCTCCTTTGCCATGAGACCAGAAGAACTGGATTGTGCCCCAGCTACCATTATGGAACATACTGATCAAAGATCCTATAGAATCTTGATCAAAAGGGGGAAATGCAGAACAGAATTTCAAATTTTCATGGACTCCACACTTTCTGGAGCCAAGGATGGCTGGATGAACCTTGAAATTATTGCCTTGAGATAATCTTTAAAACTTAAACCAAAAATATCCCTTGAAGTCTTCTTAAAACCAAACAATAGTTTAGCTAAACTAGTAAAAAATGTCTGCCTTGAGCATTGTGCTCTTTTAAGAACTATCTATATGGGATCAAAGTGACAACAGCAACTAGAAAAATTAGACAGGAACCTTAGGGGGCAGTGAGTTTATGTTAATGGGGGAGGAACAACTCAGAAAAGAAGGATAAGAATGGCTGCACAACTCAAAAAATGTAATCAACGACACTGAGTTGTACATGTAGAATATGGTTGAAATGGTGTATGTTTTGCTGTGTATGTTCTCAACGACAAAATATTTTTTTAATGAAAAAAATTGAATCATGGCCATATTTCAATTTAGCATGAAGAATTTTCATGTTGTACACCACAGCATCAGAAAATCTTTAACTTCCTATTATCATTAATGTTAGTTTCCAGTAGCTACCAGCTGCCAATGACTGATATGGAAGTACACAAAGCCAGGTTATCTACCACAGCATCAGTAAGGCTGAGAATGTAGCAAAATCATGTAAGAATTCAAGCTAGATCAGGGTAATGCAATCCTCTAAGACACCACGTCTTCAAACCTTCCCAGAACTTCCTATTACCTACAGCAATCAATACTCCTTAGGTGGTGATTCTTGGACCTCCTACAGCCAAATCACCCAAAACACTAGTTAAAAATACATTTTTCTGAGTCTCACTCAATAGCTAATGAACTGGTATCTCAGACAGTAAGACTTAGGAATTTGCTTTTAAACACTCTCTAAGGAGCCCTGGTGGTGCAATGGTTACAGCACTTAGCGGTTAACCAAAAGTCAGCCGTTTGAACCCAGCAGCCACTCCACAGGAAAAAAGACCTGAAGATCTGCTCCTGTAAAGATTACAGCTGAGGAAACCCTATGGGGCAGTTCCACTCTGTTCTACAGGGTCGCCCTGAGTCGAAATTGACTTGACAACACACAACATCACGATCCTTAAACACACTAAAGTTTGAGAGTCACTAACTTAAAAATTAAACTCATGCTTCTCTGGTGCTTATAAACCCTTTTATGAACTTGCCCCTTTTATCCCTCATCGTTTTTTCCCAATGACCTGTGTCCTAGCACACATAATGAACAGCCATTTCTGAACATACCAAGTTTTTGCCCCAACTTAAAGATCCAATGCATACGATTCCCTTTATCCAGAAAGCTTCCTCCCTAAACATTTGGCAAAATTTTGTCCAACTCAGTAAATGGTAGCTACTATTATAAGTCTTATAAAAGCATTTAAAAAGCAGTACCCAAGACTTTCTCTGCATCTATGAGATTGTGATGATGCCTCAGTAAACTCTATCTCTGAGGTGTTAAAAGGGAATGTGGCTGAGTCAGGTCTGGGTTTCCCACAGTCAAGCAGATGTGTATAGCTTGTAACAGCACTCCTAACTCTGAAACTCCCCCTCCCAGATAGCGTGAGATGGGTTCGATGGCATATAATAGGTTTTCATTAAATATTTGAATGAATGATTAGACCAGAATAATGATTTTGATTCTCCACTTCATTTTGGCTAATTTAAGCAGTTTTTATGCCCATTCAAATTATGGCCAATTCCGTTAAAACCCAAGGCAAACTGTTTAATGTTTTGAATGCTAAACAATGGGTTGATTGAATATATTTTTCACTCTTCAACTGGGTGGTTTTGCTGCATAGAGCCATGGCCTAATATAGAACACAAAACAAGCCTCTTGTCTTTTGTTGAACAGCCAATGCAGGTGCAGCTCAGATCTTACGGACAATTCCAAATCAGCCTAGATTATTTTTACAGATGGAATCAAGCCATCCTGCCCACAGCCCAGGCAAGCAGGTGAGACTACAGGGGAGAACACCATTGTGCACCTGTCTCCATGGTTATGTGACAGCATCTAATCAGCCAAATATGAAGAGGCCTAGAGTTCAGGAATTCTGCCTTTTCTCAGAGGATGCTGTCCTAGAGCAACGTTCAGAATGTCTGTCCAAGGTGGCAGATTTTCTGTAGCACACAAGCTTTTGCTGGCATCACAGCTTTTTAGACATAACTGCAGAATAAAAAAATGTGTCTTTGCCACACTTCCCTTACCCATCACTCTGCCTATGGCTTTCTGGATGAATCTTGTCTGTCCACCGAACTCTGCTTTCACCTAGCACCAACTTAAACCCAAAATTGCTTCAATTGGGGTATCCCTCAGTGAAAACACATATGCTTTCCATCACGTAGATCTTACGAGACAATCTGATTAGCTTTTTGTAATTTAAGGCCTTCCCACTGCCTCTCCCTTACATGTATAGACCATTCTCATTTCCTCCTGTCTCAACTAAAATGTCAACTTCTCATTGAAACTTCCCTGACTACCCTATCTAAGGATGCTGCACCCTTCCCTGTCCTCTATCACATTGCTCTGTTTATTTCATAGTGCTTCCATCATTGCTCAATTGCTTATTTCTTTTTTATTGTCTATCTCTTCAGTATACTGTAAGCTCCATGACAAGAGGAACAATGTCTGTGTTATTTACTGCTTTGTCCACAGTCTCTAATATAAATGCCTGGCACATAGTAAGTAGATAGATAGGTAGATAGGTAGGTAGGTTAGGTAGGTAGGTAGACAGATAACTGCTGTCATCAACTCCAACTCATAGCAACCTTAAGTACAACAGAACAAAATGTTGCCTGGTCCTGCGTCATCCTCATGATCGTCAGCATGTCCGAGTCCACTGGTGCAGCTGTTGTGCCAATCCATCTCTCCAAGGATCTCCCTTGCTTTCGATGGCCCTCTACTTCACCAAACATGATGTCCTCCTCTAACAATTGATCTCTCCTAAAGACGTGTCCAACGCAAGAGAGTCAGGCTATGTTCTGTTGTGATCAAGAAGGTTTTTGTTGACTGACTTTCCAAAGTAGATCATCACACATTTTTCCTAGTCTGTCTTAGTCTGGAAGCTCCACTGAAACCTTCTCACCATGGGTAAAACCAAACTCATTGTCATCGAGAAGATTCCGACTCATAGTGACCCTATAGGACAGAGTAGAACTGCCCCACAGGGTTTCCAAGGAGTGGCTGGTGGATTCGAACTGGTGACCTTTTGGTTAGCAGCTGAGCTCTTAACCACTGCGCTTTTTGAAAGACCAGTGGCATAGCTTCAAACATCACAGCAACATGCAAGCCACCACAATACAACAACTGACACACTGGTGGTGGGCCTGGCACAGAGAAGGCACTTAGTAAATATTTTTTGAATGAATGAGAGATCAGAACAGTCATCTCAAGACGAAATTATATTTTTGGAATAGTAACTCCTAAGCACTCCAAACCAAGTAATTTTTAACGAGCAAAAGAAATTACATCCTTGATACTTTTTCCTTTGGCGATTGTGCCTACACTAAACATTTGTATAATCTCTGCGTTCATGTGTTTCGTTGCCATGGACACACACTCACACACACACACTGCTGGTTGTATTATCTTACTCTCTAGAGCAAAGTCTGTAACGGAGGCCTGGACTATGTCTATCCAGCGGGCAGTTAGACTATGCCACAGCTGATACTTGATCCCTGCTACTGACTGTCTGGGCCAGATTAATCATGGAGTCACTCAAACGGATTGTCAAATTGGCTGAAATGACTGATTTGGCCCAAACGGACATAGAGACAAAAGAGTAATGAAAATAAAATCCCTTCTTAAGTTCTCGGTGCTCTGCTTGTTAGTATTTACTATCACTCATCCCTGATAATACACAAGTAAAATATTAATGCACCCACTTAACGCTAATGTCTATAATGATAATAAACGCCTTTGCAGCCAACTTAGTGCCTGGAGAACAAAATGTTATAAACATAATTTCTTAGTTTTGTTTCATGATTATTGGTGCTAGTTGGCATTAAATCGTAACTATTCAGCTTCAAGACAGCAGCAAAAAGCACCAGCCCTCAACGAGGGTTGTCCTAAGGGTAAATATATGCTGGAGACACATGATGAAAAACCCACCTAATAAGACAAGCCTGCTCCCACCTCTCCCCAAGCACACACACAAACACAGTTCAGGCTACAGACAACTAAGCATGTTACGGAAATATAAAACCATGCTTAACAATGACAAATTCCAGAGCTACCAACTTCTGCCCTGCTAGAAATCACCATGCTGTGCGGGGAGTAAACAGCCACTACTCACAGATAAATGAAAAGCCTATCTGAAGCGAACAGCTCAGAAAAATCAAGATAATAAAAGGGAAAGAACAGGGCACAGTAGTACTCCTTATCTCCAGTGAACAAAATGGGCTTCTTAAAGATGGAAAAAAAGGAGTTTCCACAACTAGCCTAAGAAAGAGAAAGCACACAGTCTTCCACCAGGCCAATCCCTGCAAAGCCTATGGAGAGCCTGAAACTATTCAGTGCCCTCCAGGGGTCAGCAGGGTCCTGGGTATTGGCCCCAACTTGAGGTTGTGCTCTGAAGCAGTGACTCTGGAGGTGTGGTCTCCAGACCAGAAAATCAGCAGCACCCGGGAACTCTTTTGAAATACACATTCTTAGCTTCCACCCTAGACCTACTGAATCAAAAACTGTAGGGGTAATCCCAGCAATTTGTTTCAACAAGGACTCCAGTGCAAATTTGAGAAGCACTGCTCTGAGCAAAAGGAGACCCGGTGGCACAACGGTTAAGCGCTCAGCTGCTAACCAAAAGGTCAAAGTTTTGAACCCACCAAAGTTTCCCTTTCTTGCTCCTCGGGAAAAAGACCCAGCAATGTACTCCCGTAAAGATTACAGCCTTGGAAACTCTGTGGGGCAGTTCTACTCTATCTATAAGGTTGCTGTAAGTTGGAATCTACTCAACAGCACATAACAACAAAAACAGCTCTGAGCAACAGTGGCATGTGGTCAGGGAGGCCTGCTTCTCCTGTCCATAACACCAACAGCCATTTCAGCCCTTTGACATCTCAGATGGCTCATTGCTCCCCATATCACCCCAACCCAGCAGAGGCCCCATCATGGTGCTCTCACGTATTTCTCTGTGGATTTCCACTGCTGTGCTTACTACGCTTGCGACAGTAAGTTCAGTGCAGCTTTATCTTCCCAACAAGACCATGTCATATTCACCTTTGATTCTCCAATGCATAGTGCATGCCTAGCTCAGAAAAACCACTCAGTGAGTGCTTCTTGGATCATTCATACAATGAAGAATAATAATGGGTTCGATAGTTACGAAGCAAGGCTTTAAAATCTACCAGTGTGTCTTAAGTTTCTTAGTGCTGCTATAACAGAAGTTCCACACACAAGTGGGTGGCTTTAACAAACAAATTTATTTTCTCATAGCTCAGGAGGCTAGAAATCCGAATTCAGGGTGCTGGCTCTAGGGGAAGTCTCGTTCTGTAGGCTCTGGGGAAAGATCTTTGTCTCTTTCAGTTTCTGGTCCTTGGCTTCCCAGCAATCTTTGCGTGGCATCTGTGCTTCCTTATCTGTGCTTCCTTGCTTCTGTACCTAAGCTGCTCCTTTTATATCCTAGAAGTGATTGGCCTAAAACACACCCTACACTGATACAGTCTCATAAACATGACAAAAAGTTTCTATTCCCAAATGGGATTACATCTATGAATATAGGGGTTTAGGATTTACAGCATATATTCTGGGGGTGACACAATTCAATCCATAACACTATGGATCCTAACTTATAGAACAGGGCTATTTATGATGGTAACATTTATAGAGCTGCAAAGTACCTTTGAGACTGAGAGGTCAATGCAATGTTTAACTGCCTCAGGCCATATTAAAAAGACTGGGAGGGAATTCAGCTGACCTAGGTGTACATCCTCACTTTGCCACTTATTAGTTGTGTGACCTAGAACAAGTTTCTAAAATTTTTTCAGCCAAAGTTTCCTCATATGTAAAATGGAAATTAGACAGTACCTACCTATTAAGTGAGTGTTGTGAGAATTAAGGAAGATAATTTTGCTGGTAATTCAGTGCTGTTTCCAGCATATAACTAACATTTACTGAGTGCTTATTATTAATAAACAAGTTCCTTTTAGAAGAAAAGACTTCACCTGCAACCCAAGGCATCTCGCCTCATTTTTTCTCTGCAAGACTATGTGTTTCACAGGGTCACTAATTTATCTATTTTCCATCTTCGTATTTGCTTCCTGCTGTCCTCCAATTTGTACCATTTTTACATTCCCCACTTCCTTTCTTTTCCCAGGTCCTTTGGACTATCTTATTTTGACCTCCAATGTCCCAAGTTCATCCTCTTTATCTATGTAAGAAAAATAACTTACTGGTGAATTACTACAATGGGAAATGGCTACCTTAATTTTAAAGTGGAGATAGGCAATTTTGTGATTCAACTGCCCAAGATCGATATACTTTTCATTACTTTTGAGTATAGAACAGCTGTTAGCTTGGTGGAAATAAGAAAGGTAACATAGAAGAAATAAATATCAAGCTAAGAGTTAAGAACCTGTCATATATACCTGGCTCCTTCACTAACTGATTCTATTACTGGACAATTCGTGTTACTTCTTTGGGCCTCACCTTCCTCATCTGTAGATGACATGGTGGACTCTTTTGTGAAGAGGGGCATTTTTTAAAAGATATTTTCCAAATATTTTGTGATCAAGTTAGGAGCTGAAGGGTTGGTGGATAGGAAGAATTAGGTAGGGAAAAAGATGAGACTGTAAGCAGTGGGGTATGTTTCCTGTTAATAAGGCCAGAAAAGAGGTAAAAAATAAAACCGTTGCTGCTGAGTCAATTTCGACTCCTAGCAACCGTACAGGACAGAGTAGAACTGCCCCATAGGGCTTCTAAGGAGGGGTTGGTAGATTTGAACTGCCAACCTTTTGGTTAGCAGATAAGTGAGAGAAATCAATCAGAATAAGACACATTAATGGCTTTTAGAGTTACTAGGTAAGGCCTTATGATCTACTTGTAAATTCTAATCTATAGTTAGGGCTCACCTGTGCAGTTTAAAATGACAGAACTGGGAAATACCACAAAGGCTGACAGGTCACTGCAATTCAAGTTGCCAGAAAAAGGAATCTGAAAGGAAATTCAACTGAAGCAGGGGTGCTTCACTCCATCTCTAATAGCAGATGCATTGATTCGAAGTGTGTCTGTACTATCATCAACTTCACATTTTTAGGCTTGTACAATGACTCGGTCTTACTCATAATGATTGGCATTTGCACAAAACAAGTCTTCAGGAACTGAAAGAATACCAACTGAGACGTTTCAACAAATGGATGCAATGCTGGAAGCACTCACTCGACTATGCCAAGACATCTGGAAGACAGCTACCTGGCCAACTGAATGGAAGAGATCCATATCTGTGCCCATTCCAAAGAAAGACGATCCAAGGGAATTCAGAAACTATTGAACAATATCATTAATACCACACACAAAATTTTGCTGAAGATCATTCAAAGACAGTTGTAGCAGTACATTGACAGGGAACCACCAGAAATTCAAGCAGGATTCAGAAGACGATGTGGAACAAGGAATATCATTGCTGATGTCAGACAGATCTTGGCTAAAAGCAGAGAATACCAGAAAAATGTTTACCTGTGTTTTATTGCCTATGCAAAGGCACTCAGATGTGTGGATCATAACAAATTATGGATAACATTGCAAAGAATAGGTGTCATGGATTGAATTGTGTCCCCCAAAAACGTATGTCATCTTGTCTAGTCCATGATTCCCAGTACTGTGTGACTGTCCACCATTTTGTTACGTGATGTGATTTTCCTGTGTTGTAAATCCTACCTCTATGATGTCAATGAGGTGAGATCAGCAGCAGTTATGTTAATGAGGCAGGACTCAATCTACTAGATTACATTGTATTTTAAGCCAATCTCTTTTGAGATATAAAAGAAAGAAGTGAGCAGAGAGACATGGAGGGCCTCATATCACCAAGAAACAAGAGCCAAGAGAATAGCATATACTTTGGACCCAGGGTACTTCACTTAATGATGCCTTCAATGATTTCATCATAGTTGAGTGTATTAAAATATCAGAATTTATACTCTTAAGCATAATAATTTCCCTAAAGCCTGATCTAAAAGATACAGGTTCCAGTAAAACCCTGGATAAATACTAATCAAGTGACCAGTTCTAAGAAACGATCTTTTTTTTTTTTTTTAGAAATTGCCATCACCAACAGAAACTAATATCTCTTAGAGAATCAAAAATAATTATACCAAAAACAACTGAATGTCTAAAGTCTTAGAGAAAAAGAAGCAAATTACAAAAATCATTTTGAAAGAACTTTTATAAATTAATTAGTCAGCCAGGGCCAGAAAGCATGAAGTTTTACATTTCGCCATATTAGTTCTAGGTATAGAGCACCACAGGTTTTAATGTTTATTCCACTGGAAAAGTAAGAGAATGATTTGCAGGAAGCCAATAGAAATAACTTCCCTCTTTCTATACAATTTCATGTACTCTAGGGAATTAAGGTACAATGAAAGTGGCAGCAACAGACAAAAAAATCAAACCACAGCACACGACCAGAGAATACAGGGATGTTTATATGCCTACAGTTTCAAAAACACAACAGTGCAATGTTTGAAATCCCTGTGAGATGAAACTTCTAACTACATATTCTAGTTTAGGAGAAAAAAAAAATTCCTGACTTAACCACCCCAAAAGGAGATTATAACACACTGCAACAAAATGCCATCACTGGGATACTCAGAAAATTAAGAGGAGCTACTTACAGAGACAGTAGGGTGAAGAAAATGAAAATCCTCACAACTGGACCAATAAACAACATCATGATAAACGAAGAAATTGAAGTAGTCAATGATTTCACTCTACTTGGATCAACAATCAATGTCCAGCAGACAAGAAATCAAACAACATATTGCAATTGGCAAATCTGCCACACAGAACTCTTTAAAGTTTTAAATAGCAAAAATGTCAGGTTAATGACTAACGTGTGCCCGATCCAAGCCATCCATGATCCTTTCAACTGCCTCATATGCATGCAAAAGACGGACAATGAAAAAGGAAGACAGAAGAAGAACTGATGCATTCAGATTGTGGTGCTGGAGAAGAACATTGACTATACCATGGAATACCAAACAAACAAATTAGTCTTAGAAGAACTACAACCAGAATATTCCCTGTAAGTGAAGATAGCAAGACTTTGACTGGCTTACTTTGGACACATTCTCAGGAAAGATCATTTGCTAGAAAAGGGCATCCTGTTTGGTAAAGTACAAATCAGCAAAAATGAGAGATATCCTCAATGAGATGGACTGACACAACAGCTACAACAATGGACTCAAACATACCAATGATCATGAAGATGGCAAACGACTGGGCAATATTTTGTTCTGTTAGACATAAGGTCACCATGAGTCAGAGCCAACTCAATAACAACTAACAACCACAGCCATAGAGACGGACAGCAAAATGGAAATGGGATGTCACCCCCATCCACACAAGAGAGGCATTGACTGCCCACGTGAAACCTTTCCCAAGTTCTGTGGCAAAATTCCCTTCCAATTCTTGAGAAGCTCCAGTATCCTTGGAAAAATCAATTTCTGGAAACAAATCAAGGTGAAAGGTACAGCTTCAAAAGCCTAGAGCAGCACCATTAGAATCCTCAGCCATGAGCATCAGCTTGACTGAAAACAAGAAAGATGAACAGCAAGAGTATTGCTGTAGGAAAGGGAGAACAGAGGATCTGAGAGCAGGACAGGCCTAGCTCCTTTGGGTGGAGGAAGGTGGAAACCAGTGTGATGAGCAAGACTACCCTGGGAATCCCCAAAAAGCAAAGCCACTAAACAAGTATGCTTATCATGCCCCAAAGCAACTCCCAAGTGAAATTCTGTGTGTTCAGAAACAGCTAACCATGCTAACCATGGACAATGCCCATAGGTAGGGTGGCCATTCATCCTCCTTTGCCTGGGATTGTCTTGGTTCATAATTGTTGTTGCAGCAAAATTATCGATTATGCCCCTTTTCACTCAGTATCCTAGTTTTAGAAAAACAATCCCTGATTTGCTAGAGCTATGGACTGTTCTGGAAAAGGTGAAATCACTGACCAGATTCAGAGACCCTCAATACAGTTCTGTGTCTTGGTTTTCCCAATAACTACTAGATAAGAGACATCTTAAGCTGAAGCATAGTGTCTCAGTCATTTAGTGCTGCTCCAACAGAAATACCACAAGTGGATGGCCCCACAAAGAGAAATTTATTCTCTCACAGTCCAGTAGGCTACAAGTCCAAATTCAGGGTGTCAGCTCCAGGGGAACGCTTTCTCCATCAGCTCCGGAGGAAGGTCCATGTCATCAGTCTTCCTTTGGTTTGGGAGCTTCTCTGCGCAAGAACATCAGGTCCAAAGGACACGCTCTGCTCCTGGCACTGCTTTCTTGATGGTATGAGGTTCCCATGTATCTCTACTCGCTTCTCTCTTTTATATCTCAAAAGAGATTGCATTAAGACACTAATCTTGTCAACCTCATAGTGGAAACTCATCACAGTGATAGAATTTACAACACATGAGGAGATCACATATAATCTCATCATAGTGGTAGAGTTTACAACACGTAAGGAAATCACATCAGATAACACAATCATACAGTACTGGGAATCATGACCTAGCCAAGTTGCTACACACATTTTTGGGGGGACACAATTCAATCCATGACATTCCACCCTTTGGCCCACAAAAAATCACATCCTTGCAACATGCAGAACATATTCATCTCATCATATCACAGTAAAAGCCTTAACTCCAAGTCCAAAATCCAAAAATTCCTCTTCATCTGTGAAATCTAGAATACAAGTTATCTGCTTCCAAAGGTACAATGGCAGAACAGGCACAAGCTAGACTTTTCCATTACAAATGGAAGAAATTGCAGGGAAAGAAGGAATAACAGGCACCAAGCACGTTAGCAGAACACATTACATTAGCCCTCAAGGCTTGAAAAGTATCCTCTGTTCTCTGTGACAATTTACACAATAGCCCTGCCCTCCAGACTCTAGGTATTAGCCACAGTCTCCGGATTCTGAGTGGAGACCCCTCGACCCTGGGCTTCAGCTCCGCCTTCCAGGCCCACTGGGACGGCAACTCTGCTCCCTTGGCTTTAGGCGCACCATTCTCCTAGTCCATGGAGTGACAACTCCACCCTTAGAAACACCAGGGGCCATGGCTCCACCCTTTGAAACCCCAGAGGTCTCGGCCATGCCTTTTGAGACTGAGGCAGCTTGGCTTCTTGTGTTCCTTGTGTCTTCAGCTTCTGCTTCCTGTGGCCTCTTGGCCCTCCGGCCTCATGCCCGCATCTGCCCTACTGGGGCAAGCATTCCAAAGCTCGGTAGCTCCACTGATTAAATGCCTGGAGGCACCCCACTCCGCCAGGAAGCCTCCTGCACACAGGCACTCAGCTCCAGCTCTGTCGGTCAGCAAGCCTAATTCCACCAATAAGTGCCGGAAGGCACCCCACTCCACCAGGAAGCCTCCGGCGCACAGACACTCAGCTCTCTCCCTCCGTGGGTCTGCTCCAGCGCCATCTCGCACTTGTCTCCTCATTCTGCTGCTGTTGGTTTTCTGCCACTGCCCCTTCTCTGCCACTGCAGGTTCTCTGCTGTTGCCGGTCCTCTGCCACTGCTGCTCCTCTATCCATTCACAGTTTCAAAACCGTTTCCACATTTTAGGTATCTGTTAGAGCAGAACCCCACTCCTGGTACCAAATCTGTCTCAGTCATCTAGTGCTGAGTTTACAGCACATAAGGAAATCACATCAGATAACACAATCATACGATACTGGGAATCATGACCTAGCCAAGTTGCTACACACATTTTTGGGGGGACACAATTCAATCCACGACACATAGTAATGCTGAGTATTGATCCACCATTGATTTTCAATATGGGAACATATCTACAAAATGTGATTAATGACTCTGATTTTTTTTAAAGAAACATATCAGAACATCAGCATCTAAATGGATATGCCTTTCAACATGGTGATTCCGTGCACTTACTCCACTAATGTTGTCATTGCTCAAAGCATTTTTGAAATCCTGCTTTAAAATTGGCTTTGGAGCAACAGACCCATACTTTAAAAGATTCCCAATGTTTGAGAGCTTCCTATAGAGGTGATGGTGTTTTAGAAACAATCATAAGGCATGATACTGAATAACTTTTGTCTAATGTGGACAATGAGAACCAAGGTGAGGCTATAACCTGAAAAGATTAATTTTTTGTAGTTTATGAATGATGACAAGTGATAAGAAAAGTGGTGCCTTAATAAGCTAACAAACATTAGACAAAAAGTACTCAGAAGGGGGAAAAAAAAGCCACCATGGGCTTCCTTGGAATTTACCATCATGAAGCTGCAGGCAAAGTAAAAATCTTTACTTTTGCCAGCACAGTGAAAAGCAAAAATCTTTCCATTTTGAATGCCCAGTGCCCAGCATAGCGGTTGGCATATACTAATCACTCAATAAATGTTTGAAGGGTAAGAATATTAGAAATTGGTCCCATTATCTGGCTAGAAGACAATAATAATGCCTTCAAATGTATGAAAACAATGCAAATCATATTTTGCATATAGTATCCCATGATGTCATTTGTTTGCCATTCTTATAGACTTTTGCCATTCCTAGGGAGCCCTGGTGGCTCAGTGATTAAGAGCTCGGCTGCTAACCAAAAGGTCAGCAGTTCTACTCTGTCCTAAAGGGTCACTATGAGTCTGAATCAACTCGATGGCAACGGGTTTGATTTTTTTTTTAAACAGGTTTTTTAATGGATTCAAATTCCCAACCTCATATTTTAGTTTAGAAATTGTCATAGTTTTAAAATACAAAAAGTACAAAGAATAATATAACAGCCTCCAATGTACACAACACCCAGATTTAACAAATGATACTGTTTAGCCAGTTTATAGGACTGAAACACACAAAATTATAGTTGATACCCACTAACATTGTGGTAAACAGGACAAGAAAAAGATACCAAAAGTGCACTTACAAAATAGTGTCTTTTCCCTATTCTGGCTGTCTCTGTAACTTTCCCTTTTTTTTTTTTTTTTAAATTTGTGTATTCTCCTGACTGTTCAAATTGCACCTCTCAAACTTTGCTTTTACTTTTTGCCTCTGCCTGGCTCTTGGAAAGACTTTGTAATTTGGTGTTAATGGCATATGTTGGATTCTAATCTACATTTCGTTTATCTGGACTACATTTTTCTCCCAAATTTCTCTTCCTTTCCATTCAGCCCAACCTGCAAATAATAATTTTTTCCAGACTCCTACCTTGATGCTTTTTTATACACTTCCTGTTACTCCCAGTTGTCCCCCAACCATACTCTTGAGAATAAAAACAACAAATAGCCCCTCATTTTTACCGAAAATCAAGCCATTATGCTGTTATTTTACTGTATTTAGGTACTATGTTTATCATGTTCTAATGTTCCGTGCTTCTTGGCATCAAAGAACATTGCTTTATTGTGACATTTTCAAATAAAAACTACACGATAGTAACAGTTTCCAAAGAGCTCTCATTTACCTTGCCAACACTTAGAGAGGTGGGGGGGAAATACATAAAACCACCGCTTTGAGCAAAACGCTACAATGATTATTTAGCAAACAAGCTCACCTATTAGAACGGCAGAGAGGAAGATTGCCTCTACAGACTAAATTACACTCTACACACAAGCACTACTGAATGGCTTTCTACCGAGTTACATTTAAATTATAGCTCTTGCTAAGCAAACATCCCAGTTTTTGTGTGAATTTGAATTATGAATCTAACAGGCAGCACGTTTATGGGAAAAAAGTCAAGTTGATAGATTGCTAAATTGCTATAACATTTGTAAGGGACAAAAATACTTATGGTGTTGGACAATGAAGATGCTTTGAGAGATGTCCCACTTACTCTCCAGTAAGAAAATGGTTTGGCAATTCTGGGCCACAGTGAGTGATCAACCTTTGGCTGCATTTAGAGGCATCCAAAAATTGCTTTAGTCTCTTTTTCTTCAAAATATAATTTGATACTTATGTTTGGAAATCCTGAATCTGGAGCAAGCACATTGTATGATTTCTAATTTTAGTTTAATTTCTAGAAATAGGACAACCTTTATACAAGCTGTCCTCAGCCCAGGGAAATACCCTGGTAGGCAGTCTGAACAGGCAAATCAAGTGAAAAGGACAACATTGGGGAAAAAAGATCGAAGTAAAGGGCATTCAAGCTTTTCAGAACATGCACAGCTTTCAAGTACATTCTGGAGTACAACTGGGCATGGGGCAGAATGTGTCTTATTTGTAACAGTGGGAGTACACCCTTCAGAGAGGTGAGAAGAGGAACAAAATGGCTTTCACATTCCCATCTGACTATAGGATTGTATGATTCTACTGTTCGTACATTATGCAATTCCTACCCATAACCCTTAGAAATGTTATGATACATTTATTTCTTAAGATTTAAAACTCTTCTGTACATTGGAAATATCTGAATTTCTGCTGCAATACGCACAGGTCTACCATGGAGACCAAATGATGGAGCTGGGTGGCCGCAAAGTCTCAATGAACTCACTAGAGAACAAAGATTTCCCATGGTCCCCAATTCTCTCTTGGTAATCAATATGAGGAGAAAGTGCTGGCAACATTCAATACAGGCCACTAAAGAGCTCAGAATAACTGGGGAAAACTAAGCAGTAAAACTGCCATTTGATGGTCTGGAAAATCCATGGGTGCTTCCAGCTACACTACCGTATGTATGCGTGTGAGTGCAAGGCTTTAGCCTCAAGAAGTGGTCTCTGATTCCGTGTATATAACATTTTTCAAATGACAAAATTATAGAGACAAAAAACCAGAATAGTCGGTTGCAGGTGTCTGGCAAGAGGAAGAAGGTGGCTGTGTCTATAAGAGGATCCTGGGGTTGATGGAACTGTTCTTTATCTTGAGTCTGGTGATGGTCACACAAATCTACACATACAGTAAAATTGCAAAGAACTAAATATATACATACAAAAAAGAATACCTGTAAAATCTGAATAAGGTCAGTGGATTGTATCGATGTCGATTTTCTTGTTTTGATTTTGTACTTATCCTTGGGGAAACAGGGTGAAGATACACAGGACCTCCCTGCATTATTTCTTACAACTACCTGTGAATCTATAATTATATCAAAATAAAAAATATTTTTAAAAGGTGGTCTAATCTCAAGAATGTTGGCTCCTTAATATATCCTTAAGAAGTAGGCCAGGAAGTTACATTAGTCCTACTTTCAAAATGAGAAAATTGGGGCTCAGAGAAATTAAATGAATTTCCAAAGTTTGTAAGGATAATGAGAAATTCATTTCTTGAATCTACAAAATCCGAATTGGAGTCCAGCTTGTTTTTGCATGATTTTCACAGGCAGTATGATGATTTCATATGATTTTCACATGCAATGCTGTTATTGCATATAATTTTCATATGCATAATGCAATTGCTCAAATTCACTCAAGCAACAAAGATTTCAGACTGAGAGGGGAATTTATTGTGGTCACAGAGCCAATGTTGATTATAGGAGAAGGAAGAGGAAGAAAAGCTTGGGGAGAGCTTTTTCTTTTTCCCAGAAAGGAGATCTGATACTTTTTGTATATGCTGTAAAGTAAGGATGCTGATGACAAGGCTGTTCATTGAGAAGAGCCATCAAGTCCCACCTGGACAATTTCCTTTTGCAGTGAAAATGAGGGAAGAGTTGACTGCCATGGGCATAGATCATGTGAAGATCCCTCAGAAAACCACAGCCAGATTAAGACAGGAAGCTGTAAAGAAAGTAGAGATATGAATCAAAGCATCTAGAGTTTATTCACCACCAAACCCCAGAGCCTGGCAGGGCTCACACAAGCTATCACTTCTTAATTGCATTCAAAAGTGGATGGGTCAGAAGCAGGGAGCTATTCATCAGCCTTATTACCTGTGCTAGGCAGCTATTGTGTAATCCTCTCAGGGAGCCTCGGTGTTTTATATGAAATGTGGAAGATACAGAAAATACCTGCAGCTGGACTGCAATTCTGGCAATAAATGACTCAAGGGAAGAAAACTATCCCATTTCTTGCCTAGACTTAACAGGGAAATGGGAAGAAAGACACCAAATTATGTTTAGATTCGTGTGTAAATCAGAAACAACAACAAAAAAAGAATACACGGATGCCTGTTACCTTAAATTAACAAAGGTCCTTTATGCCTGAGAAGTTTTATGTATTTGGAAAGTCCAGATTAGACATCTCAGAGCAAATGAATAACAAAGAGGGAGATAGTAAAACATATCTCCAAAAGTGGATAAGGAGCAACAGGATTACCTGGTTTACAAGTGTTCATAAACCAGATTTTTGGTCTCCTGGGTTTCTGTAGCCATCATGTAACCATTCTGATTCAAGTAGGGCTCTAATTGGTTGACAATTTCCTTCTGGTCAGCTCCCTCCTACAAGCAGAGCAGAGAAGCTGTTCAAAAGCAGCCTGCAAGCACCAAGCTGGCAGAGGCTATCTGGAACAGATTCTTGTGGACATTCCTTCTCTCCCTTTGAGGAAGCTCCTTTATTTTCCCATAATTGTATCTGATGAAAGGAAATACGAAAGTAAATGGAGCAGAAGCCAATCTGAATCTTTGCTTGCAGCCTTGTTGTTTACTGACGCATAGGCTACCTGCCCTGAGACAAATATAATTATGGGGCAATTATCCAATGTTCCTTAGGCAAAAGAAAAAAGAATCAAGAGATATATTATGTCTACTGTTTAAGTTTAGAAAGACTGTGTAAACTCAGATAGTTATACTTGAAGCATTAAGGAAGAAGATGGACAATTACATGTGTTCCATTAAGAATTCAATTTATCATTTTGTCTTATACACCAGTACCTCTCAACATTTAATGGGCAAATGAATCACCTGGAGGTCTTTTTAAAATGCAGATTCTGATTAAGAAGGTGTGGGGTAGGGCTTGAAATTCGGCATTTCTGAAGAACCCCTAGATGATGATGCTGATGCTGATGCTGCTGATTCTCTGACCACACTTTGCGCACTAAGGTTCTAACTCAGGGTATCTGGCATAGAATTCCAAGTGTACAGATCCTGTTTACAAGGGGTTGGTGTTAAATGTGTTTTCCCTCTCAGCTAGGTCCTTTTGTTTCCCCAATTTCTATCATAAACAAGAAACATATACAAAAGTTGAAAGAATAATACCATGAACCTGATATCACCGACTAGAGTCAAGAACTTAACATTTTGCCATATTTCCTTTTCCTGCCCCCCCAGCCCCTTATATCTATATCCTCCAAACTACAGAAGGTACAGACATCATACTTCACCCCTGAATAGTTCATCATGCATCTCCGAAGAGTAAAAATAACTGCAATGCAATTATCACACTTAAGAAAGTAAACAATAATTCCATAATACTGACTAAAAGCTAGTCCATTTTCAAATGTCCACGATTGTCCCTAAAATGCCTTTTATAGCTACTTTTATTCAACCAAGGATCTAATCAAGGTTCTGGCATTGCCCTGGTTGCTATACAGTAGTCCCCCAACCTTTTTTTTTTTTACTTTTCCATGACACTGACTTTTTGAAAAGTTCAGACCATTTGTCTTTGGGAATGTCTCATATTCTGTATTTGTCTGATGGTTTCCTCATGGTGTAAATTTTCCCTTTAATTGAAAATTAGGCCTAGAAACTTGAATGGATTCAGGTTAAACATTTTTTGGCAATTATACCTCATAGATGTTGTATACTTCATACTGCATCACATCAAGAAGTTCACAAAGTCAGATCACCCCACTACTAGTGATGTTGACGTTTCTCATTTGGTTCCAGTAATAACCACCAGATCTCTCTATTCAGCAAGTAGTAATTAGTCTGTGAGGTGATACTTTGGCCATCTGTGAATACCCTACTTCCAAACAACATTCTGTCTAATGACATTTGCATGGATTGCTGATGCGCACCTGAATCAGTGAATTGTTATTTCATTGGGAATTTAAAAAGTGATTTTCTATCTTATCATTTTTTCTACATTTATTAGCTAGCATTTCTCTGTAATAAACAGCCTTTCTCTCGCTCGCTCTCTCTGCCTTGGGCGTGCTCTCTCTCTCTCTCTCTCTCTCCCCTCCCATTTCCAAATTCTTCCCTCTCCCCATCATGGAATCGCAAGTTTTTTCATTTAATTCATTGCAGTCAATTACAACCATTATTCTTTTTGATGCTCATGTTTTCCCAAATGTATCCATGCAGAGTCCCTTCAAGCTGACTCTTATGCTCCTTAGACATAACCGCATTAGTTTTTGAATGCTTCCTTACTTTCTGGCAGATGTCCCAGGTCCACCCTCTTCTTTTCCAGCCCCAGACCTGGAATTAGCCTTTTCCAAGGAGCCCTGGCTGTCTTTAATGAAGAGTGACATTTAGAACCAAGATCAAGGCACTAGGCATGCTCACTGCTACTCAGGTGTTATTATTTCCAGGCATGTCCACTTGGCATATCATTTTATACCCGGTGGATTGACAACCTTCACCAAGGTTGTGAAGATATCTCTTTTATATTACTGCAATGCTTTATCATTTTTCCTTTTATGTATTAGATCTTTACTTGGAATTGATTTCTGTGTTTGTCCCAAGGGAGGGGTCAAGTTTCACATTTCTGCCTATTGGGATATCAGTGTCCTCAAATTACCTATAAATGCAACGTCAATCAAAATATCAGCCTTTTTATGGAACTTGATGAGATGATTCTAAAATTTGGACAGAAGAATAAAGGACCAAGAATACTTAAGATATCCTGAGTAAGAACAGTGGGGGTGAATCTTTTCCCTCTAGAAATTAGGTCTTTTAATGAAGTTATAATAATGAAGACTGTGGGGCATTGGCACATGACAGAAAAAATAACCACTGGAATATAACAGGATCCGACCCAAATATGCACAGAAGATCAGTATATGACTGAGGACTCATGCCATATCAGTAGGGAAAGGAGAAAATATTCAACGAAGATATCTGAAAAAAATAGCAACCCATATGAAACTAGACGACTTTGGATCCCTTCATAACCTCATTGACAGAAATCAACTCCAGATGGATTAAATAAATAAATATCCAAAACAACACCTTAGTGGTTTAAATAAATAAATATCCAAAACAACACCTTAGTCTCTTAGTAGCAGACATAAGTGAATAATATTTAGACCTTGGGTTAGGAAATTATTTTTCAAACAAAACATAATACACAAAAAACACTGATCATAAATTTGATTAAAATAAAATTAAGAATTTTGTTCATCAAAGGCACTTTAAAGAGAGTAAACACACAAATACACCTGTTGCCGTCGAGCTGATTCCAACTCATAGTGACCCTACAGAACAGAGCAGAACCGCCCATAGGGTTTCCAAGGAGTGGCTGGTAGATTCAAACTGCTGACATTCTGATTAGCAGCCAAGCCCTTAACCACTGTGCCAGCAGGGCCACAAAGAGAGTAAACAGACTAGTTAAAAAGAGAGAGATGATATCCACAATACACACAACTTCAAAAAAAAAAAAATTGCCATCAAATTGACTCCAACTCATGGCAACCCCCTGTATGTCAGAATAGAACTATGCTCCATGGGGCTTTCAGTGACTGATTTTTTGGAAGTAGACAGCCAGGCCTTTTTTCCCAGGCATGTCTGGGTGTACTCAAACCTCTAACTTTTTGGTTAGCAGCTGACACCTTAACCATTTGCACCAACCAGGGGCTCCATACACAACTTACAAAGGATTGTTAGCCTCATGTATAAATAAAGAACTCCTACAAGCGTATAAGGAAAGCACATATGCCTAACAGAAAAAGGAGCAATTCACAGAAAAGGAAACACATACATGCAATAAACATATGAAGAAGGGTTCAATAATGTTATTGATCAGAGAAATGCAAACCAAGACCATAATGGCATACAATTTTATACCCATTTGATTGGCAAAAATTAGAAAGTCAAACAATATCAAATTTGAAAAAATATATGAAGAGGGTATGATGGTAGCATGAATTGGTCGACTCTGAAAAAGTCTGGCATTCTCTCTGAAAATTAAACATTCACATTCCTGTGACTCAGCAATTCCACTCTGAGGAATATATATCCCAAAGAAACTCTTACAAGAGAAATACAATAAATGTTCATAGCAGTATTATTCACAAGAGCAAAATCTTGAAAACAAGACATATCTCCATCAGCAGAAGGTAGATGAATAAACATAATAGAGTCATACAATGGAATATTACGCACATTTAAAATAACTGAACTTCAGTAACATGCAGTAAAATGGATGAAATACTAGCAATAAAATATTAAGTGAAAAAAAATAAGTTCCCAAAAATTACATACAACATGATGTACCTCTTATAAAGTGTAAAACTACTAAAATAAAGGTATAGAATTTTAGGTGTACACAGAGGATGAAAACAGTTAAGCACTCGACTACTGGCTGTAAGGTTGGTGGTTCGAACCTACCCAGAGGCACCTCAGAAGACAGGCTTGTGATCTGCTTCCAAAAGGTCACAGCTTTGAAAAGCCTATTGAGCAGTTCTACTCTGCACACATGGGGTCGCCATAAGTCAGAATCAACTCGATGGCAACTAACCACGATAACAACATAGAGATGCAATAAAACTATAAAAAAGAAAAGAAAGACCTGGAACTCAGGATGAAGTGCAGAGAGGAAGAATAGGCTAGAAAAGCTATACGGTTAGAGGGAGATATTGTCAAGGTTCTAGCTTTTGTTTTAGATGGTACTTTTACAAGTGCTTTTTATATTAAATAAGTAAACAAACAAATGTGAGATAATGGTGGGTCATGAACCAAAGAATCATCAATCAATCTCTGTGCACCTGGTATCTAAAGAAAACAAATAAACAGAAAAGAAATCAAACCGTCGATTCATGAAGGCTAATAAAATAACAAAAATCCAAAGAAAAAAGAAGAGAAATTAATACAGATAAAAATGACATTAATGAGATGAAATAATAACAAAATGAAAACAGCGAAAATGATCAATGGAAAAGAAAAGCTTGTTCTTTGAAAAGATCAACAACAAAAACAATCCTTTGGAGAATATGATCAAGCATAAAACAAAGAGGGTCAACAGTGTGCCACGATATGTAGTAAATATTCAGTAAACCAGAATTTTTCTTACAGAAATGGTACTCAAACTTATTGGTCTGCAGATCATATAGTAGAACAAGTAAAAAATGAAAAGATATTTTTCCGGAGTCAGTAAGCGTCATTTTAGCTGCATTGCTTAATGTCTGTTTTTAAGTGATTCCAAAACACTTTGCATACCTTTATGTGTATATCATTTTTTATGCCTTGGTTTTTAAATCAGCCTTTATGCTCCCATGGTAACCTGAGAGACCAACTACCTGTGCCAATTCTGAGTCCCCAAGCATTTGGTTTGCATTCAGAAGCAATGAGGGTGAGAAGTTTGGGGAGTCATCTGAGGAGTTCCAAGTATTCCCTGTTACTACTTTTCCTTTTTCTTGTTTAGAATGCAAACGAGAAGTTAAAACCTTAATTGTTTTTACCTCTGCCCATTAAAATATGCTATTAAAAAATCACTGTAATGAATAGATATTAATATCTGGTGATGGCTGCACTGACCTCCCGTCTAACAGGCTCCATTTATGTCTTGTTTGATGAAAGTTCTTCGCATTTACAAAGCAAAAGGGCAAACTGATTTATGAACGAGACTTATTGTCAAAGCGGCAGATTTGTATAATGAGAAATATATTAAATCTAATGAAGCGAGAGTGTGCCTACCAAGGCAGCAAGTCTGCGTTGTGATTGAGTGATTCAATATCCCTCAATGGATTAATTTAGACAATGCATCAGGGTATGTAGCCACCGCCAGACCCCTTTGCTCTAATGACAAATGCTAAGCAATGCTGCATATTTGTGCATATGTATTGGGTTTTTAAGGTGTGATGATAAAGTAAGGTGTCACCCTCAGACCTCTACATTAACAAGATGAATCCCAAAGATGCATATGTCCTACTGATAGAGACCCAGGAAGATCTATCAACAATGTCATCTTTTAATATCTACTTAGAGTAAAGCATTTACTATGAAACACACAGTTTTGCCCTTTCAGCCAAACCCAGCTTACCGTATCTGACAAAAACTAAATGCAATCCAAGTTAATTTCCACTCTGTTCCTCAGTGGGGCCAAAGTCAGATGCGGAACAATCAATCATGGGTCCTGGTTTTCAAATAGGAGAACATTAGCTATTATTTAATTGTCTACATTTACAAACCCTATACAACAAGCAGTGCCATTTACAGGATTTGAAAGCAACAGTGAACCTGTCAGGGCTCAGCAGTCACCTTTCTAGAATTTGGAACAAGTCCAGTTTCCAGTTGTTTCCCATCAGCCTGACTGCAAAAGCAAAATCCAGTAACCTTCCGTTAGAGAAAGCAGAGAGGGAGTTGAATTCCGCATTAAAAACAGCATGATCCCAACACAATGCTCTTGGGATACACAACTATGCTGAACCCAAGGCATATAAAGGAAACAGCTGTCATAAGCCCTCAGTGCCACTTGAAAAAAAAAATTCAGCATTCTAAGAGTCTGCAGGTAATAGATTCAAAAATTCTAACACTGTTTTCCATCCCTTTATTTTCCTCTACAGGGTTCAACTAAGACAAAAGTATCTTGTAAGTACCAGCACCAAGATTAAGAAACTAAAAGAAAATGGCCATTTCTTTGGTGTCCAGCAGCCTTGATAAGAAACAGAATTTTCACTGCCTTGGACATCCATTCTGAAGACTCAGATACAAAGAGAAATATAACAATTCTAGATTCCTCCCTTTATAATAACCAGGAGGAAGAGGAAAAGTTGACTTCTACATGAGGCACGAAGTAGGGGGGGGAAAAAGCTATTACCAGAACCAAACAAACAAACAAAAAAAACATGGTTAAGAGGTTTCAGCTTTCTCCTTTGGATTCTCTTTTGGATTCCCCCTAATATGCATGCAAAAGCTGGACAATGAATAAGGAAGACCAAAGAAAAATTGATGGCTTTGAATTATGGTGTTGGCGATGAATGTTGAATATACACCATGGACGGCCAGAAGAACAAACAGGTCTGTCTAGGAAGAAGTACAGCCAGAATGCTCCTTAGGAGTGAGGATGGCAAGACTTCGTCTCACATACTTTGGACACATTATCAGGAAGGGTCAGTCCCTGGAGAAGGACATCATGCCTGGTAAAGTAGAGGGTCAGCTTAAAAGAGGAAGACCCTCAAGAAGATGGACTGCAACAATGGGCTCAAACACAGCAACGATTACAAGGATGACGTAAGACTGGGTATTGTTTCGTTCTGTCGTACATAGGGTCGCTATGGGTTAGAACGGACTCAACAGCACCGAACAACAAACACTGTTGGATTCCTGTAAGCCTAATGAGATCTTCTGTATTGTTGGATGTAGAGGGAAAAGACCTTAGATCTGCGGTCCAGCAAGCTGAGGTTGCACCCTGTTTTGCTGTATACTATCTATGTGAACCTCATTACACAACTTGTGCTCTCTATTCCTTAATTTCGTCATCTCTGAAATAGTTATACTAATCTAATAAAATAAAAAATACCGTTGTATTTATTATCTATTCCTCATTGAGCTTTAAGAAAGGTGGCTCCTTGTACTAAACGAGCCTTTTTTGATGAGGAATGTGTTAGGGGAGGGCATGCAAATGAGGAAACAGAAGCAGGAAAGGAGATAAATTGTTCTGCATAAGCAAGTTGTAATAGATGGAGAGGCCTTGGTGAAGACCTTGCAAAGCACACACTGAATCTGCAGTGGCTGAGTGTCAAGTCCGGTGTGGATGGAGAGGGTCTTCACAAAGAGACAGCTGATAAAGGACTACACCACAAATACCACCACATAGGGTTATACATAAAAGGTTTTCAGCAGTGGTTAAGAGCTCGGCTACTAACCAAAAGGTCAGCAGTTCAAATCCACCAGACACTCCTTGAGGGTCACTATGAATCTAAACCAACTTGACAGCACTAAGTTTGCTTTTGGTTGCTTGTTCTGATTTGTTTTGTTTTAGTCTATGAGACCCTCTGGCATGATTCTCAGGTACCTCAGGAAACAGCAAATTCACTCCTAAATATTTCTGGAAAAAAAAGTCCAGATGATGGAGGCACAAAAATGACAATGCAGGTAGCTTAGTCCCAGGGGCTCAGTAAGTCCTAAGAACACCTACTATTTATACAGCACTTACTATGTACCAAACACCATTCTATGCGCTTTACACATACTCACTCATTTAATCTTCACTACAAACTTAAGAGATAAGCACTGATACTATCCCCATTTTACAGGTGGAGAAACTGAGGCGTGTGGAGATTAGATAACTTATCCAAAGACATACAAATAATATTTGGTGGAATGGGATTCAAATCAAAACAGTTTGGCACCTGAGTCTGTGCTCTTATATACTATACTGCTTCTCTATATCTGGAAACCTTAGTGGTGTAGTGGTTAAATGCTATGACTGCTAACCAAAAGCTCAGCAGTTTGAATCCACCAGGTGCTCCTTGGAAACTCTATGGGGCAGTTCTACCCTGTCCTATAGGGTAGCTATGAGTTGGAATTGACTCACCAGCAACAGGTTTGGTTTTTGCTTTTGGTTTTTTTTTTTTGGTATCTGTATCTATATTAATATAGATAGAGAGAAAGATGGGTGAAAGTACACGTTCAAACCGATATACATATATACACATAGATAGGAATAAAGTTTAAATACGGAGATACAGACACAGAAATAAATACAGATACAAAAATAGCTATGGATATGGATACAGCTATATACACATGGATCTTAAAGGAAAAAAAACACGTCAGCAAAAAAGAACTGGAGAAAAAGGATGCTGAGAAATGCCAAAAATTAAATTTGCTTCTTTATTCAAGAAGCTTGGATTTATATTTGGGATTTTTTTATTCTGTTTGCTTTCATTTTTGCATAGATAAACACAAAATAGGATTTTTCAGGATACAAAGCCTAATAAAATCTGGTTAATTCTGGAAGTGGTGGAAATTGAAGATAAGAGAGGATTAGGAAAATTTCTGCTTCTGACCATGATGGAGTAACTGTTAAGACACTTACTCTCTTGCTGTAAATAACTAGAATACTCGGCAAAATATACAAAACAAGAGTTTCAGGCATTGGGCAACAGGGAGCCCAGAATGGTGAACCCTGAGAGAAGGAAAACAAGAAGGTCAGCTGCACAATCGCCTGAGCTTTGTCTCAAGAGGCACTGTCCCGGCTGTAGTTTAGGCAGGAACACACACAGGGCACAGCAGTCTCCTGGAGTTGAGAGAAGAGAGACTGGAGTTCAGCGTGGCTGAGGCAGCTGGAATTTCTGGAACACAATGCTGACAAGGAGGGATCTGTGCAGAGAAAGATCCAGAAAACTGCCTAGAGTTCCCCCAAAGCCTGCTGCTGAATACCAAGCTGTGCATGTGTAGGGTGAACCCGATGAGGCAGGGAAAAGAACTACCATTCAAGTTTCCACCAGTCAAAGTGAAAAAGTCTCCTTGCACCTGGGACATTCAGTTGAGATCTCAAAAGGGTCACGCCTTCTAATAGCGTTAAACTACTCATAAACACCACATGTCAATCCCTAACAAAGCTTACAAACAAGCATAAAAAGTATCAAGCTGATCTGCAAAAAACCTGCCTGCCTGCTCAAACAAACTTCAGTTACCTAAAACCCATTGCTGTGGAGTTGAAAAGCAAGATAAAAATACTCAGACGATCAACATCAAAATCTGTCATCCCATAAAAAACACTATACATGCAAAGAAGCAGAAAAAAATGACCCACAACCAGAAGAAAACTGAATCAATAATTAACAGGCCCAGAAACAACAATGATAGTGGAATTAGCAAGTGGAGACCTTAAAAGTTATTATTAAAATGATCAAGAATGGTGAAAAAAACATAAAGACAAAAAAAGATATTTTTAAAATGGAAGATCTAGAGCTGAAAAATATAAGGTTTGAAATGAAAAAATTTCACTTGAGTAACATTTGCAGCAGAGTGTTTGTTACGTTGTTAGGTGCCATGAAGTCGATACAACAAAAGGAAATACTGCGGGGTCCTGAGCCATGTGGAAAAGAAAGAATCAGTAAACCTAAGTCTATAACAATAAAAACTATCTAAATTGAATGACAGAAGAGACAGCAAAAGTAACAGATCATCAGTGATTTATGGGACAATATCAAATGTCTATCATATATTATAATGTCCCAGAAGGAGAGGAGAGAGAGGAAGAATAGGGCAAAAACATATTTGAAGAAAAGATCCATTAAGTCTCCCAAATTTGAGGAAAACTATTTGATGAAAACTTTCCAGTAAGTTCAACAAACCCCAAGCAAAATAAACATAAAGAAACCCATATCAAAGCACATTAAAATCAAGTGACTAAAAACCATAAAAAAGAGAAAAATCTTAAAATCAGAGGAAAAAAATTGAGAACTAAAATAAAAATTACCACCGAGTACTTGTCAGGAAAAAAAAAAATGCAAGTCAAAAGAAAATGGAGTGATATTGTTAAAGTACTGAAAGAAAAAAAAAAGTCAACCTTGTATACCACTATATCCAATGAAAATACACTTCCAAGAAAAGATTTAAGATTCTTCAGACAACCAAGAGCTGAGAAGAGTTGCTATTTGCAAACCTGCACTGTAAGAAATGTGAGAAAATTTTTATGACTGAAGAAAAATAATACTGTTCGGGAACCCTAGAGGCAGAAAACACCTAATTAATTAGTACTCTGCCAGTTATCAGGCCACTCGTAGTCACGTCCCCAACAGGTCACTCACCTCCTCTAAGTTGTTCTGCAGACTCTCTGGAGAATCCCTGACGGATCCAGATCCAACCAGCTCAGAGTGGTCAGACATGCGTAGAACAGACAAAGATGATGGACAGACGACCCCGGGCCGCCACGCATGCTCAATAACACAAGAGAACTCACGCCAAGGAACGAAAAGATTCATGTCAAAGAACCAAAATCACCAGACATACGTCATCTGCAGTAGCCGAGCCCATTTCAAACGCTTGCTTCCGTGCCAAGTCTTAGCCACGTCCCTTAATAAATAATCAATAGAAACTATGAATATGTAGAACTTCCTGATCCCGCCCACCTGCCTTCCTCCACCCCTATATGAATATGTATAATTCCCCAAACCTATAAAATGTAAATGCTCCCTTGAATTGAGGAACTCGATCTGAGGTCGATACCTCTGAATTCCCACTTGCTAGCCCGCAAAATAAACGCTTTCTTCCTCTCGAAATTAGCATCTGAGAGATTGGCTCCTTGCACGCTGGGCACGGACCCATTGGTCCAGTTTCAATACCAAATGCAAACTTGGATTTACACAAGGAAATGAAGAACAGTGAAATGGTAAATATGCGAGTAAATATAAAAAGATTTTTTCTTATTTTTAAATCTCTTTAAAATATAATTTAAAAGCAAAAATTATAATAATGTGTTGGAGATTTACAACATATGGAAGAAGAATGTTTGACAACAATAGCAAAAAGGCCAAGGCGGTAGAAATGGAAGTATACTATTGTAAAATTCGTATACTATGCATAAATCACTTGAAAGGTAGATGACAGTAAGGTAAAGATGCATACGATAAACTCTAAAGCAACCACTAACATAATAAATCAAAGCAGTATAGATAATAAGACAATGTTAGAGTTAAAAATAATACTAAAAAATAATCAAATCAAAACAGACAAGAAAAAGAGGAATAGAGTGAAAAATAAAAAATAGCCAGATGTCAGTCATAAACCCAACCATATTGATAATTAAATGTAAAGGCTTAAAACACTAAAATACAGAGGTTGTCAGAATATATTAAAAAAGCAAGACCCAACTATATATACAAGAAACACAATTTAAATAAAAGACACATAGGTTAAAAGGAAAAGGATGAAAATATATATACAATTATACAATGCAAACACAAATAATAAAAAAGCTGGAATTGATATATTCATATAAGACAAATTGGGCATCAAGAGAAGGAATATTATCAAGGATACAGACGGACATGTCATAATGATTGAAGGTCAATTATCAAGAAGATATAGCATCTTAAATGGGTATGTATACAAGAGAGTTGCAAAATACATGAAACAAAGACTAACAGAACTGAAATAAGAAATAGAAAAATCACGATTACACTTGGAGAGTTCAGCACTTCTCTCTAATTGATTAAGCATGTAGACAGAAAATCAGCAAGGATATAAAAAACTTGAACGGCTATGGTGTTGAACAACTTGACTTAACTGACATTTGTGGGACATACTACCCAAAAAGGGCATATTCTGACCCATTTAAAAAAAAAAAAACTTTCAAAAAATATAAAAGAATTGAAATCATACAAAGTATGTTCTCTGAGCACAATGATATTAAACTAAAAATCTTTAACAGAAAGATAATGTGGAAAACACCCTCCACCCCCAAAACTGAAATTAAACAACGACCTTTAAATAACCATGGGTCATAGAAGAAATCACAGCAGAAATTAGAAAATATTTTCACCAAATGACAATGAAAACCAACATGCAAAATTTGTGAGATGTTTTGATAGATGATAAGAGACTGGGTGGCCCAAGCAATTGGCAATCAGATGCTAATCTAAAAGTTGGTGATTCAAAGCCAGCCACTAGCTCCACACAAGAAAGGGTATGGCACTGTTTCTGTAAATATTGCAGCCAAGAAAACCTTATGGAGTAGTTCTACTCTGTAACACATGGGGTCATCATGAGTTGGAATTAACTTAATGGCAATGGGATTTGCTGTTGCTGTTGTCGTTATCGTTGTTTGATAGAGGCAAAAAGAGCATTTAAAAACATTCAAACCATTCATGTCTGTTCGAGAAATGTGCTGAAACAACTAGATGCCTGTATAAAAAAATAAATTAACTTCAGCCATTACTTTACACCATACACAAAAATTAACTCAACATATGTCATAGAAACAGACGTAAGAGCTAAACCTCTAAAACTTTTAGGAGAATATTTGTGACATTAGGTTAGGCAAAGATTTTTGTAAACAGGACACTAAAGCAGGAATGATAAAAGAAAAAAAAAGATAAAATGGACTTTATCAAAATGAAAAACTTTTGCTCTTCAAAAGACACAGCTAATAAAACAAAAAGGCAGTAACAGGCTGGGAGGAATATATTCAAAATATGTATCTGAGAAAGGGCTTATATCAAGAATATGTAAGGAAACTACTACCTTTGTAACTCAATAATAGTAAGAGAAACAATCCATTTTTAAGAAGGAACAAATTATTTGAACAGATCCTTCGTAGAAATATATGAGTAGTTATTGTGAAAATTAAAAATGATCAGATACCATTAAATACACACTGAGAATGGCTAAAAATTAAAAAGACTGACACACCAAATTTTGGCAAAGATGTGAAGCAACTGAAACTGTGACCCTTTGCAGATGGGACTATTTAGAAAAGTTGTATAAAGTTAAATATACACTCTTAAGTGTTTACCCAGTAAAAATTAAAATACATGTTCATACAAAAACTTGTATGTAAATATTTATAAAAGTATTATTTATAATAGAGGAAAGCTGGAAAAAACCTAAGTGTTCATCAACTAGTGAATGAGTAAACCAAATGCTGTATATCGATATTGTGAAACGCTATGCAGCAAAAGAAAAGAATGAATAAATTGTTGATAAACACAACATGGATGAATCTCAAAAATATAAATAAAAGAAGTATTTACAAAAGGCTGTGTATTGTATGGGGTCCTGGTGGCATAGTGGTTAAGAGTTTGACTGCTAACCAAAGTGTTGGAATCCACCAGCTGCTCCTTGGAAACCCTACTGGGGCAGTTCTACTCTGTCCTATAGGATTGCTATAAGTGGGAATCAACTTGACTGCAACAAGTTTGTTTGGTTTTTTTCTTTTTTTTTTTTTTAATGTATGATTCCACATATATGAAATCCTGGAAAAGGCAAAATTATAGTGACAGAAAACAGATCAGGGCTAGGAATTGGAGAAAGGATTTGACTACAAAAAGACATGAAGGATCTTTAGGAGAGGTGCAGACATTCTATAACTTGATCATGGTGGTGGTTACTCAGTTGACTACGATTCCCAAAACTCATTAGAGTGTACACTAAAAATAGGTAAATGTTGGTTTGTATAAGTTATGCCTCAATAAAACCAGGTGAGTGGAGCAAGAAATAACAAAGTGTTAACAGAAAATTTTGAGATGTAGTTACAGCCGTACTTCGAGGCAAAATTTATAGCTTTAAATGTCATAATAGAAAACAAAAAAAGTTTAAAATCAATTGTTATGGATTGAATTGTGTCCCCCAAAAATGTGTATCAACTTGACAAGGCCATGATTCACAGTATTGTGTGACTGTCCACATTTTGTCACCTGATGTGATTTTCCTATGTGTTGTAAATTCTACCTCTATGATAGTAATGAGGTGGGATTAGCGGCAGTTATGATAATGAGGCAGGACTCAATCAACAAGATCAGGTTGTGTCTTAAATCAATCTCTTTTGAGATATAAGAGAGAAGTGAGCAGAGAGACATGGAAATTCATAAGACCAAGAAAGTAGAGCCAGGAGTGCGCATCCTTTGGACCTGGGGTCCCTGCTCTGAGAAGCTCCTGCAGCAGGGGAAGATTGATGACAAGGACCTTGCTCCAGAGTCACTAGAGAGAGAAAGCCTTCTCCTGGAGCTGCCACCCTGAATTCAGACTTCTAGCTTCCTAGACTGTGAGAGAATAAATTTCTGTTTGTTAAAGCCATCCACTTGTGGTATTCCTGTTTTAGCAGCACGAGATAACTAAAACATCAACTATTTAACCATTAGTCTACCTTAGGAAACTAGAAAAAAAGAAAAGCAAATTAAATGCAAACTTATAAAAAGAAGGAAATAATAAAGATAAAAGTGAAAATGAATAAAATAGAAAACAAGAAAATTAGAGAAAATCAATTTAAAAAAGCCCAAAAACTAATTTTTTAAAGGTCAATGAAATTGATCAACCTGTAGCAAGTTTCATCAAAGAAAAAAAAGTGGACTCATATTGCCAATAACTTGTATGAATTGTAATTGTACTAATAATTTCTATGAAAGATAGGACATCACTACAGCTCCTACAGACATAATAATATGATAAGAGAATATTTTGAACAACTGTATGCCAATAAGTTTTACAATGTATGTAAAGTTTACATATCCCTTGAGAGACACTAATTACCAAAATAAAATAAAAAAGGAATAGAAATTTTACTTATATCTGTATTTATTTTACAAATTTAATCAAAATAAAATCCTTTCTACAAAAAAGATTTGAGGATTACAGCTTCACTGGTGATTTTTATCACACATTTAAGAAGAAATAATACTAATTCCACACAAAGTCCTTTAGAAAATAAAGGAAGTGGGAATAGTTCACAATTTATTTTATAAGACCAGCATTATTTTGACACAAAAGCTACACCAATTCTATTACAAGGAAACTATAAACTGATACCTTCATGAACACTGACATAAAATTCCTTAACAAAATATTAGTAAATGGAATCCAGCAATACATTAAAAGTATACTAAATTACAATCAAATAGGGTTTACTCTAGGACCACAAGTGTAATTTACTATTCAAAGATAAAGAGACAAATAACTCAATAATAAAATGAGCAAAATAGTTAAACAGACACTACACAAAAGGAGATAATCCCACAGCCATTAAGCACATGAAAAGATTCTTGACACCATTTGTCATCAGGAAAAATATAAATTAAAACCACAATAAAATATCTCCTGTAATGGCTAAAATTAAAAAGACAATACTAAATTTTGACAAAGATATAAAATAATTGGAATTATTGTGCATTGCAGGTAGGAAAGTAAAATGGTACTACTACTTTGGAGAACAGTTTGGCAGTTTCTCATAAAGGTAAACATATACACACAATAAAACCAAGTAATTACACTCCTAGGTATTTACCATAAAGAAATGAAAACATATGACCACACAGAAGTTTGTGTACAATGTTCATATAAATGTTATTTATAATAGCCAAAAATTGAAAACAACCCAAATGTTCATCAACAAATTGTGTTATACCCATACAATGGAATAGTAAAAATTAAAAAAATAACCACTGATACATGCAACAACATGGATAAATTTCAAAAACACTCTGCTGAGCAAAAGAATCCAGCACAAAGTTTATATACTGTACAAAATTCTGGAACAGGCTAACCTAATTTATAGTGACGAAAATGATCATGTTGCCCAGGATCAGGAGTAGGGTGAGGACTGACTGCTGCAGTGGGGCCCTGGAGAACGTTTGGGAGGTGATGGAAATGTTCTTTACTCATTTGGGCGGTGGTTACATGAATGTATATATTTTTCAAAATTCAGTGAACTTAAAATGGGTTTTTTATTGTATGAAAGTCGATATTTTTAGCTGCTAACCAAAAGGTCAGAGGTTCAAACTCACCCAGTGGATCCACTGGAGAAAAGACCTGGTGATCTGCTCCCATGAAAATTAAACTGCTTGCTGTTGAGTCGACTCTGACTCATAGTGACTCCGTAGGACACAGTAGAACCACCCCATAGGGTTTCCAAGACTGTAATCTTTACTGAAGCAGACTGCCACAGCTTTCTTCATTGGAGTGGCTGGTGCATTTGAACCGCCAATCTTTCTGTTAGCAGCCGATTGCTTAACTATCGTACCACCAGGGTTCCTGCTGCCCATCAAGATTACAGTCTAGTAAACTCTATGGGGCAGTTCTACTCCATCCAACAGGATCTCTCGCTATGAGTCAAAAGAGGACCCCTGGTGGCTCAGTGGTTAAATGCTCAGCTGCTAACCAAAAGGTCGGTGGTTCAAATGCACCAGCCTCTATGCTGGAGAAAGATGTGGCAGTCTGCTTCCTTAAAGATTGTTGTTGCCATGAAGTTGGTTCTGACCCTATGTACAACCCTATGTACAACAAAACAAAACACTGCCCAGTCCTGCACAATCATTGTCATATTTGAGCCCATTGTTGCAGCCACAGGGTCAATCCATCACACTGAGGGTCTTCCTTAAAGATTACAGCCTTAGAAACCCTGTAGGGCAGTTCCACTCTGTCCTATAGGGTCACTATGAGTCTAAATCAACTCGATGGCAGTGGGTTTATGAGTGAAAACCGATTCCACGGCACACAACAACAACAACAAAAGATCCTTAACCTCCTCATTTTTCAGAGGAGGAAGCTGAAGACTAGGAAGATTGGATGGATGGCTTTACCCAATGTCAAATTGCCCCTTTAAGCACAGCTGAGAGTGGTACTCAAAATCTTAAATAGAACACAGTGCTTTTTACAACCTGGCATGGACCAAGAGAAAAAGAATAATATGTACCAACTATCCTGAAAAGTAAATTTATTTAAGGGTGAATTCTCAAGGAGGTACCAAACTTTTGAAAAAGCCTTGGTGTAGGGACAGAGAGGTTGTCAGGCCAGTTTGTGCCAGTTTGGCACAAATTGCCTTTAGCAATTAATTCCCTATATTTCCTCTTCCTCCCTGAATCCCATGAGGTCCCTATTTAAGGTGTTCTTTCTATGGAGATAGGATCCTTAGACTTCATGCTCAAAGTTATTTATGATGAAATTCTTTTCAAAACAAGCCTTTTGACATGCTAAAATATATAGCAGTAAACTACAATGATGCTTTCAACTTACTCTCAGATGTTCAGCAAAAATAAATAATACACATACATCTACACTTATAGCTATCCATATATACATATGTGCACAGAGAGAGAGAGCAAACAAATATGGCAAAATGATAATATTGGAAATGGCCAGGATCAAGGCAGCAAGAGAACCAGCAGACGGGAATTTATAAATTAGAGACCTAAGCTCCTTGAAGAAAAAGGAGGAGAAAATAAAAGAGTGGGAGGGAAAGATGAAGGAGGAGGAGGAGGAGGAAAAAGGGAGAGAAGGAGGTGGAGAGGAGGCCAGGAAGAAAAACAGAGAGGGAAGGAGGGATAAAGGCATTCTCTTTGCTGAACTGAAAAGTCCTCATTCCTCTGACAAGCATCTGCATTGTGGACACAATTCTTGCTGTAAAGAGTAGCCGCAGACAGCATGAGATTAGATAAAATCATTCCTTTTTCTAGGGGAGACTGGCCTGTCAGTGTCCAAATTGCAGAATCACTGAGGGCCATTTCTATGCTCTTATTGGAGGCATCTATAGAAAAGTATAGGGAGGCCTGGTGGCCCAGTGGTTAAGCGCTCATCTGCTAACCAAAAGGTCAGTGGTTGGAACCTACCAGCCACTATGCAGGAGAAAGAAGTGGCAGCCTGCTTCCTTGAAGATTACAGCCTTGGAAACCCTACGAGGCAGTTCTACTCTGTCCTGTAGGGTCGCTGTAAGTCAGAATTGACTGGACGGCAAAGGGTTATAGAAAAGCATTGGTGGTTCCCAAGTAGATTTAGAAAATGCTCAGTTCCCTGACTTGGATAAGCGTACTTTCTATGATCTCTTCCATGTTGGTAAGCCCCCAGTGCTACCTGTGAGAGCCAAGATCTTCCACCTCACCAGCTGAGGTCCACCAGCCTCTCAAAGGAGCTTTTTACAGCCAAGCTACTGAGAAGGACCAGCCCTGCCAATCACCACCCTCCTGCCTCTGCACCGCCTTCTTACTGTCCCCTAACCTCTGCGCCAGCCCCATTTCGGCCCCCTTACTGGGAAACAAAAGAAAATGCTCCTTAAACAATACGGCTGTCAGGGAGAGTCTGGAAAACAAAGGCTGGAGGAGCCAAACATTGATAAACTTAATTAAATTTCTAATGAAAACAGAGGCAGCCTGTAGTGATTACTCTCTGTAACTGAGACTAATATTCCAATTAGGCTAATTCATCCCCTGATGCTCTAAACATAGTTATAGGCTTAATCCATATTTCTTCCCTCTTGTCAACAGTAGATTTCCATCATCTCGGAATCTCGGGTTTCGGTATGAGAAGCTACTCTGGTTGACTCTGAGTGATTTATGTATGGCTGAGCTCTGCCTCCTGCCTTCCTTACAGCAGGGTAGGCTTTGTCCCCGCTTCCTTCACTGAGATACCGGAATTTTTCTGCATCTCTCAAAAGCCCCATTTCAGATACCCGTAACTTTGTCTTCCCTCTCACTGCTGGGTTAACCCTCTCCCAAAAGTTTAAGAAATAAAATACAAGGAACAGAGAAAGGAATTCTTTCTTTCTACTGCCCTAAAATGGAGACAAGCTGCTATAAACCATGGTTGACTTTTAACACAATAAAGCCAAGTGTTCCCAACAAAAGCACCTGTGTCCCTATTGGGTACACAAAGCACAGGTTACGCCACTGGCAGCCACAGAACACAGCGAGCTAGGTGGGAGGGGTAGGCATGGAGCTAGAAGGACCTGAGTTTGCATCCCAGCTCCTCCACTTACTAACGGGGAAGTGATTCAATATTTCCCAGCCTCTGCTTCCCCGTGTGTAAAACGAGTATGCTAAGAATTTTCTCAGGTTCTGTTATATGGGTTAAATGAGATAAAATAGCTGCTTTGGGTTGCCTATTGCTTTATGTCTGGAACAGTGAAAAGCACCTTACATATATTATTTAGTTTAGTCCTCACAAAATCCTTTTAAGGAGAAGAAAGCACAATTTATAGAAAGAAAATACCTTGCCCAAGTTCACAGATAAAGCCAAGGTAAGAATTCCAGTCTGTCTGTTTCGGGGTCTGCTCTTCCCTCAACCAATACTTTGCTGTTGTTACTGTTGTTAGGTGCTGTCGAATCAGTTCTGACTCATAGCTACCCTATTTACAACAGAACGAAACACTGCCCAGTCCTGTGCCATCCTCACAATCATTGCCATGTTTGAGCCCATTGTGTCAGTCCATCTCACTGAGGGTCTTCCTCTTTTTTGCTGACCCATTACTTTACCAAGCATGATGTCCTTCTCCAAGGACTGGTCCCTCCTGATAACATGTCCAAAGTACGTGAGACGAAGTCTCGCCATCCTCACTTTCAAGGAGAATTCTGGCTGTACTTCAACCAAGACAGACTTGTTGGTTCTTCTGGCAGTCCATAGTATATTCAACGTTCTTCGCCAACACCACAATTCAAATACATCAGTTCTTCTTCAGTCTTCCTTATTCATTGTCCAGTTTTCGCATGCAAGCATCTGAGGCAATTGAAAATATCATGGCTTACTGATATGTTCAATTATAGGAGGGCCAAACCACCAACAATTTTTAAGAGCAATTCCATTACCTTCAATTAAATACATTTAGTTGAACTAATCATTGAAAAAAAATTGTCCAACAGGAATCTTACCTGCTATGCTTTAGTGAACACATAAAAATCATTTGCAATGAGCATGTTGTTTATATGTCAATGGTATTACTTAGTGCTTGATAATAGTTTGTTTTCTTAATTAGATTAAACAGGCTTCCTGCAATCTTCCTCACTTTAATGATTTACTTAATGAACCTTTTTTTCATAGATAGTACAAATGTAAATTTCTGCTTGGCCTGTGAACAAATTATCTTAAATTCTGAATCAGTGGGGCCTTAATTAATGAGCCTTTACTCTATATCACTAGCAAGGTACAAAGATTTATTATGTTAAAAAAGTCATAATGAGAACGATTCTCCACATGTGGCTAAGGAAGATGGCCTTCTTTGGGTTACTGAAAGAGGAATTGCTTTCCTCCAACTTGCACTGAATGTATCGGAGGTGGCTGTAGCATTGTCACATGAGGGCTCAGTAGAGGCAAAATGAGGAGATTGGAATTGAGAGAAACAAGCAATAAGCAAGACCCTAAAAGGTGAAAGACAGAGTAAGTACCCAGAGCTAAAACCTGGCAAGTGCTTTGTCTGGGTAAGGGGGTGAGGCAGAGGATCAGTACTTGTGGCCCCAGTGTTTAGCTCTAAAGTTAAAGCAAAAGTGTGGTAGGTCGCATAAGCAGACTGGAGCGGAAGCTCAGTAGCGAGGCAAGAAAGAATGTCTCTGAAATTTTAATTGGAGATAACTGAAATGGTTTCACTAAGGCCATAGAAAGGCAGTTGAAGCATGAAGGTAGCAGTGTCCCTATGCCTCCTAGGGAGCCCTTGTTGCTGCTCCAACAGGGGCCAGCCTGGGGCTTCTCTGCCTCCAAACTATGAGCTCCACTCTAGCAGAAGCACCTACTGGGGAACCTTGAAGGCACGTGGTGCAGACCCACAGAACCCAGGAGCCCAAAACCTCAGCCACCCACTTCTCACCACTGAACATAGTCCAGGGGCTCACTTGACACATTGCCCTATGACATGGGAGTGAAAACAGCAAGAGTTCAGTCACTTAGAGAAAGACAAAGCTATATGAAATAATAAAATCAGTTGCCGTCAAGTTGATTCCGACTCATGACAACCCTCTCTGTGTCAAAGTAGAACTGTATTCTTTCAGAAGTAGATCACCAGGCCTTTCTTCTGAGGTGCCTCAGGGTGAATTTGAACCGCTAACCTTCATGGTTAGTAGCTTAACTGTTTGCACCACCCAGGGACTCATATAAAACAATAAACACTAATAATACTAGTGAACCATTTATTGATTGTTTTCTTTGTGCCTGGTAGTGTACTAAGCATTTTATCAGTGTATTTTCATCCTCAAAACAACCCAAATGTGTAAGTACTACTAAATCGTTTTAGAGATGAGGAAGTTTAAGCTTAGAATTTTCAAATAATTTACCCAAGGACACACCCAGTAAGTGGCGAAGCCAGAATGTTTCTGGTTTGGAATCTGATGCCCATGCTCTTGACCCTGACTGCCTGAAGCCAGTGAGATGCTATGGAAGGGAGATAAGGCTTCTGGAAGTGAAAGACCCTCAACCATAGCTGGGGAGCCAGCATTCAGGACTCCAGAGAGTTAAGGAAGGGCTAATGTTGCCTGTGGGCAATTGTAAGTGGCAAGACATTGGTATGGCCCAAAGTCAAAGGTCTGATCCAAGTTGACAAAGGGGTTGTTTATTTCCAGCCAGGGTCCTGTGTCCAAGTAGGGACAGCCCTAGACTTGATGATTAAAGCAAGGAAGTGACACCTGCGGCCGGCTCATGGTCGGGACACCAACCGGAGCAAAGCGAATTATAGGAAACTCCAACAGGTGGCACCAGAGAGCCTCTTTTTATACACACAAAATGAGTTACCACCATCATTTCGTCACCACCACCATCTACATAAACATCACCAGCCCTTGGAGTAGTAAAATGCTTTATACGAGGTAATAGAGAGTAGTGGTAGCGAAATTAAGCCCCAGATCACTCAGATCTAGGTTCAAATCCTTGTTCTGGCAAAAAACCAAACCCACTGCCGTGGAGTCGGTTCTGACTCACAGCGACCCCATAGGATTTCCAAGGCTATGAATCTCTACGGAAGCGGACTGCAACGTCTTTCTGCCCCGGAGCCGCTGGTGGTTTCCAACCACCGACCTTTGGAATCACTGCGCCACGTGGTCATTAAGTGTATTGGGCAAGAAATTTAACCTCTTAAAGCTCCATTTCCTCACCTGTAAAATAGGTGTAATAGAAACTACTTCAGAGAGTTGTCATAAGGATTAAAATAAATCATGTATACAAAACATTTAGCAGAGGGCCTGACGCATAGTGTTCCAAAGGCGGGCTATTCCTGTTATCTATGCTTTTAAAAGCTTTTGCACACTCATGGTCTCTTCTGAATTAGGAAATGTGGTACCAGCCTCAGCATAAAAACATGAGAGCATGCGTCAAACCACACCAAAATCATCTTGGCTCTGTCTCTTTCTGTTCTGCTCCTCCAGTAAGTGGTATTTCCAAACAGAGCTGGCAGGCCAGGAAATAGCATGCCAGTGACCATTCACTGTTGCTCTTCCCAGGTAGAAAAGGACAGCAGCCCGGACATCATTCATTGAACTTCAAACGTTTTCAACAACTAAGCACACAACAGCCCTGTGGTCTGACTTATCTCTTGGCATCAACGCTGAGAACACACAAGGGAGCAAACCCAGGTTAGCCTTCAGGAATCCTGAGCCCTTACCTTCACAGTACTTACGATGTGGCAAAATTTAGAACAAGTCCCTCAGGCCTGTCAATTGACACTTACAAATAACTGACTTATGTTGTAGCTATTTTAAGGTACGAATGCACCCTCTCCTTAACATACTATAAACTCCTTGAGGACAAAAACTTTAGCTTATACTCGTCTTCCCTTTCCCTAGAGCATCTAGAATGGTACTGTGTGCATGAGAAGTGCCCGATAAATATGCATTGATTCCTTAGTAGCGAGACTCAGTATTCAGAAAACCAAAGCAGTTTTGGGGAGAATGAGGGGATCTGTGAACTCTTTGATCACCTGTCCCTAATAACTGAAAACCAAACCCATTGCCATGAAGTCATCTCCAACTCATGGTGGCCCATGTCTTACAGAGTAGAACTGCTCCATAGGGTTTTCTTGGCTATAATCTTTACAGAAGCAGATTGCCAGGCCTTTCTTCCACAGTGCCACTGGGTGAGTTCGAACCGCCAACTTTTGGTGAGTAGTCGAATGCAAACCACTTGCACCACCCAGGGACCATCTGTCCCTAACGGTCCCAGGTCCTTTGTGTGTGTAATTAAGAACCGTCTGTGAGTAAGCAGGATTAGGGTGCTTTTCTAATGCTTAGCGCAACTGTGCTAGAGAATAATGTCTGCCAAGAATGCCTAGTCAGCAGGCCTAGAGAACTCAGGACAGTGATTTCCCCGTATCCCAGAGCAACCGCTATCATGGTCCAGAAGAGAAAAAATGGTTTCCTTAAGCGTGGGCCTCAAAACCTCCTCCAGGCATCTCTGAATACAAGGTGTGAATGTCACAGTACTTTTGAGTCAGCAACTCAAAAGACAATAGTATCCTTTTGCCTAGGCATGGGTTTAGAACTGCCGGCTGCAGCGTGAAGTAATAGGTGGGCACTGGGGACCCCTTCCATGTCCAACATGAAGATTTGATTGTTTTCCCACTTACCATAGAGTAGAAAAGACAGTCTGGCACCAAAAGGAAAGTATCAAATAAAATTAAACACCTGAGAGTTGAAAATTCTAAAAGAGCCATTTGGCACTTCTGTTACTTGCTTGTGGACAGGGTAAACTTTGCTTGGCAAGTTGAAAAGCTATCCCAAACAAATCCTATCTCTGGCAATTAGAAGCACTTAAATAAGCTAATATAATCAATTATGTCTTTTAATTTGCCAGACAGCATTTACAGAGTTTAATTTTCTGCTGCTACACCTTCTAAATTATCTTCAGGTGGTATCTGGAATCTACTAGGGAGATGCACTGCAGTTGCATTAGTATTATCTATGCTACGTTGCCCAGATACACTTCCCCTAGGCCAACTCCCTCTCTATCCCATACCTAGAAGTGAAATGATTATATAATTAAGAAAAGTCATGTTTACTTAATTTTCCCATTCTGCGACATTTATATCATCCTCCTGCAAGTTTGCCCACAAAATTATATAAACATCAGTGGCAGTAACGACAGAATCCAAATATAAAAGAACACTATTGAAAGGGAAAACATAATGCAAAAGTAACTACTGATGGAGAAATAAAGTAGGAGACTGAATCACTTATCACAAGCTGATATCATTTGAAGAATTCCAAGGTAGAAGAAAATAGAAATCAGATTTCAGTTAGCAAAGAGCAGATATACTGACCTATTTAGCGCTTTTGCGTCTTTCTTAAAGTACTAATACCAATTAAATTACAATATGTAAAATATCATAATGGTTTAGGAGATAACATAGAATATGGATAAGGGACAATGAGTGGAATGAATTCCCATGAGTGGAATTCCTGGGTGGTGCAAACGGTAAATGCATTCAGCTGGTAACAGAAAGGTTGGAGATTTGAGTCCATCAGAGGTACCTCAGAAGAAAGGCCTGGCTATCTACGTCCAAAACATCAGCAATTGATAACCTTGGAGCATAATTCTACCCTGACACACATGGGGTCTCCATGAGTCAGAGTCGACTCAACGGCTTGGTTGGTTGGTTGGTTGACCCCACAAAAGAGGAGCTCATCCACAACTGACACACAAGGTCCACAAACGATTGTCTCCCTGAATCTGAAAAACACCAGAATCCACATATAATAGATAGCAATGCTTCTCCGTGTGTCATTGGGAATAAGCAACTATTATATGGGTTGAATTGTGCGCCGTCCAAAAAAAAAGACATGTTGAAGTCCTAACCCCTGCTACCTGTAAATATTACCTTATGTAGAGATAGGGTCTTTGTGGATGTAATTAGTTAACATGGGTAGGGTGGACCCTATTCCAATATGACTGGTGTCCTTATAAAAGAGGAAGAGACACAGACACACAGGGGAAATCATAAGTGAAGACAGAGGCAGAGATTGGAGTGAGGCACCTACAAGCCAAAGAATGCCAAGAGTTGTCAGCCATCATGAGAAACTAGGAGAGAGACATGGAACAGATTCTCCCTCAGAACCTTCAGAAGGAACCAACACTGCTGATGCCTTGACTTCAGAATCCTAGCCTCCAAAACCGTGAGAGAATAACTTTCTGTTGTCTTAAGCCATGCAGTTTTGGGTAGCTTGTTACAGCTGCCCTAAGAAGCTAACAGAACAACCATGTAAATGCGAAGAGCAGCCATCACCTTAGAAAGCTGTGACCACATGGTGTTGAAATGACAGTCGTCTCTGACGACATTTAAAAATCTTGAATAAAGGAGAGTGAGAATTCATCTGTGTTTGTCCAGTTCCCTCTGAGGACGAAAAAGGACCCACATATTTGGCATATATAAAAATTTCAGTTCCCCTAACAGATGTTTAGCTCAGCTGCTAACCAAAAGGTTGGCAGTGCAAATCCACCAGTTGCTCCTTGGAAACCCTATGGGGCAGTTCTACTCTGTCCTATAGAGTCACTATGAGTCAGAATCAACTCGACGGTAATGGGAACAGATGTTTTATTAAGAGGGACAACTCTGTAGGGCCCGTAGCAGTCAGCTTGCATCATACCAAAGGATTTTGCAACTGTCTTTGCTCAGATTGAATTAAGCATCAAAAGGCAGCTTGTTAAATTACTCTTTTTGATACGATGAAGAGAGTGTCCTGGAGAGCAAAACTCAAGAGTTCAGTTAAAAGGAGCTTAGAGGAGAAGGCAGTAAACCAAAAACCTGTTGCCATCTAGTCGATTCCAGCTCATAGAGATCCTGTAGGACAGAGTAGAACCGCCCCATAGTGTTTCAAAGGCTGTAATCTTTATGGAAGCAAACTGTCACATCTTTCTCCCAGGGAGCAGCTGCTGGATTCAAACAGCCAATCTTTCCGTTAGCAGCTGAGCACTTAACCACTGCACCACCAGGGCTCCAGATTTTGGAATCTGAGTTCTAGTCCATTTTGCCACTCTTAGTCATGTGACCTTGGAAGGTTATGCTAACCATTCTGGAGTTCACTGTTTTTAAGGATGAACTTGTATTTTCAATGAATCAATGGGAGTCTGATCGCTGGGAAGCTATGGCCCATTTTCCAAATTACTAAATAGTTGTTTTTATTTTCATTGAAAGCAGTCTTTTTTGTCTCATTAGTGACAGCGCCTCCCCAGAGTTATGCCACCTTCTAAAAACACTGAAGAAATGAAGTCTGAAAATAATGATAGAAAACGAACAGCCACAGTGAGGCCAAGCTTAAGGAGTTCACAAAAAGGCCACCAAGGAACAAATAGAAGGCAGCGAAAAGCCTCAAGGGGAACCCCTGAATTAGATGTAGAAATTTAGGAGGTCTTTAATATATGTTACATTTATTGACCTTTTTTGAAGATAATAATAATATGTGTGTGCATGTGTGTATGAAATCTAAAATTTTAGAAAAGAAGAAAGTAAAATAAGTAAACAACATTTTGCTCCACCACCCAGAGATAATCATTATTAACATTTTGGTACATACCCATAGTCTTTTGCCATGTAGATGTGTATTTGCTTTTTTTTTTTTTAATTAAGCAAATTAAGATCTACTGGCTCTTTTCTTTTTCACTTAAAAAAATATCATAAGTATTTTCCCATAGCCTTAAAAATTTCTTTGAGATCGTTATTTTTAATGACCACACAGTATTCTGGATATTGTTGTTATGTTGTTATGTGCTGTCAAGTCGATTCCAACTCACAGCCACCCTACAGGACAGAGTAGAACTGCCCCCATGGGGTTTCCAAGTTGTGGCTAGTGGATTTTAACTGCTGACCTTTTGGTTAGCAGCCCAGCTCTTAAACATTGCACCACCAGGGCTCATGTTCTGGATATAGGTGTACCATAATTTATTTAAGTAACCCCCTATTGTTTGGCATTTAGTTTTCCACTGTTTGCTTTTATAAAAAATACTGTGATAAATATCATCGTACATAAATCTTTGGGTAACATCTCTGATTGTTGCCTTAAGGTAAATTCCCAGACATGGAATTACTGGGTCAACGGTTATGAATACGTATAAGGCCTTCAATAAGTATTGTCAAATTACTCTCCAAGAAGCTTGTTCCAGTTCACAGGTCCAACAGCCATGTAAAAAAGTGCCCAAGAACTTTAATAAATGCTTGGTATAGCTAAAGAATTCCCGAAAAATTTTAAAGAGGAAATGCATCATTTCAATAGCATGCAACCTAGAGAACCTATATTATTCTCACATGGGTATGTATAATCCTAGAGATCTCGGTTTCCGGTACGTTGTTTTATTTTGTGGCTTATTTTAAACATTGATACTAGTGATTATCTAAAAAGATGATCTGGGATATGTGAGATACTGAACGTGCATTGGCTGTTACGATATTGTGTCCTCAGTTTTCTTTCCCCTTATTAAACATATCTTGCTTTATAAAGGGAAATAATAGAAAATATTAAATTTGCTGAAAATATTTCATAGCTGAATTTATAGAACTAAATCTTGTTCAAAGCATGAGATATATCTGTTTTCACGTAAAAAGCTGAGTTCAAAGGAGCATCTTGTAACTCATGTAATCTCTCAGCTGCAGTGGATGACAGAGATAAAACCAGGGCTAATATTCCCGTTTTCCAAGTGGAGAAACTGAAACTTCAAGTAGTGGAATTGTCACAAAATTCCAATATGTTTAGTTTTTTTATGTTCTGGGTTCTGTGTTAGCACATCCTGCTGCACTCTGAAAAAACAGACAAGAACCCAAAACAAAGCAATAAAACAGATCAGAACTCAACAAGGGAATTTGGTCTTTTCCAAGGTGATGGACAGCTGGCAGGAACAGATGGCTGGGAGGAAAATGTCCCAGCCAGGGGCTATGAAGGACAGATGGGTCACAACGGTCCAAACCACTTTACCAAATGCTCAGTGGTCCACTGGCATTAGGAGCCTTGAAGAGGTTGCGGCTGTCATTTGGAATTGTAGAGCCATACAGACCCCAAACACAGGAATCAGAGTTATTATTGGCCAGAAATTGGGTGTCTAATTGGAAATAGGCCTGATTCTCTAGCACAGATCCTAAGAAGAATAATTCAATTGGAAGTTGATGCAAATTTGATCACAATGTTGTCTTTGCTTAAGTGTATTACTGCCTATTTCTGCAAATCAACACCCTAGCTATTCCTCCCCGTTCACTGCAACTACTGTCTCTTCCCAGATTCCACAACCAAAAGTAATCTCTGCTGACCCTGGACTCTCAAAGTCCATTACCTCCGTCACTCATTACACTTAACATTTCCTATTTTGTATTAAAGTGAGTAGTACACATGTCATATCCTGGCCTCAGTGAGCTAGGAGTCTGGCAGAAGGGATTGTTGCCTCTTTTCTCCCATGTGTCACTCCCAAAATATTATGGCATTGTGCACACTGCATTGTAGCAGAAGCTGTTCAATAAATATTTATAGAATAACTGAATGCATGAAAATTATATAGTCATTTCCTCCAATTCTATTGAACAACTCAGATAGTAATTGTCTTAGACTGGGCTCTCTAGAGAAGCAAAACCAGTGAAGCATATATATATATGTATAGATAGATGTATATATACATATAATATATATTTGTTTTCTTCCTTCCTTTATTCCATTACTTATTATAAAATACGTGATGTAAACAGGGCTAGTGCATTTTCGGTTGTACGCGTGTTAATTGTATCATGTTAGGTGCAAGTATGACTTATAATTGTCTTTATTTAGAGATTATGTATGGTTTAAGGAGATGTGTATAGGTGCCAAGTTGACAAGGGGTGGACTGTGATGGTTAAGGTTGTGTGTCAACTTGGCTGGTCCACGATTCTCAGTGGTGTGGCAGTTTTATATATATATATATATATATATATATATACACATGTATATATACATGTATATATACATGTATATATAGGTGTATATATATGCCCACATACATGTATAACAAAACAAGGAAGAAATACTAAAAACAATTACTGTCCTCATTTCTGCAATTAATCACGTAGTCATAGCTGGTATTTAGAAGTACCTTCTTCCACCATCCATTCCATATTCCCTGTACCCTCAGCAAGCACTTCAGTTGGTCATGGTTCTTTGCCTGGTAGGATGACCCAAATCTTCATTCCTCAAGGGTCTGTGCCATTAGTAGTCATGACGGAATTGAGTTGCTATAGTTTTCCATTGACTTTAATCACAGAGCATGGTAATACTAAGAGACACCCTAAGGCACCTCCTGTATTCCAGTCATACTCTTCTTTACTTCCATTATATAATATCCCCTTGGTAGTCAGGATCAATCACACCAGCCAATATGGCAACTCCTTTCTTTGCCTGTTACTCCAGAGGCATGTGGAGCCCAAAGTGGCCAGGTGGCATTCCTAACTTTCAGTTCAATGGAATCAGTGTTGTGTCTCCAGGTGGGAGTATTCCTCCCTTTGGAACTAAGACCTCTAGACCTGCAGAACATAGGGTCATGGGAACAGGAAGCAAAAATTTTGTGAGTTGGTCACTAGGGGTAATATGGGTGGTGCTACTCTCATTTCCACCCCTTGATTCCTGGACCCATGAAACCTGGCTATGGGAGAAAGAGTACCATATATTGGACTCTGGTTTAGAGCATATACAGCCTCCTGGAGAACTTTGCCCCAACCCTACAAAGTATTGCCACCTAGCTGGTGTCGTAATTGTGTCTTTAGAAGGCCATTCCATTGTTCTATCAAGCCAGCTGCTTCAGGATGATGGAGAACGTGGTAAGACCAGTGAATTCTATGAACATATGTCCATTGTCGCACTTCATTTGCTGTGAAATTAGTCCTTTTATCTGAGGCAATGCTGCATGGTATACCATGACATCAGATAAGGAATTCTGTGAGTCCACAGATGGTAGTTTTGGCAGAAGCACTGCATGCAGGAAAGGCAAATCCATATCCAGGGTAAGTGTCTATCTCAGTAAGAATGAAATGCTGCCCTTTCCATGATGGAAGCAGTCCAATGTAATCAACCTGCCATCAGGTTGCTGACTTATCACCTCAAGGAATGGCGCCATATTGGGAACTCAGTGTTGGTCTCTGCTGCTGGCAGATTGGGCACTCAAGCAGTGGCTGCAGCCAAGTTGACCTTGCTGAGTGGGAGTCCATGTTGCTGAGCCCATGCATAACCCACCATAGCCACTTTGTTCATGAGCCCATTGGGCAATGACAGGAGTGTTTGGGGAAAGAGGGTGACTGGCCAAGTTGACACACAACCTTAGCCATCACACTAATCAACAACTCTTAAACTTTTAAAAATTTTCTCACAGGGCCAGAGGGGAATTATTATCTTAATGTAGATTCACCCTAAAATTCAAAGCTTAATTAGTCCCGTTTTATATTTTTTGTTTTTTTAGATTTAAAAGGAACATCAAAGGAAAAGATGAAAAATGACTGACAGAATATTGCACTAACAAATTGGCTATTCTGGGAAGTTTTCCTCATCTGGTTTTAAAACAACCAGATTTTTAGCTTTATAAATATTAATTAAGTTTCCACATACTTGTACAGGAGGGCCCAAGTGTGATACCTGAAATTATCAACAGTCTTGATGGTAAAAATGAAGATACTGCCCATGTCAAAATTGTATTTTTCTTCTGAAACCACCTGCTCATATCCACCCCTCCTCTTTCCCAGGCCTAGCTTCTCAGTCACTCAGACAAGCTTTATCCCTTTAGTGGTAACCAAAAAAGCTCAGAGAAGATATCTAGAAAGACAGTAAACAAAGCAATATTTCATTTTTAAATCACGAAAACTTTTTGAATATTCTTTAAGAACTTTTTGGTTTATTGTTGCAAAGGAAATGTGTTGGTAAAGGGAAAAACCCAGAGCCTATTAAACACCTGGTCAATTGTACAACCACTAGGAGTATGCAGAGAGAGGACTGGAAAACCGATTTTCCCAATAATGCATGCAACCACATGCACTCTGTGCTAGAAGAAACACAGGCAATACCTGTGGGGTCATGGGACCAGAGCTACTAGATTAGTACCCAGGGAATGTCAGCACAGGGCTGGGACAGATGTGGTTAGTATGTGCAAAAGGCTGAGTAGAGACTTCAGTAGAGGAAAGTTGTATTTGCAGCCCTCCTTTCTAACAATAATCAAACATGAGCAAGAGAGTTAATACAGAATAAACTTATTGAACATATTTTATACAATTAACCCTCATAAGGCTGAGTGTGAAGATTTTGGAAATTTTCTAAAGTCTCAGAAGCTCTGGTTCTAGTTCAGAACTAGCTTCAGTTCCTAACCAGCAGGACTATGTCTTCATCTTTTAAAATGAATCCAGGACTTAAGAATGTGTTCTAGGGGAAAGATCAGAGACACTTGTGCCGGTGTACCAGATGGCCCTGTACTAGCTTGCGTACTTTGCAAATTCAAAGATTATTACTGAAATTATCTTTGAGAGATGATTTATAATTCCTGGTTTTCCTTATTTTCTTTGTTAGAAAATGGTAGAATTGGCTATAACTAACAGCTGCCCAGACAACTGTAATCAGAAAAATGTTTTCTCTTAAATAACAAAGGGAAGGAAACACTTTCATGCTGCCTGTCTAATAATACAGCTCTCGTTTCTCATCCAGAGGTTTTCGAACTCTAGTTCATGAAACTGTATGGTTCAGGGAAGCGTGCCAAAATCATGGGGTAGAAGCTTCCATATATTGGTGATATTTTTCATAAACTAAATTTAAGTGCAGGTGTATGATCAATTTTTAAAAATACTTCATGGACTTGAATAGATGTGTATTTGTGTGTGTTTATGTAAACACCTATATTGAATATTTTATATTGTAAAAACCCAATATAATCTTAGTGGTTTTTTTTTTTATTTATGCCATCTGTCATGGAATAAGAGCAGTGTATTAGAGACTCTTACAATTAGAAGATTTGTCAATTTTTCCTTTATTGTAATTTTAACCTTAAATATTTTGATGCTGTGTTAGTTGATACCAAGATTTATGAGTTTTATTTTCAATATGGTGTACACCCTTTATTAAGATAAATTGTTTATCTTTTTTCATGTAATATTTTTGTTTTGAATTCACATTTTTCTAATATTAAGATTTGTGATCCCTAGTTGTTATTGTTTATTGGTTTTGAGGGTTTATTATTGTTGCTGTCTGCCTTTTTGCACGCATACATTCATCTGACTAATATGTAATTTATATTCCACATTTTGGAGTTATTTTGCTTTAAATCTATCCCTTTTATAGAACCTGAGACATTTTGTTTCCATTAAGTTAATTTATTCCATTTATACTCATTTTTATAAGAACCATATTGAGTCTTACTTTTGTCATCTTATTTTATGTTACTGTTTCTGTTTTTATGCTTCTGCTGTTTGCTTCTCTTGTAGCCTACATTTTCTTAGTATTTTCTTTGTGTTTATTTTTTATTCCATCCTAATAATTTAAAGACTTATTTGTTTCTTTTTCAAGTCTTTTATAATTTTAAATTATACACTTTAGCCCCTTTATTGACTTATCAACTTTGTACAGTGTCTTTTGACTTTTGACTATGAAAGGTGAAGAAATTAGTACTTCCTTGTCCTCCTCTCCTCTTCCCTGTCTCCCTGCAGATTTTTTACATCAAGTAATTTTTCAAGATGGTTCACAAGCATTATACTGCATTCCTCAGTAAAGTGTATGTTTAAGAATGCACTTCTTTTAATTTGAAAGACAAATTGATGTGCTATACAATTCATTCTCTTCTCTTTACCCCGTAGAAATCTGAAGACATTTATCCACTCTATTTTAAAATTAAATGTTACAATGGAGTAAGCTGAATCCAGCCTCAAATTTCCCCCCCTTACCTTCCTACTTGGACTTCCATAGGATTTTTCCTTCCCTTGAACCGTTGAACACTGCTAAACTAGTTAGCCTATATTTCCATATTTATTAGTCTATGTCCTTTTTTTTCTTTTTTGAAACACAGTTTCCTTTTTGGGCAATAGATTCAAAAAGTTTTATTAGATATGTGTGTTCTAGTTTGTTTTTCCTGTCTATTTTCTTCTTTTAAATCAGTTTTAACTCTTAATTCTTCTCCATTTGGTTTTATATGATTTTTCTCAAGAATCTTCAGTGTGTCGTTGACTCCACTGAGCAACATCCATTCTACTTACGGCTTCCAACATGGCTCTCATTCAGTTAAAACAATTTTATGCTTTTCTTCAGTTCCTTTCCTCAACTCTGTCATTACATATTTTTTTTATATTCTCTTTGAATTCTTATATATATGTGTGTGTATATATATTTTGGGAGCTGCTTTTCAAAATCTAAAGCATTATTTTTCTTTTTCTCTTTTCGCACTGACTTCTAGAGAAGACAGTGATAGGATAATATTCATACACCTACAAAGAAGACCAGTTAATATGACTATTACTCAAATTTACTCACCAACCACTAAGGCCAAAGATGAAGAAATTGAAGATTTTTACCGACTTCTGCAGTCTGAAATTGATCAAACATGCAGTTAAGATGCATTGACAATTACTGGCAATTGGAATAAGAAAATTGGAAACAAAGAAGAAGGATTGGTCGTTGGAAAATATGGCCTTGGTGATAGAAATGATACTGGAGATCCCATGATAGAATTTTGCAAGACCAACGACGTTGTTATTGCAAATACCTTTTTTCAACAACATAAACAGCGACTTGTTTCAGCAACATATACACGTGGACCTCGCCAGATGGAATACATAGGAATCAAATTGACTATGTCTGTGGAAAGAGAAGATGGAAAATCTCAATATCATCAGTTAGTAACAAGGCCAGGGGCCGACTGTGGAACAGATCATCAACTGCCCATATGCAAGTTCAAGTTGAAGCTGAGGAAAATTAGAACAAATCCACAATAGTCAAAATACGACCTTGAGTATATCCCACCTGAACTTAGAGACCATCTCAAGAATAGATGTGATGCATTAAGCACTAATGACCAAAGACCAGATGAGTTGTGGAATGACATCAAGGACATCATACATGAATAAAGCAAGAGGTCATTAAAAAGACAGGAAAGAAAGAAAAGACCAAAATGGATGTCAGAAGAAACTCTGAAACTTGCTTTTGGACATAGAATAGCTAAAGCAAAAGGAAGAAATGATGACGCAAAGAGCTAAACAGAAGACTTCAAAGGGCAGCTAAAGAAGACGAAGTAAAGTATTATAATGAAATGTGCAAAGACCTGGAGATAGAAAACTAAAAGGGAAGAACATGCTTTGTATTTCTCAAGCTGAAAGAACTGAAGAAAAAAATTCAGGCCTCGAGTTGCAATACTGAAGGATTCTATGGGCAAAATACTGAACGACGCAGGAAGCATCAAAAGCAGCTGGAAGGAATACACAGAGTCACGGTACCAAAATCATTTCAGAAGGTAGCATATGATCAAGAACCAACGGTACTGAAGGAAGAATTTCAAGCTGCACTGAAGGCATTGGCGAAAAACGAGGCTTCTGGAATTGACAGAATACCATTTGAGATGTTTTAACAAATGTATGCAACGGTGGAGGTGCTCACTCGTCTACGCCAAGAAATTAGAAGACACCTACCTGGCCAACTGACTGGAAGAGATCTATATTTATGCCTATTCAAAACAAAAGTGATCCAACAGAATGCAGACATTATCAATCAATATCATTAATATCACACAAAAGTAAAATTTTGCTGAAGACCATTCAAAAGCGGCTGCAGCAGTACATTGACAGGGAACTGCCAGAAATTCAAGCCGGATTCAGAAGAGGATGTAGAACCAGGCATATCACTGTTGATGTCAGATGGATCCTGGTTGAAAGTTGAAAATACCAGAAAGATGTTTCTCTGTGTTTCAGTGACTATGCAAAGGCATTCGACTATATGGATCATAACAAATTATGGATAACATTGAAAAGAATGGGAATTCCAGAACACTTCATTGTGCTCGTGAGGAACCTCTACATAGACTGAGAGGCAGTCCTTTGGACAGAACAAGGGGATATTGCATAGTTTAAAGTCAGGAAAGGTGTGCATCAGGGTTGTATCTTTTCACCACACTTATTCAATCTGTAAACTGAGCAAATAATCAGAGAAGCTGCAGTATAAGAAGAAGAACTTGTCATCAGGATTGGAGAAAGACTCATTAACAACCTGTGTTAAGCAGATGACACAACTTTACTTGCTGAAAGTGAAGAGGACTTGAAGCACTTACTGATGAAGATCAAGGACTACAGCCTTCAGTATGGAATACACCTCAACATAAAGAAAACAAAAATCCTCACAACTGGACCAATAAGCGACATCACGGTAAACGGAGAAAAGATTGAAGTTGTCAAGGGTTTCATTTTACCTGGATCCACAATCAATGCCCATGAAAGCAGTAGTTAAGAAATCAAACAACATATTGCACTGGGCAAAGCTCCTGCAAAAGATCTCTTTAAAGTGTTCAAAAGCAAAAATGTCACCTTGAGGACTAAGGTGCACCTTACCCAAGCCATGGTGTTTTCAATTGCCACATATGCATGAGAAAGCTGACCAATGAATAAGGAAGACTGAAGAATTGATGTCTTTGGATTGTGGTGTTGGTGAAGAATACTGAATATACCATGGACTGCCAAAAGAAGGAACAAGTCTATCTTGGAAGAAGTACAGCCAGAATGCTCCTTAAAGGCAAGGATGGCAAGACTTCATCTCACATACTTTGGACATGTTATTAGGAGGGAACAGTCCCTGGAGAAGGACATCATGCTTGGTAGAGGGTCAGCAAAAGAAAGGAAGACCCTCAACGAGATAGACTGACACAGTAGCCGCAACAATGTGCTCAAGCATATCGATTGTGAGGATGGCACAGGACCAGGCAGTGTTTTGCTCTGTTGTACATAGGGTCGCTATGAGTCAGAACCGGCTCGACGGCACCTAACAACAACAATATGTGGTCTTAGGCACATAGCAAACATGATAACTCAATTTTCTCATCTCTATAACATAGTAATAATAATTTCTCTCTACTTCCCTACCTCACTCACAGATTTTTTTTCAAGGTTAAAAGAAAAAATAGTGAATGTTAAAAATGCTTTTTTACATAAGTTACATTATAAGCATATTTTCCACATATGACATTTCTTATCACATAACAGTGCATTCGTTCATAGCCAGACTCAACAACATCACCAACAAAACTATAAAGGTTACCTTTACAGCTACAACCACTACTAGCCACCTTTTATTGAGCGCCTATGGTGTGCCAGGCTCCACATTAATCACATATGTCAGGTCATTTAATCTTACCAATAACACAATGAAATCAATGTTGGGATATGTATAGATTTTATAGATGGGATAACTGAGATGAGAGAGTTTAAGTAACTTGCCCAAGTCACAGAGTTTGTAAATGACAGAGCTGAGATTCAAATGAGTATATCTGAAACCAATTCCATGCTCTTTGTGCCACTATACGTATGCATAAGAAGAAGCAAACAAAAAATAAGTTTAATTTCAAATTCCATATCCAAAGCGAGAATATTTGATGACCTTCATAACAGTATGCATGTCTGAAAATCAGACATTCTAGGTGAAAGCATTAACCAAGAGCCTGTTTGCCATTGCTTCAAATGGGAGAAATTGTAAATGTATTAATAATCAGTTAGACACTCCCAATTTCCTGAAAGTTAACTGCAAGACAGTAAAATGCCTATGAGTGTGTATGAAGTGTGTGTGTATGTACATATGCATACATATATGTATTTATGTATTCATATTATATACTACACATTATATATACATGTCAAAAAACCAAACCTGTTGCTGTCTAGTCGAATCCGACTCATAGCAACCCTACAGGAAGGAGTAGAACTGCCCCATAGGGTTTCCAAGGAGCAGCTGGTAGATTCGAACTGCCGACCTTTTGTTTAGCAGCTAAGCTCTTAACCACTGCGCCACCAGGGCTCCAAGTTATATACATACATATGTATATATAAAACCAAAAACAAACAAACGTAAACCATTGTTGTCGAGTTAATTTGTCCTCATGGTGATCCTATATGTTTCAGAGTAGAACTGCACTCCACAGGGTTTTCAATTGCTGTAATCTTATGGAGAGGTTCCCTGGGCAGGGCAAATGGTTAAGCACTTGCCTGCTAACCAAAAGGTTGGTGGTTTGAACCTACCCAGTGGTGCCTCAGAAGAAAGACCTGGTGATATGCTCTGAAAAGTCACAGCCTCAAAACCTCTGTGAAGCAGTTCTACTCTGCATACATGGGGTCGCCATGAGTTGGAACTGACATGACAGCAACTAACAGCAAAAGGCTTTAACCGGGGAGCAGCAAAGAACAGGTGAATAGTTGGGTTCAAGCAGAGTTTAGGAAGAAAGAGGAAAACAAGTTGTGGGTATTTGCAAGGCAATGATTACAGTGATGGACCATGGACTCTAAGAGAGAAGAGAGGAGGGGCTGATGCCCAGCAAGAAGATGCCCCAGTGCTTTTCTTCTGTGTAGGTTTTCAAGACGGTCTTAAGAAGGTTTCTGGCATTCCCAAGACTGAAAGCAATCTCTGAGGCTTAGCTGTGTAAAATGTAGTACAAATGGACTGGCCTGATTAACAAAGATCA